>NC_090230.1:52168539-52523539 GCF_024489055.1 Chanodichthys erythropterus | reverse complement strand
TAATTTTCACAGTGAATTAAATTAAATTACTCACTTTAATATTTAATAGATAATATTAATTTAATATTTTAAATACTATATTTTGTGATTGAATTGAAGACCATATTTACGTTAATATTGTACACGTTATAATTTGTATTTGTATAAAATATAGACATACAGATATATACATGTATATATTTTAATATTTATTGCAATACAATTTATTTAATATTTTCAATTTTTAGTGGTTATAACTGAGCTATTAATTAAAGACTATTTTAATTAGAATAGTTGGTATGCAGTATTTTGTAAATGATGCTCACTCATCAGACCCTCTTGAAGGAAAGCAGATCAAAAGCACTGTGTGTCATCTGCTTTCATACTCGTTCAGAGATGCACATTCTCCTTTTATCTTTGGTTACCGGCCAGTTACAGATCAACATCTCCATCATTTCCTCTCTTTCTTTTCTACGCTCAATCTGATTCAGTGGCAATGCTTGCTGTCTTTGGGGAAAGTGTCTCTGCTTAATGTCCACACAATATAGCTTGAAGGCTGAGTGGGGGGTGGGATAGGATGGGATCTGTACACTCATTGCTCATCCACATCTATGAAGAGGTGCAGGGCAGGCTAATGTGATTTGAACAGTGTTTGGGCTGTTTGACAAAAGAAGACACATGAAACCACCTGAATCAGTCTTTTAAAAAAAGAAGCAAATACATTTTACAATGGGACCAGTCATTGTAATTGTTTTTTCTTCCCTATTGTGACATATATCCAATTGAAACGGCTTCTCAAACAAGACAAAATGTAGGGTGGGACTTGATTTTGTCCATCAGGATTGGATGGTTGAGGTTTGCTATCTCAATCTCAAGGCAGACTCACACAACTTTTGGCTGGATTTTCCTGTCATAGACAATTTTCCCTGTATCGCAGCCGAATCAGTGCTCACTGTGGTTGCCAAGTTCGTTAAGTGTGTGCAGTTCAGCGACGTGATCTGAGCCTGTCTCGAGCAGTCCCAGACACGACAATGTTTTCAAACCTGTTTGATAGTATCGCCACGTGATCTTGTAGTGTGTGCAATGCAATGACAATGTGGAACTAATCCAGCTAATCACAGTGCATATGGTATAAACGGAAATATTAAATTGAATATAATATTGAATTAAATAATCTAGTACCTACTGCTGTATATGCTGTTACTATGAGCCAAACAGCAAAAGAAACAGACTTTCTCACTCACTGCTCTTGATTAAATAACTTGATTAAATATTTTATGAATTATTAGGCTTAAATGAAAATATCATCACAATGAGACTTGGTAACCACAGGTAAAACCATACATGGCTACTCACTACCACTGTCAAATGATATTATATTATGATATGTTATATAGGTCTAAAAAACACCTAAACACAGGTACAAACTACACCCTAACAAAGACATGAATTATATATTCACCTACCCACCTAATAAATATATTGCAATATAAATCGCTATAAATATTCCACATTTCCACAAACCATGGTAATTTACTACAGTTTATTCATGGTAAAAGTTTGTGTGTTAGTGTGGTGATTTTGGGATTTAAAAGTTTTATATCTTCATTCATGACACGTTTCTCTAGATTCACTAGTTTAATCATGGAGTGATTTGTAGTTTGTAACCAAGAGGTGTGTGTCGCAACGCTTTTTAATAATGTTGACCGGGAATAAACGCGGCTCCTTTAAGTTTTCGTTCTGTTATCCACTGGGCTGTGCTGCGTAGTTCAAAGTAAACTAGTGAAAAACCTGAAAACAGCGCTATTTGTTCTGTATTTGTTGATATTGACCGAGAAATCACTTCAGATGGTTCAGTGACAGAGCGGTTCGAACGAATCCAAATCATTTCATGTCCTTATGCAAGTGCGTTTAGCCAATTCACGGAAAAGAAAGGATCGAGATGACAAAAGAATGATTAATTCACTAATGACTGATATCGCTGGTACCGTTGACAGAAATACGGAACATGCATAATAACTGCTGAAATATTCGCACGGGAAACGTTTCTCAGTTCAGTCAAAGGAGCGTGCATGGTACGAACAGTGCGTTTATAACCGTACAGCTGCAGGCGCCACTGCGGCCACATATCTTCTCAAATTTAGCCGCACAGCCAGGAAAAAAGGAGGAGGGAGATTGGGGTGCCAGATCAATATGATTGGCGGGCCAGATTTGGCCTGCGGGTCGCCAGTTGACGAGCCCTGGTGTACACTCACTCAGGGGAGGAGCCAAGCCAATAGGGCAGATCGTTGCCATTCATGGCTGGGGTTTCCCCCTACTCTTACGTAGGAGGAACTGCTTGTTTGTAGAGGCTGTTTATAATTTATGGGGATTATAAAAAGGAGTGTGTGTAATTTTACCGTTGTAGGCTGCCTGTTTACACACTCTGTGGAAACACATCTGTGTTCAAACACCTTATAAAAGTGAATTTTGCATAATAGGTCCCCTTTAAAGGAATTGTGTGGTGTTTGATTTGATTTAGGTGCCACCACAGGATTTATTTGCAGCAGACTTTTTCTTCCTTGTCAAAGGGAAACCATACAGGCCCTTTACTACCCCATCACATCCTTTCCTCAGGAACCTGTGTTGATTTAGAGTGTCTCAATTGAAGTTATACAAGTAAAACAGAAAGAATCAGTGGAGATGAGTAGATTTGCACAGACACAAACACTTGTATAAGAAACATGTTCAGTGAGGATCTCAAAACAGGTCAATTATTCAGAGAGACAAAGGACATGTTTGTGCAGGAACTGAACTGTGATTAAATTCCTCAGCGTGTCTCACAAGAGCTTTTTAAGGTTTACAAAGGTCACAGCCCTTTTCTCAACAGACTTGCGCTGTCCTCAGATTTCACGAATTACACCTTTTACTTGCACGAAATGTGTTTGCAGTTGAAGTTTAGCTTTGTTGTTGGATCACCAGTTCGAAAACTTTTAGAAATCTTTCTGCATGTTTTGTGATGTAGTTTCCTTATTGTTCTTTCTTGTAAACTTTACTGGAACAGGAGGATTTGAGTATTTGGAAGCACATTAACCCAGTGGTACAGCATTTACAATATGTGTCCGGCAGAGAAACATGCTGCTAGCTGTGGATAATCTGATGTAATACAATGCAAACTTGTCGATGGCAGCATGAGTGCTACTGTCATTACAGCAAAAAGAAGACAAACTAAATACAAAGACATGTTCTTTCAAAATGCATTATATTCATATAAATTGAGATGCTTATAATATAATTTATGATGAAATAAAATAATTAAATTACTCCAGTCTTCAGTGTCACATGATCCTTCAGAATCTAATATTCTGATTTGATGCTCAAGAAACATTTCTACACATTTCATATCTTAAAGCATTTCACCAGATGAAGCAGAGACTAAAGGCAGAATCCCAAAACAAGCAACCATTAAAAGTGGCTGTATTAAGGGCCTGGAAAAGCATTTCAAAGTATGAAACCAAGAGTCTGGTGATGTCTATGGGTCACAGACTCACTCCTGTGATTGCTTGCAAGGGATTTACAACCAAATATTAGCTTTTACACTTACATTTTCTTTAAGTTAAACCATCCCAATACATATGCTCACATTAGGCATATGTACTTTTTGTCTTTGGGGAAACATCTTGGGGAACATCTTGTGTAACATCTAAGGGAAATTTTGCAATTTTTTGCAATTTTTATGATCATTAGGAAGATCATAAAAATTGCAAAAAATTGCAAATTTTTTAAAAAATGGCAAAATTTCCCTTAGATGTTACACAAGATGTTCCCCAAGATGTTTCCCCAAAGACAAAAAGTACAATTTACCCTGGTCATCTAATTCAAAAGGTTTACACCCCCGGCTCTTAATGCATATTCTGCAAGGGGTGTGTAAACTAATTAGAACTGTAGACAGCCCCAAAAAATTGTCCTCCATAATGTATTACTTATGTTTAGACTAACCTAAGAAGCCTTCTGGCCTTCCTGACTCACCATCCACCTCTTTCATCAGGATCATGGTTTTGTTTCTTTATTTATTGCTGTTCAGACAAAAGGCCCGTCTCCATGGTGATGTTGTTACACACACAAATGAGCGATCTCTCCACGCATCCATGTAAGACGGACACAAAGACCACCCGTGTGGGGTCACATGGACCTACGTTTGTTAGTGTGACTGGTTCGGTCTGATCACTAGACCCGTTTGTTTTGGATTTGCAGAATAATCAAACTGGTGCACGTTTGCAGACATTTATTAGATTGTCTTTATTAGAGTCTTATGGGCTGCTGATCTGCTGTGGTCACTGTGTTTAATTAAAGAGATAAAAAAGCTATTGAATAGATGGCTTTGTACACTTTTGTTGATGGATTGTGTGTATTTATGAAGCATGCATGCATGGCTGGGTTTTGCATCTCTGCTGCATTCACTTGCTTACTCTTTGTGACCCCCTCATGTGGGAATGAAGGTACCTTACGATGTTAGTGCGTTTGAATCATTTATCGAAAGCAGAGAATGCATTTGAATATTGTTGTTCAGCACTTTTGCCGAATGAATTACTTAAGGAACAGAATTAATCATCCGGCTTAACAGTTCAAAGGGGGTGCTAAGAAAAACTTATGTACATCAATAACTTAATAACTTTAATACCCTGCATTTATTGCATTTTACTTTTTAAAGTTTCCATTTTACCTTAAACTATACCTTTACAAGGTCTCATTGAATAGTGTACACAGTTACTAAGCAGTTTTTACTTAACACCTTTATTATTACCTTATCAGCTCTTTCAACAACGGTTTATTAAAACTTGTCAACTAACGTCTCATAGACACATATGTATCCTGTAGTGAGCTAAATGAAGGACAGCGCTTGTGATTTTTAAAATGCAAACAACATGGAAAAGAGCACAGGGTGTCTGGTGACGTGTTTTCAGAAGTTGAACTTGACACAGCGTTTTAAAACACGGCACAAGAAACTGAAAAAGCAGATGAGATGCGGTCAAAGACGCCTGTTTAACACATTAATCTATGAGTTTAGATGGAAATTTTTTTTTTTTCGTCACCACTAGGCTAGGGCGAACAAAGCGCAATAATTTATATTAAAATCAATATTATTTGATGTTTATAACATGAGTGAATATTCAAAAGCCATCAATAAAACCATTGTTTATAGGAACATTTACTAACCCTTATCTTATTTTATTTTTTGGGTTTTTAATATATATATATATTTTTAATGAAAGTTACAGAGAGTAACAGGAAAATCATTAGAATTGTGCTGGGTGCTAAGCACGTTTCTGGTGGAGCTATAGCCCCTGCAAGCCCCGGCCTAGCCCTGGCACTGACTCCGTTTGTTGACTGATTCAGAATGGTGCCTCTTTGTGTTTTCTGAACCATCTGGTTAAATAACCAGCTCATATGAGTTGTTTGTGAATCAGATTATGCTAGTTGTGCTCAGTGCTGGGTAGTAACTGATTACATATTACGTAATCAGGTTCCAAAAAATAAGTACTTGTAATTAGATTATATTACATTTTAAAATACTTGTAATCAGACTACATTCTTTATTGATTACATGATTGCATGTTATTCTAACAATGACAGTATTATTCATAATTTATTGATTCTCCCCACTATTTATTTTTTAATTTTAAAATTTTCCTTTCAAAAAAAGCCTACTGTTTACATGTGTTGTTCTTTCAGGTTTGCGGAATCACACACTCAGAGCAGCTACTAGGGAATATCACTGAAAACTGTGACCCACACAGCATTTTAACAGAAATCATTTCACTTTTAACTTATTCTCTCAACATTGCAACATTGCATATCTAATCAACTCCTGACAAATACATTTATTATTTGAATTATCACCCAGTGAGCCATTTAACCATGTACTATGTCTTAGGAAGCCTTTTGTTTTTCAAACACATTAAAATGTGCAAATTCACATAATTTCAGTGCAGGGATTCGCAAAACTTTTTTGACATCTGAACCTCTTGTAGCTAAAATATTTACTTGAAGTACTGAGATTTTTAAGTGAATAATTAGGTCAATAATAAAATTAAGTTAATGGTAGTAATAATAATAATAAAAATAATAAAATTAAATTCACGATTCTCTGATGTCGGTTAATGGTCACATGACAGGTAAACAAATAAAATATTTTTTAGTAAGTGTTTTATTTTGATTGTTTTTATTTTAAAATTAATTATTTAAATTTAAATTTTTTATGATTTAATTAATATTTTTTCATTAAATTCACAGGAAATTCAGGGAAACCGTGATGTAATGTAATATTTAATGCTTTTCATGTTGTTAACAAAGAATGGAATATATTTTCTTTCTTTTTGTATTTTAATATCAACATGGTAGAAGGTTATCCTATTCAAATATAAACGTGTTAGGTCAGAAGTAATCTAAAAGCAATTAAAAAGTAGTCAGATTATATTACTTTAAATGTGTAAATTAATGGAAATGTTACTAAATATAATTTTTATGTAATTTGGAATCAGTGTCCGATTAAGTAGATGTAAGTAATCTACCAAGCTCTCGTTCTGCTGTACGTTTGTATTTGTGTGTACAGCTTGTTTTCTTGACAGCTTGTTTTCTTGTTTTTCTTGTCGTGCCAGGTTGTCTTTTAATAAGAAAAGTATGGAAGCTTGTAAAAAATTTTTTTTTTACTTTTTACCTCATAATTCTGACTTTTTTTTCTAACAATTTTTAGCTTAAATCTAATAGTTCTGACTTGTGAAATATAAACTTGCACATGAGAGCTAAAAAGACAGAATTGTGAAATATAAACTGGCAAGTGCAAAAAAAAAAAAAAGCTGATATTTTTTCTTGGAATATTTTCTTTATAACTTTATAACTGTGTCCGAATTGCAAGATGTAATCTCACAATTCTGAGAAAAAAAATATATTGTGAAACAAGTTGAAATTACCTTTTTTATTTTTTATTCCGTCCCTTTAACTTACATAGAAACAGGACATTCCCTGTATTGTAATTAAAAGGGACATTCCCTGTATTGTAATTAATTATAAAGGGGGTCATATCATCATATTTTCTTTGATCCTTTGAAATCAGGTAATTGAAAACAATACAGCTTTTGCTGTTAATGCTATGCCCATTAAAACCCAACAGCAATTTTTTTTTTTTTAAATGTCAGAAAAAACCTTTTCTCGGGAGAAAAAAATCAAATATTATAATTGAACTCTTTAATTTAATCGTTGTGGTTCAAAGGTAGCGAGTGAGCGTGTGTCTGACGGTGAGTCCGCGCACTGAAGTGAGTGGGGGGATTGCAAATGTAATCCTCTGGCCATCTGTTGCTCTCTCCGTCCAGTCATCCAGCATCTTCCTCACTGGCTACAGGGTCAAAAGTAAACGATACGCACCGACAATGACAGTATGACACACAGATTCCACTTCCTGCTTTATACACTGTATTTCTTGCTTTCCATTTGTCTGGTCATTTTGTAAAGATTGAGAAGTTGCAGAAATGATCTCAATCACATGATTTGTAGCTAATGTTTTAGTTCATTAGTTTTAGTAAATTCTCAGTAAATAATGTGTTAAATAAATGTTCGTTTAATTTCAGCAATTTTATGTACATCTAATTTGCTGTCAATAGTAAGTATTATTTTTAAAGGTGCCCAAGAATGCTTTTTCACAAGATGTAATATAAGTCTAAGTTGTCTCCTGAATGTGTCTGTGAAGTTTCAGCTCAAAATACCCCATAGATTTGTTTTTATTAATTTTTTTAACTGCCTATTTTGGGGCATCATTAACTATACACTGATTTTGGCAGCGCCGCCCCTTTAAATGGCGTGCTCCCTGCCACACGACTATATTACAGTGCATTTACAAAGTTCACACAGCTAATATAACCCTCAAATGGATCTTTACAAGATGTTCGTCATGCATGCTGTATGCATGCTTCGAATTATGTGAGTAAAGTATTTATTTTGATGTTTACATTTGATTCTGTATGTTTGAGGCTATGCTCTGTGGCTAACGGCTAATGCTACACTGTTGGAGAGATTTATAAAGAATGAAGTTGTGTTTATGAATTATACAGACTGCAAGTGTTTAAAAATGAAAATAGCGATGGTTCTCTTGTCTCCGTGAATACAGTAAGAAACGATGGTAACTTTAACACATTTAACAGTACATTAGCAACATACTAACAAAACATTTAGAAAGACAATTTACAAATATCAGTAAAAATATCATGCTATCATGGATCATGTCAGTTATTATTGCTCCATCTGCCATTTTTCGCTGTTGTTCTTGCTGGCTTACCTTGTCTGTGCACAGATCCAGACATTAATACTGCCTTTCCTTGTCTAATTCCTTGAACATGGGCTGGCATATGCAAATATTGGGGTCATACATATTAATGATCCCGACTGTTACGTAACAGGCGGTGTTATGTTGAGATCCGCGTGTTTTCCGGAAGTCTTTTAAACAAATGAGATTTATATAAGAAGGAGGAAGCAATGGGGTTTGAAACTCGATGTAGGCCTACGTCATTTCCATGTACTGAACTCTTGTTATTTACCTATGCCGAGGTGAATTCAATTTTTGATTCTAGGGCACCTTTAATGTTTTATTTATATTAGCAATTTGCCACCCTGTTAGATACTGGCTATTGAAAACCACATATTGTTTGACCACTACTGTTAGGCTGTGTCCACCAAAGTATTTTTAGCCAGTTAAAAATGTTAGACGCTCTGCTGAAAATGCCTTGAGAGGGTTTCAGCAGCGCACCTTTTTTTCAGTTGAGCCGCTTTGTTGCTATGATACGGAATATCCGTGGCACTGTTACTTGTAACTGATTTTGCAGATAATTTGTTTCAGACTAAAAATGTCAACACAATGTAGAGTACTTGCTATGTATGTTCAGAACACAGCAATATTTATTTCTCATCTTTTCGTTCTTTACTTGTTGATGTCGTTGTACAGCGAGAATGTTGTGTATTTGTCCCGCCCCTCCTCCACCCTGATTGGATGGCTGGCTAAAAAGTGACAGTGATGATCACAGCATTTTACTCAAAGTTGAAGATTCTTCAACTCGAGCGCTCAGCACTTCAGCATGAAAAAAAAGCTCAGCACCTCGTTACGTTCCTGCCGTTTTTAAAAACGCGGTGCTCCCATTGAAAATAAATGGAAAAGTATGCTAGCTGCTGGAAAAAATGCTATGGTGGCCACGACCTTAAGTTCACTTTTTTGCTGTTTTACGTTAAATGTTAACATTTTTGGGCATTTCACAATTTTTTGTCCTGCTGACAGGAGAAAAGATTCAGGAAATCATGGAGACAGAGAAAGAGAGACTGAAATCCTATGAAATGCATTTTTTTCCCTATTTACATTAACTCTGCCCACCATTGTCTGGTTGAGCCAGACAAAATGACAAAAGAAATCACACTGACAACAGAATCAGTGGCGTGGAGAGTAAGGCGAGTAGTGTTTGTTTTTGGCACAACTGACTAGGGCTGTCAAACGATTAATTGCATACAAAATAAAAGTTTGAGTTTGCCTAATATATGTGGGTGTACTGTGTGTAATTATTATGTATATATAAATACAAACACATCCATGTATATATTTGAGAAATATTTAATAAGTATAAGTATGTATAAGTATATGTATGTATTTATTTATATTTTTATATAATTTATATTATATATAAATAACTTTTTTGCACATAAATAACATATTTCTCTTAAATATATACATTAATTTGTGTGTATTTATATATATACATATTATTTACACACATTACTCACACATATATTATGCAAACTCAAACTTTTATTTTGCATGCGATTATCACGATTAATCATGATTAATCGTTTGACAGCCCTACAACTGACCCGAGTTCGAATCCACTATTTGGTTCTGTCCACATTTTCTGCATTGCAGAAACCATGTGTGGTAACCACTAGACCATTGCTCAGACAAATGTTTATATTTTTAAATGCCTGTTGAAATGATGTTCCCAAAATCCCAAGACACTATAGCACACATTACTAGTTACCTTATCTGATTTTTTTTTTTTTCTTTTAAACCATTCTAAGCTATTTGGTCTCTGGTTTTAGTTGGTCTCTAGTTTTTTCTAGTTGCTTCAGATGGTCAGGCTGGAGGGCAAGACTGAGAGACAGCTTAAGCTGGTTTAAACAGGTTTTTGTTAGCAGGCTAAATAGAAGTTCACAAGCTAAAGTACATTCAGGAATAAATGTGAGGAGATTGGACTACCTAACATTCCACAAAGGAGGCTTTCAGGAAGTTCCTGTCCAACCACCCCCTCTCTAAACACAGCATCTCAGGAAGGCTTGAATCTAAAGTCATGCATCGGTTTCCGTTATTAGCACCCCTCAGTAATGAGCGATGAGTTTCCACTGACACAGTGACCCATACCCCAGGGCCTTAATAAAACCTAACGTTTGTTTCCGCTTAGTTAGAAATGTGGAAAATAGTTGCACGCTTTGAAATCCTCCGTCACAAAGACTTCCCAACAAAACACACACAATGGTGATTGCCAGATTTGCTTTCTGGGAAATGGACACATTGGGAACTCTATTTCTTTCATGTGTGTTCCTCATTGCATTGTTAACCTTTGTGTCTCAGTCTTAATCTCAACATCATGTCCCTCGAGGCTCGTGTTCCTGTGCGCTCTACGTCTCATCAGATATCCAGCGCGACAGCAAGCTACAGCAATATGCGTTAGTAATCCACTGTGATGTCTCTCAGCCCGCCGTCCAATCCCAGCGTCCATCTGGCATATTCATCCAGCCACGGCAGCACACAGGGCTCAAGCATCTATCAGAAGTAATCTGCTCTAAATCACAGCTCAATCCCATAACGGTTATTGTATGGCTGTGCGCAGGGTCTTGCACAGAAACGGTTGTATTGTTCAAAATTTAAGTTTTGTTTTCAAAGCACAGAATGCACAAGGGCTCTGCAATAAGGATTTTTTTTTCTGCCGGTCATTTGCCCTGCCCACATCTTTTTTTATTTTTTTTATTTTACAATTTGTTTTTCATGAATTTACAGAAGAGGATTAGGGCCAAGCAATAATAAAAAATAAAACCATCTTGAGATTAAAGTTGTTAAATTTTGAGAAAAAACTCGGTAAATTTCGAGAAAAAAGTCAAGATAAAATGTTGAGAATAAAGTAATTAAATTACGAGAAAAAAGTTGCTAAATTATGAGAACAAATTCGTTAAATTCTGAGAATAAAGTTAAATTTTGAGTAAAAAGTTGAGATAAAATGTTCAGAATAAAGTCATTAAATTACGAGAAAAAAGTCGCTAAATTATGAGAACAAATTCGTTAAATTATGAGAAAAAAGTTGTTAAATTTCGAGAAAAAAGTTGAGATAAAATGTTGAGAATAAATTCGTTAAATTACGAGAAAAAAGTCGTTAGATTCTTTCTGTAATTTAACGAATTTGTTCTCGTAATTTAACGACTTTATTCTCAACATTTTATCTCAACTTTTTTTCTCGAAATTTAACAACTTTTTTCTCATAATTTTAAAGAGTTTATTTTCAACATTTTATTTGGACTTTTTTTCTTGAAATTTAACAACTTTAATCTCGAGATGGTTTTATTTTTTTAATTATTGCTTGGCCCTAATCCTCTTCTATATGAATTAATATGGTTTGAATTAATTTTGTAATTTTTTTTGTTTGTTTTGTTTTACAGTTTTTGTTCTGTTTTGCTGGAAAACAATGACAATTTCAGATTTGCTTATAAATTGTAGCCCATTATAATGGATGCTTCAAAGACTAGCACAAGTCTATCTTGCAAAATTGACAAAACCACCTCTATGGGCCTTTTTACATTTAGTCACACGTTTAGTCATGAGTTCACATCTGTGATCATGCTAATGCTGGCCAGTGAATCTCTCTTGAAGTTAGTGTTTAAGAATCACAGTTTCTCTATATTTTTCATGATTTCCCGCTCACATGTGGATTGCAGGGCTCCCAAAAATACACCTTTATTGGGTTTAGTCTTGTTGTATGGCTCTCAAACCACCTCCTTTAAACCATCAGATTGCTATTAGACTCATATGCAATTTCGGAAAGCATTTACACTCTTTTTATAATCCGATCTATCCAAGCTATCCAATAGGGGTGGGCGATAAACCGGTAGACCCGATTGATGGGTAGAAATTTGTCAATCGGTATTGGGATTTTGGACTATCGTCTCTATCGTGGTTATGCTCACGTGACGACGTACACGTTGTACGTCGCCATGAAAGCTTATAATTTGAATGCATTTTAAGACTTGCATTTTAAAAACAAGTGATTTAAATCGTTCAAGGGCAATAAGCAGCGAAAGAGGACTCATTTCGGTATGTGTATGCTGTCTGAGAGACGCTGTAAGAGACGCGTGCTCATGAAACCACTGCTCATATAGAGTGAGTCTTGAACTGAGTTGTTTTTGGTGTCTTCGTGAGTATCCTTGTAAACACAGTCGATTATGTCTTAAGTGAATGTAAACAGTTGAGAAAGAAAGTACATTTGTATCAGCATATTTGTATATTAGATCAGTGCATTCATTGATAGCAGCCTAATAAACCTGCTGCTGTCCGTGTCCTTTATCTCATTGCCCTTGACTGAATCGGTCTTGTAACATTTTTTTTGTGTGACAAATTGAACTTTTTCTTTTTTTTTTTTTTTTTTTTTTTTTTTTTTTTTTAGCTTCATGAGGTGCATCCTGGGATACTTTTGAAATACTGTTGAAGGAGTTGCAGCTTTTCTTTCCCTATTCTGGTCTGATTTATCAAACAAATGAACAAACAAATAAATTGTAATGATAATAAATGAAGAGTTTGGTTCCAAAATGCGATAAACGCCATTTTCAGAAAAATTGAGTTTCTGCCAAAATCAGTATTGTATCTGGTTGGTATTGAAAAGTCATTTATTAATTTTGTGCAAAATGCGATATCCGTCATGTTATTCTGTCATGTTTTCTCCCTTTCTTTCCAAAACGCGACAAACGCCAGTCTCCTTTTTCTGCAGAACGCGATATATCCGCTCAACCAATCACATCACACCATTTCTCCCAATGTAAACATTAAAGGCTTTTTTAAAAAACGTTTTTTAATACCAATGTATTTGGCAAATGCGTTTATTTAACCGTGCGGTGGCGCCAGATACTCGTTAATCGGTAATGACAAATGATTTATAACATTAACATGACCCGTTAATTTCATTTTGGGAGCGACGGCTGAATATAGCCTATTTTTAGTAAAATGTCTGTATATAAGATAAATATTGGCAAATTTTTGACTCTGTCATATATGTGAATCAACTTACTTTGTTGTGTATTTTCAATTTGAAAAATAACTTTTATATTGATGGATTAATTGCAATCTTGAAAAAAAAAGTGTCATGGATTTATTGCATTTTGGGAAAAAAATATTACGTTTTTATAATAAACTTTTTAAAATCATAATGTAGATTTGAATTTTTAATGTTTTTATAACCAAAAGATGCTATGTGAAAGTTTGAAACAGAAAATAGTGGTTTTTATCTTGCCACATTCTTGGTAAAGAAAACTCCTTTTTACTCAAATTAATCAAAATGGAGTTATTGCGTTTTGGAACCAAACTCTTCAAATCAACAATTTAATTTATGAACGAATAAATGAACAAATAAATGAGATATTAGTGAATAAATTCATACATATGTGCAATATGTATTTGTATGTCTGTATGCCTAGACTGCACATAAATGAATCACTCTGTGTAACCCTCTGCCATTCAGTATATAGATTTTGTATTAGATAGCGTGTCAAATTCAGATGTGAACATAATGTCTGTCTAAATAAATGCATGGAGTGAAATCATTGCGTAGGTTTTTTACTTAGAAATTCCAAACACAGACAACACTTGGGCTCAGCAATAAGTGTTTTCTCTGATAAAAGGTTAAGCCAAAAATTAAATGGATAATTCACCAAAAAAATTAAACTTCTGTCATCATTTACTCACTCTTATGTCTTTCTAAATGAGATATGGGTGAGTAAATAGGACAAAATGTGATAAAATAAGATTCAAGAGTGGATGATCTATTCCATTAATGTTTTATGAAATAATAATGTAATTATTTTGTCTTTCTGACCATTTATATATATTTTTTCTTTCAGTTAAGAAAGCCAAACTCCAAGGACCTCCAGGTAAGCAAATTCTCACATGTACTTCTGTTCTTCTAAATGCAATTCAGAATTATGTAAAAACAATATTTGTTTTTCTCTGGACCATGTAAATCTTATGTAAATCTTCTTGGTTTTCTGGATTCTTCGACAGTGTGTTTGTTTTTACACCTTATTTTTTGTGCAATATACACTAATACAATACCCCTCGGTGTGGTTTTTCAGTGTGGTATTGTGGTATTTCACATCACATTTCATTTATATGATATCCTTGAGAAAGAAACTTTTCTTGATTCCTCTCATTGTGGAGTCATGAACGTTCAGGGGTTCATTTGATAATTGGTTCTTTGCTCGTGTTATTCATCTTGTCTGAGTCCCAGAGCTTGTAGCTTGTGAGCTAGTGTGTAAGATCAGAGTAGGTTAAGCCCAAATCCCCACACGCTCCTCATCTGCAAATCCCCACACTGTTGGCCTTCACATGGATCCCATAAGCCAAAATACTGTGTCACTGGACAGGAAGGTGGCTTGTGTTAGTACTGACTTATCCTGAAAATTATACAGGAAGTTCTACAGGAAGAAAACTGCTCTGCATTGGCTTTGGATTGTAATGGGACATCACATGATGCCTCACACTGTGGTTATTTGCACAGTATGAACGTTGGCTAGAGGGAGGTGTTAAGCTCTAAACGTATATGTAAATCGAATGATTTATGCCTTGGGCATTGTTTTAGGTCTGAAATTAACTCTTAAAGGGATAGTACACTCCAAAATTGAAACTACTGTCAACACTAACTCGCCCTCATGTCATTCCATTTAAATTTATTCATTTAGCAGATGCTTTTATTCAAAACGATTTACAGATGAGGAAATACAACAAGAGATTAATGTGCCAGCAATACGAAAGTTCAGACATTGTTCAGAATAGTACAAGGTAGAACAGAGAAGGATTAAGGTCTAATGAGAACATGTATAATGGAATAGTGAAAGCAAAGATTTTTTTTTTTTCCTGCAGGATGCAGTGAAGTGCTCACAGAAGAGATGAGTTTTCATCTGTTTCTTGAAATTTGTCAGAGATTCAGCTGTCTGGATAGGGTTGAGAAGATCATTCCAACAGGACGGAACAGTGAGAGTGATTTTTTTGCCTCTCATTGATGGTACCACGAAGTGCCCCTCACTTACCTCACAGGCTCCTGGAGTGCATGTAGACTTGTAAGAGAGTGTGGAGGTAGGAGGGTGCAGAGCCTGTGGCTGTCCTGTAGCCAAGCACCAAAGTCTTGAAATTGATGCAAGCCTTAACCAGAGAGATAAACAGTGTGTAATGTGGGCTCTCTTGGATTAATTGAAGAATAGTCTAGTTGCTGCGTTTTGGATCATTTGTAGTGGTTTGATTGCACATGTTGGAAGTCCAGGCAGAAGAGCATCACAGTAGTCCAGCCTAGAAATGATAAGGGCCTGGACGAGAAGTTGTGCTTCATGCTCAATTCGGAAGAGCCTGATCTTTCAGATGTTGTGAAGTGCGAACCTACGTGATGGTTCTTTAGTTGCAATGTGGTCTTTGAAGGTCAAAGATTACCCTGGCCGAACACAATGGGATTATTGTCGATGAACCTAGTTGGATGGTGAAATTGTGCTGTATTGTCGGAGTGGCTGGGAAGACGAGAAGCTCTGTCTTCACTAGGTTGAGTTGCAGGTGATGTTCTTTCATTCATGCTGAGATGTCCGCAATGCAGCCTAAGATCAGTGCAGCTATCGTGGGATTGTCTGGTTGAAATGAAAAGTAGAGATGTGTCTCATCAGCAAGCAACGGTAGAAGAAACTGTGTGCCTGTATAATGGGTCCCAGCAATTTTGTGTATATATAGAATAGGAATTGTCCAAGAACCGATCCCTGAGGTACCCCAGTGACCAGATGATGTGCTTTGGATACCTGAACATTCTGTGGACACAAAAGAAAATATTTTTGAAAAATGTCTTTGGGCCAAGACACACTTTTTCTGTGTTTGAATGAATACCAGTAAATTGATTGCCGCAAACCTTAGTAAATCAAATTGTGTTATTCATTTAAATGCTCTCCTATCATACATTTTGCATCTGAAAGGGAAACTCCTACAAATGCATATGCAATAAGATCAGTCGCAAAAATAACTGTGTCTACGCCTTTTCATAGCTAATTTTTCACTGTGTGTCTTTAGTAATACCTGACAGTAACACCAAAAGAGGGTTTGTGCTGGCGCAACCTGTTAGTAAATCTGGCCCTTTGTGTTTTTTTTTTTTGTTTTGTCCTTACAATGAAAGTCAATGGGGATCAGTGTTAAGACATTTTTCAAAGAATCTTTCTCATTTCCTTTAAATTCTGCACTAACAATTTCCACAAATAAACAGTCCCTGTGGGATAATAAAACCGAAAAAGCCTGGTTTATCTGAATGAAACACAGGCGGGCCGCTCACTCCCTCTGGGAGTCTTGAGCACTTTTAACTCAGATCACACCCAATCCTGAATGTTTCATTCGCTCTGCGCCATCACTTAAACAAACATACAGCTCGGCACATGTCAGACTGCAATACTGTGTCACTGGCTCTATTGTATCAGAGAGTAAACAGTCTCTGGAGAATATGCCTGTCGGCCTCTGTCTGTCTGTGACAGGTGGCTCTTTTGTGTTCCTTTGCTGGAGAGTGTTTACTTTACCTCTCTAAAACCACTACAATTGCTCTGCAAGAGCCAAGCCTCTAAATGTGTGAATGTGTGACCTATATATTAGACAGAAATTGTTGGATTGGATTGTGTTGCAAGATTATTTAGGCTGTGTTTTAGCGCTTTTTAAAGATGTGTAACTGCAAGTGGAACTTGTATTGTAATGCTTTTAAACACATATCTCTCATATTCAAAACAGGTTAGCATATTGCATATAACTTTCAGTAAATGTTTCATTGTTTAAACAATTGTACCAGATTTAAAAAGTAAAAGATTTATGACAGCAGCCCAAAAAGGACAGTGGTTTTAGAGGCGGAACAAGTAGTTACATTTTGATAAAACTTTTTTTGGTTTGGAATAGCATGCACAAATGAATCATGCACAGTAAGGCCAGGAATGTATAAGGAAGCAAGTAAGGAAATAAGACTTTTAATCAGCATTTATCAATAATCTGTTATAATTATTATCCATGCAGTTTAATTATTACCTCATATTAATTAAGAGAGTGAAATATATATTGAAGACCTGCGTTTATCTTCGGAACACAAATTAAGATATGTTTGATGAAATCCATGAGGTTTCTGGCCTCTGATAGACCACAATGTTATAACCACTTTCAAGCTCCAGAAAGGTAGTAAAGACATCCATCATTGAAGTATTCCATGTGACTACAGTGGTTCAGCCTTAATGTTATGAAGCGACGAGAATAATTTTTGTGTGCAAAAAACAAACAAAAATTTCAACTTTATTCAACAATTTCTTCTCTTCCATGTCAGTCTCCTACGCTGTTCACATAGTAAATACAGTCAGCACTTCCGGGTTCTACATCAGAACGCCGGCTCATTAAGCTCTCGGATTTCATCAAAAATATCTTAATTTGTTTTCCGAAGATGAATGCAGGTCTTAACAGGGTGTGGAATGACACGAGGGTGAGTAATAATGACAGAATTTTCATTTTTGGCTGAATTACCCCTTTAATACCTTTTTCCACAAATACAGTATTAAATTTGTATATTTCAGTACCTTTACTTTAAAAATGAGTGCTCATATTATATAATTTACTGTTTTATTACAGTTTTTAATCAAATAAATAAATGTATCCAATATATTATTAAGTCATATATGATAGAGGCATTAATAATGATTCATACACCATCAGTTGTACTGTAATTGTGAAAAATTTGCATTTCCTCATAACTTGATTAAGTATTTTTCCTTAGTCTACTACTGTTCAGCAGAAACTCTGTTGACGTAGCATAACTGCAAAAACTGCACACATACAAGAATCCCTCAAGTGAACCTGCATATACAAACTGCAAATCCATCCCATACCTCATACAAGATTCATCAGGGTTGTGAAACGGAAATGTCAGCTCTCGATTGTACGCTACCTTTAACTAATTTATCGGAAAACTCAACTGGAGTCAATAATGAATGATGCCGTTGTTCAGTCATGAAGAAACGGTAAAACCATCGTGTTCCCATGAAACTTCTGTCAGATGTAGTTAAAATGTTTATTTAAGTAGGATATTCAGAGTTTTATTTGATTAGATGTGTATTTCACTTTTGGATGTACAGAAATTCTAGAACACCCTTTTCTGCTAATTTATGTTGTATCTGGTTGAAGTCATCACTGATGTGATATATTTCTTTTTTTCCCCTCACCATTTTTTATTGTAATATCAGGCATTTCAGATAAGCCACATGCTAAAAGACACATGACTGAAACAAACTCTGTTTGGCCGCTTTTCATCTCAGTCAGAGAGACCTTTCCTTACAGTTTTGCTCATTTGATATAGCTTTTCCCCACCTCACTCTCTCCTACGCTATACCTGACATAATAGATAATCAGGAGACATGCTGAATCTGTTATTGGCAACTGAATGAAAAGCAGCTCTCTGCTAATCCACCCAGGTGTGATGCATAATGCCATAGTTTTGTCTCTCGAGATGCTGATTGATTAGTTCCTGTCAACCCCATTGTCTACCTGTTTAGAGCCAAAGCTTAGAATGGATTTCAGAACCTTTTTACACAGAAAGTTCTTTAATGGTCGCTTTAATGGATTTTTTTTTTTTTTTTTTTTAAATCAAATGTTGAAATGAAAAATCTTATATAATGTTTGTTATATTGGTAACACTTTACAATATAAGGTTCATTAGTTAACATTTGTTAACTACATTAACATTAGCTTACAATGAACTGCACTTATACAGCATTTATTAATCTTTTGTTAATATTAATTTCAACATTTACTAATACATTATTAAAATCTTGTTAACAGTTAATGCACTGTGAACTAACATGAACGAACAACTGTTCCACATTGCAACTAAAGAACCATCATGTAGGTTCGCACTTCACAACATCAGAAAGATCAGGCTCTTCCGAATTGAGCATGAAGCTCTTTTCATTTAACAAAGATTAGTAAATACAGTAACAAATGTATTGCTCATGGTTAGTTCATGTTAGTTAATACATTATCTAATGTATAACTAATGAACCTTATTGTTAAGTGTTACCGTTATATGAGTTGATTATCAACTGTTGTTTTTTACTATTACTGTGCTAATACTGTTTTTATTTATTTATTTATTTTTATGTATTTTAATGTTCTTGCCATGAAAATAGCCATAGATGCTGATATGGCAATAATAAAAAAAAAAGAATGGATTTCAGTGTCATTTCACTGTTTTTTTTTTATTAAAAATATCATTATGACCACAGAATCACCCTCTTTGTATTTTAATTTTAAATATATAAAATTGTATAACTCATTGTTGTGTTTGCGTTGTTGTGCTATATATAGTGACCCTAAACTCATGTTGTTGTTTTTTTTTTACCCCTGTGTCTAATGGTTTAAGTTCTGTTGTCGTGGAGAGGCCTGATTCTCTTTGTCTCTGTGGAAACCTGTTGAAACAAGGAAACAAACACAGTGAAGCACCAAAGTTTATCAGATCTGTTTTAACAGCTGATGTCCCTTCCACTCTTCTCATGAGCTAAACCTATTGACATAAAGATCCAGCTGTGCTTTAATAAAGTAATAGATACCATACATTATTAGTATAAATACTAATGATGTCAACTGACATGAAAATGTAGTGTGATTAATACAATTAAATACAATAAAAATATAAGACAATAAAAATAATAATAAAAACAACAACAGTATTTATTATTATTATTACTATTATAGATTTTTATTATTTTATAACATTTTAAATATGGTAATTATTAAAAGTGTAAATATTATACATTTAATAAATTGTGTACAATCATAATAAAAAATAAATGGTCATCATGCAAAGTTTTTCTATACTAAAATGTTATGGACTTCACTGTTAATCAACAATGGTCTATACGAAAACTGATCATGATTTCACCCACCAAACTTGACACATTGATATAGCAGGTGTCATGTAACGTGTCACAATAATATTGTGTCAGCTCCGTGAATGTTTAGATGCCTGTTAGTGTGGGAGGAGAGCAGTGGGTGGCACGCTGGCAGAGTATCATCGGGCACGTGTTGGCCGGCCCCCATCTCTGGCAAACAGGAAATGAAGTGTTTGTTATGTCACTGTCTCAGTAATCCTTCTGCAGTTGATACTAGTGCGTACGTGTGTTTATGTGTGTTTGCGTGTATGTTTTTTTGCATGCGTATAAAGGACCGGCCTTATGAATTTGACTTGAAAATATTCTGTAGCCTATATGCATGCTTTACTTGAGTCAATTACATGGCATGCATTTGTTTGGATTACATTAAGTATGCTATTCATATACAGTAACTTGAATTGAACTCTGTTCAATGATGATTTTAATTTCTGAATTTATATTTATTTTTATATTTCTTTAGGGGGCACTATAGACTTAATGCTACCTTTTCAAGAATTTCAAGAACACTAAGTAGAATGGCTTAATTAACTGTTGGAAAAAAATAGTTATATTGTAGGAAACTGCTTATTGAAATCAAAGTCATGTGGTGCGACCAACATTCAGAAGCATGCAAAAAAAAAAAAGGAAAATAAAGAAAATATCACCATAAAGACCCCTGCAGACCCTCTTAACTGTATCTATAGGCTTACGTATGAGCAATGGTTGTAATGATGCTTGCCTAAGCTAATTATAAAATTAGGCAAACCAAATGAAACCACAACACGGCTGGGGTCAATTAAGTTTCAGATGTGGTATAAATTCTGTGTGAGGCAAAAATTCCCAAAGAACTGATGCTAAAGTGATGTTTTTCCCCCTCTGTTGAGGATCTGATGTGAGATTATGGAGGTCAGGGCTCTGTCTGTCTCTCATTGGTGTTGGGGGAGGGGAATCACACTAATCTTTACTTTCACTCAGCACTACAGCATTATTGCTCAGGCTTTATTTAGTCACAGTCCTGCCACATGTGCTTTGGGATTCCCAGGCAAACTTGAACAACCTGCTGCACACATACTCATTTTTTGCGTGTGTCAATACTGTTACTTTAGAAGTGTGCAAAGCAAGATTTTTTATTTTTTTTTTTACATTTATTTTGTTTGCTTGCATTAATTGCCACAACCACTAGGTTATTGTGGTTGATTGCCTGAGAGTTGCTGTGCAGTTACTAATGTGTTTTTAGCAACTCCAGTTTTTTTATTATTTTGTTGTATGTTTCGGTTTATCTGTTTCACATTTTCTGTGCTGGTAGATACACCAGATACCCGATTATAGCACTTAAACATGGGAAAATTCAGATTGTCATGATATGAACCCTTTAAATTTCCCTGTGGTCTTAAAATACTTAGGGTTAGGTTTCCAATCCAATTAAATTACTTTGCAAACATCACTAATTGTTTTCATAAAAAACTGCATAAAAACATGTTTTTTTCTGCTTTATTTCTAGATAAATTCAATGCCTATGTGACGCTGAAAGTGCAAAATGTGAAGAGCACCACCATCACTGTGCGGGGAGACCAGCCATGCTGGGAGCAGGACTTCATGTTGTAAGTTCGTTTATCACAACTCGCCGCTGTAACGCCACTTACCAGACAGCAGTCTGTTGTTGCTAATGTACTGACAAATTACAAGGTGGTAGGGAAATGTCCTATGTTGAGGGTCTGGATTTCTTCCACTAGTCATTCATCTGTCGCAGCAGTGAGAGATATCTAACCTGGCAACCACACACACTCTCTGCTTGTAAAGCTTTTGTTGGCAAACTAATGAGCTTCTCTCAGCCACCAAGAAAACAACCCCGATAATCAGACTGTCAGTGTGTCACGTTCCACATCTAGACCCAGTTGGTTCCTTAAAGGTGAAATGTGTAATTTTTTGTCTTAAAATAGTTTATTTCATGATTCACATGTTGGAATTTCCCAGTGATGACCTTACTTATTTGTTCTGTAACAATGACAAAACAATTCTGAAGGGGTATAGGATATGGATACAAGTGACTAGATATCAGAAATTGCATGCATGCAAAAAACAAACAAAATCAAAACATAAATAATAATAATTAAAAAAACATAATCTCTCATTTGTTTTTGTTGTTTACATCCATGCAACAAAATCTCACCTCTACGAAGTATCAGTGAAAATTGTGTGACAATGTAAAACCAATGTGGCCTTGGTTTTGGTGGTTTTGATATTTGATATAAATTTAATAAAAAAAGTAGCATAAAAACAAAACTATGTTAAAAGAATGAAGTTTAGATAGCAACAGTGTTGACCCTGGCTTTATGGCTCTTACTCAGAGAACTCTCTATGCCAAAGACAGGCTTGCTCCAGGAAATGAAACTGTCTCCGTGTTCCTTGTCGCTCATTTGTTTCTGTCTCAGAGATCTGTTTATTTAGATTCCCGCCCTGTCCTCACATTACATCCATGTGTTCTTGTGTTGGATGTGGGTCTTTGTTTGCATATATTCACTGGAATGTGGTTGTCTATAGTTTCTCAGCTTATCTGGACTGCGGTTTCACACTTGTTCCAATTTTAAGTAAGCAGAACTATCAAGTTTTGAGTTTGTAGTACTCATGCATGTTAATTGCTTCTAACTTGAAGTACTGAGTTAGATAACTCATACATTTTGATAGCAATTCACATTAAATATTTAGTTAACTAACTTTTTTATTTTGAGTTCTTGCAAATCAAATGAGTTATTTACTTTACTGTAAATCCTAAAAAATATATATAAAAAATGCCAACTTGCTAATTTGCTAACATGTTAACAATAGCATGGTATAACACTTACTGAATGAGTACAGAAACTTAAAACATGTAACTTAGCTGCTCTCAAACCAAGCAGCATGCGCTACTTGTCACCATGATGGTAACTCTCCAAAAACCTACATTAACAGAAACTCTTCTAAATTACCATATCAAGACATTAATCACTACTAATTCACCCTTACCATTAATCTTGTGCAAAAGACCTTAGGCCTATATAACACTTAATTTTAGCATTTACTCTCCCTTTCAGGTGCCATAGGCAAAGCATGCTGGGAAATAGAAATCCCAGTCCAGTTTCAGTTAAACTTAAGTTAGTCTAAATTAAAATAAATTAGTTTATAAAACTCAAAACAATTAAACAGTTCATTTTACTTTAAATATGTCAGTGCTGTGAATTCAAAAGAAAAAGAAAATTCTTAATACTCATAAGTTAATTTAACTGAACTAATTTGTTCAATTTAAGTAAGTCCTACTCAAACCAATTAAGTATTTTGAGCTTTAATTTTTACAGTGTAATCATTAGTTTTATATATACAGTAAGTTGGTTTAGGAATAAATATTCAGATATACACAAGTGACCACATTTACAGTGCATTAAGAGAATGTGTGGTCAGTGTTCAGGTTTTTTTTTAATATAGTTCTTTGACTGTTTTGCTTCAGAATTATGTGTAGTGTAGTTATTCTCCAGGAATTTGTCAATGTACAATTTTTTTTTAACAATGAAGTAAAAAAAAAGCACTAATTGAAGTTAAAAGCGTTTGCTATTGACAAATTAGTATAAACAAATCAGTTTTTCTATGTAAAACTTGAAAGGGATTTTTACTTTGAGAATGTGACTGGTGATTTCATTCTCAAGCTTGTGAAAACAAAAGAGAACCTCCATATCATCTAGTAATGTAATGTTTACTGCAATCATAATCCATCAGGCCTTTTAGAAACATGCATGAAGTGCCTAACATGGATAAATTCTTACAGTCCTCCTGGGTAAAGATGCAATGATGCACAAAGGCAGTTCTGAAATATGTAGCCACTTCACATCATAGTGAATTAAATGCTGAAAAATTGCCATATAAACTGTGAAGCAATTTTGTCTCAGGCCTAATTAATTTATGCAACCAACTTGTCCACGGAAAATAATGTACCCCTGTCCCCGTTGATGACTTCATGCGTTCTTGCCCTAATGGGACTTCAGAAAGCCAGATGTCCTGGTAATCGAACAGAGCCCTTCAATCTAGCCAAGCTTTGTGTGTCTATGTTCTCAGAGGAGCATTGAAAAGCAGCATCCAGGTTAATGAAATAATGTTTGAGACCTCTGGGACCAACACAGGCCGAAGGATGATGCACAGAGGCTGATTATGTATCGATTACTGATTATGTATTATGTGCTATATACTTGCCTGAATAGATTCTTTAAGTCTTACTGAGAAATTTATCAGTGAATCAGTGCATCACCTGCGATCCATCTCAAAGCAATACCATTATTTTTGCATCATACACTACTGTTCAAAAATTTGAAAAAAGTCTCATGTTCACCAAGGCTGCATTTATTTGATCAAAAATACAGTAAAACTAAAATATTATTACCATTAAAAAAAAAAAAGATATCTAATTTAATATATTTTAAAATAGTCTTCATTGTCACATGATACTAATATGCTGATTTGCTGCTTAAAGGGTTAGTTCACCCAAAAATGAAATTTCTGTCATTAATTACTCACCCTCATGTCGTTCCACACCTGTATGACCTTCGTTCATCTTCATAACACACATTAAGATATTTTTGATGAATTCCGAGGGTATCTGATTCACACACAGGCAGTAGCGTCATTGCACCTTTTGATGTCCAGAAAGGTAGTTAAAAACCTGGTTAAAATAGTCGATGTGACTACAGTGGTTCAACCTTAATGTGATGAAGCAACAAGAATACTTTTTGTGTGCTAAAACAAAACAAAAATAATGACTTTATTCAACAATTTGAACTGTTGTCATATGTAGTGAGCTCTGTGCAGATTTCCTTGTTTACATCCAAGCGCCAACTCAGTATTGGCCAAAGCTGAACAGCTGAGCAGCACGATGCATGCATGTGATGCTGACACAGGATCCGACCAATAATGCACCAGCATTCGGACGTAATCATTTATAACATTTATAAATGTCCTGTAACATTTGATCAATTTAAAGTAAGAAATTTTTTTTTTTTTTTTTACAAAGAAATTGTGTTTTTTGAATTATACGTTTTGATTCTTTGTCTCATTAACGATAATCTTTCGTTGATGCATTTACAATAACTTATAGTAGGCTATATTATCTTGTGCTACCTAACCAAGAGTTTTCTTAAAAAGTTGTGCTAAGCTAGTAAGCTAAGGAGTTAGCTTACTACCTGAATGCTAACTGGAAACAAAGAAAGGGAAACATTTGTAGCTTCTGTAATATGTGATATTTAAGTAAGGCATTTTTTGGGCTTGTTTTTCCATCTACCAGGTGAAAATTCCAAGTCTTATCACTTTTTATGTAATAGCAAACATTTCCTAAACAAGCAGCAGGATTTGAAGTATCGTTCATGTCCTTAACACACATAAGGAATGAGTTAAACTGGAGATTTGAATAAACACCTTAATCAAATAAGCAATATTATTAGAGAATTTGAGTGCACATTAACTCAAGATTAGTTAAACATTATCTTGTAGCAGTGTTGCCTTATAAAATAGCTCCTAGCTGAACAATATTCCAAACCAGTGATGTGTTGCATACATTTCCTTCCAACCAATTCATGTCCATTGAGGTTCAGCTTAAGAAACCTGCACACTTTTGTCTGTTTACTCACTCTGAGCCTGTTTGACTAGCTTAAATAATTATGATGATATAACTGCATCACGGATGGGATTACAGCTGTTTATATAGCTCTTCATTTGTTTGTTTGATCAAAGGGCAAAGTTATTCTATCATTTAGCTGTGTCACAAGTTCAGCTAATCTGTGTGAACCCTGCGGGTGAGTTTTAGACGTGACGTCTCTCCGGGACTGCATTTTTAGTGTGCGTATGTGGCGTCAGCAAGCTCTATCTGTCTCTATAGCAACCTATCAATTAGTAATTACTCAGCCCATCGCCGCTTGACATGTTCTGGAAAATGAGTGCAAAAAAAGAGAAATTGCAGATAAGCAAACAAGGTGCTCTCTGGGGGTCTAGAGCCATCTCATCCTAACCGCACTTTGGAGACAATTGAAAGCCTAAATTAATAATGAATGGATTTCCAAATGCTCCTCTTTAGTTGTCGCGTACATGTGTGCTTTGGTCTTCTCTATTTATAACAAGCAGAGCGGCAGATAAAAGCCATGTTTGTCTCATTCAGTGGTAGAAAGCCTTGCATCCTGTTGGCAGATGGTGTGAAGCCGCTGTTATTTGAGCACGATTCTACCAGCGCAAACATTTATTTTAATTTTCACACTGTATATGATTATGCAGGCTTCAGACTTCAGCATTTGTATAGTAATTTGAACTTTGAAATTCATGAGCCCTGAGCAAAAAACACACCTGATATATGCGTTAAATATCAAATAACGTGACTGCATTTTAAATATTTGCAGTATATATAAGTGTTTCTGTAAGCTTCTCAAACATACTCCTCATCGTTTAAAGAATGTTTTGTGCATTTGTTCAGGAGAGGTGTGATTTTCTAAGTGATAAAATGGGTAGGGTAAAAAAGCATATTTCTTACACTGAATCCCACTTTGAAACCCCCATTGAAGCCATAAGGACCACTTGGTAGCAAACTAACAGCAACTTAGGCATGGAAGCAAATTTGTTTTCCCTTCTTACTGCATGCATCTTAATCTTTATGTCTGAATAGTCCTACACTGCACCTGGGATCTTATAAAAGTCTGAGACAATGAAGATGAAGCTTATTAGAGCTGCTTTTGTCCTTTTCCACTTGGTGGTGTTGTGAAGTGCCCCACAAACACAGACAAAATATGGAGATCAGGCACTCATTAAACTGGAGTGGTGGAGCAAGTTTATTTGATGAAATACAGTAGAACATACATGTAATGTAATTTATTCCTGTGATGCAAAGCTGAATTTTTAGCATCATTACTCCAGCCTTCAATGAATTTCAGTGAATTTCTATTCAGCTCTGATGAATAGAAAGTTCAAAACAGCATTTATTTGATATAGAAACATTTTGTAACATTATAAATGTATTTACTGTCACTTTTCATTAATTTACATTTAAACTTTTGAACGGTTCTGTAACATTTAGGCATTCATTTTATTTTATTAACAGCTGAAAGAGAAGCTCCTTCAATAAACTATTAACAACACATGTTACACTATGTTAAAAATATATTACAGGCATTTTATAAGGGGCTTAAACATGAAGAACAGTTACACACACTGCTGACAGAAACAAACAAACAAACAAACAAACAAACAAAACTCAGTTTTCACTATTGAAGCATCTTTCTGTTCTATTTGTGGGCTTTAGTGAGATCAGCCGACTGGACCTGGGCCTCATTATAGAGGTGTGGAACAAAGGTCTTATCTGGGACACCATGTTAGGAACAGCCTGGATCCCACTCAAAAGCATCTGCCATTCAGAGGAGGTCAGTAATTATTTCACATCTCTCAATACCTTACATCATTCCATGTTAAAATACATTTCTTATGGCATGTTTTTAGTTGTAGCCTATCACACAGATTAATTTCAGTGAACTTAGTTTAATGTAATGAATTACCTTTCCTCTGAACAGGAGGGCCCTGGTGAATGGATATTTCTGGACTCTGAAGTTCTGATGAAGGCAGATGAGATATATGGGACTAAAAACCCAACACCACACAGAGTCCTGCTGGACACTCGCTTTGAACTGCCCTTTGGTAAGATTCACTCTTTAAAATTCCTTTTGTATTATTTAAAAAAAAAAAAGTGTTATTTAAAGGGGTCCTTGATTATGATTTCACTTTTTAAACTTTAGTGTGTAATGTTGCTGTTTGAGCATAACAACATCTGCAAAGTTACAACGCTCAAAGTTCAATGCAAAGGGAGATATTTTCTTTTAAAGAAATTGCTTTCTGAGGACTACAACAGGCAAGAAAAGGGGTGAGGCCATGTTGGGCTACTTTAGAGAAGAGGAAGAGTTGTTGTTGTTGAGTGTTGTTACCATGCGGCCATTTTACGCCGGACTGCTTCACAAATGTAGGTCAATTCAGTGCTGGATTTGCAAAAATGATTAACATAACAGCACATGCTAGTCGATGAGTTGAATCAACTCCACAACAACTACATACATTTATCCACTAACCGATCAGAAACATCCAGTTGCATTTTAAAAGTTGTAACTTCTTCCTGAGTCTCTCCATCAGTGTCCGACTCCAGTTTGACCAATGTAAGGCTGAACGCCGTTCCTGACAATCGTCATTTTGGCTGTGTGAGATTCTCCAGCTTTGTTGTTGAGCAGCTGAAGTGAATGCTGTTAAAGCTCTGCCCTCTTCTGGAAAGCGGCCGGGAGCTGCAGCTCATTTGCATTTAAAAGGACACATAAAAATGGTGTGTTTTTGCTCACACCCAAGTAGGGGCAAATTTGACAAGCTATAATAAATGATCTGTGTGGTAGGGCTGCATGATTTATCGTAATTTTATCGCACGTGATTTGGCAAAGGCTGCGATTATTTTACGCGCAGCTTGTCAGAGCTTTACGGCTCTGCGATCAGTAGTAAATGCTTCTCCATCTGAAAGCCAGAGGGCGCTCTCACACAGAAACTGCAAGTATGCCTTGCCGCAGAAGTAGAACACGCTTCATTCCAGGAAATCCCATACTATCGCTGTAGCGGAATTAAACAGAAGACTGAAACGCTTTGATTGAGTAAACATGACTAATAAACACACGACTACCTTATTCTGTGTAAGAAGCCACATCATCTCACAGAAGGATGCTCACCTGTCCTTATGAATTGAGTTTGGAGTAAAAACATTTTATTAACTCCCTCGGGTTGGCGGTCACGCCGGCGATACCACCAACTCGGTTTTATTCTTACCAGTATGAAAGAGACTCAAAATACTCCGTCAATGTTGCACATATAATTAAGAGTTATACACCATTTTAATCTGTTGAATATCTTTTTATTTGTGTACACTCAGAGTAAAACCAAAATGTTGTGCTTTTTGCAAAATAAAGAAAACTAACATAATGTGTGATCTTTAACGAACTCCAATCTGATAGTTCTTAGAAAATGAACTGTAACTTAGTGAATACTAATCACAAAAAATTAGACTTATGTCTAAAGAAACATTGAAATGTCAGGTTTTAAATTGTGTAAGTAAAATCGAAAACAAAAATTCTGTTTATGTAATCTGTATGAAAAGAGACACAAGTCAGACGCCCGTGATTCAGCTCATTATCCGCTAATGCAGCCACGCCCACGGAGTGAGCGCTATTCAGATGCAAAATCTGAGGCAATACATGTATACATCATCTCAATTGTGTGTTTATTGTCTTGAAAAGAGTTTATCTGTCTGTTAAAGCCATGGTTGGTGACCTCTGGAAGCCTTTGTTAGTTCTTGGAATATCCTGTTCTTCTTTAGATTAATTTGTGGACTAAATGTGCACAGAGCGCCCTCTAGCTGCAAGTATGAATTGAAAACACAGTATTCAGCACTCCTAGTGATGACAATAAATATTGAATAAATATTACTCCTCTGTATAGAAAATTGACATAAACATATGAGAATCCATCAATATTTCTCCAAATGTGCATGCTTTTAAGCTAAAAGGATAAGAAATGCCACAGAGGTAACATAATTGTTCAGACACTTTGCATCACAGAAATACATTATATTTTAAAGTATATAATAGAATACCATTATTTTAAATTGTAATATTTCACAGTATTGCTGTTTTTTCTGTATGTTTGATATACACCAAGATGAGTTTGAGACATGATCACAGAGGGTTTTTTCACAGCCTACCTGACTGAAAGAGCTCATTGATATGCAGGTCATTAAAGGTCATTATGCAAATCTTTTGTCTTCTCAGGTGTGAATCACCCTATTATTCATGAAGATTCATGCTTCCACGCATACGGTTTCTTGACAAAAAGTGTCTTATACATATAAAACAATATATTGATTTAGTTTTTGTGAGTAGGCAGGATAATTTTTTACATAATTTTTAAACAAAAACTCTAGTCTACAACCTCCAATACCCAGAATTCTTGTGAACACAGGTTTAATATATATATTTTGGCTTTATTTCAGTGACTTAATTTTTTTGTTTTTTTTCAATAACCACGCATAAACATTATTCCTTTTAAAAACACAAACATGTACATACATGTTCCTCACATATTATTGTAGCCTAGTTTGTGCTGAATACAGTGTAATGACACTTTTTCCATTAATATGTTTATGAACAACTGAAAAAAGCACAAATGTCAGGGCATGTCAAAATCCTCAGACCCCAGAGGGTTAAATGTTATATTTTGTTGGACAAGATGTTAATAAATGCTTCTCATGTCTGGAAAGATGTTTGATACTTGCTGCTTTTTCAAATGCACATTATAAGCCACTCAAACTCAGTGCAAGTATGAAATCGCAAAGCTGCGATTATTTTTCAATGAAGTATGGCTCCATAAGCTAATCCATCTGAAAGCACTAAGCCAAATTGTTTAAGCGCAATGTTTTTCTAATCGTCCGATTAATCATGCAGCCCTACTGTGTGGTATTTTGAGCTGAAACATCAGAGATACATTATGGGGACTTATATTACATCTTGTAAAAGGGGCATTATAGGTCCCCTTTAATGCATCTTATGGACCCTTTTCACATTTCCGCGGTTCTCAGAAGTGGAAGTTGTCCTAGTTGGGTAAACTCCTATAGCAGTGAATGGGAGATGACAGCGAATTTAATTTTTGGATTACTATTTGCTCCAATAGCAAAAGCAAAAAAAAGACATTGATTACATTTGTCAGAAGAGATAAAAATGTGAAATTTGCCATCACTCCCTCAGCCATTTTATTAGAGACAGCCTCGCAGCAGTGTTAATTCATTTTTAGTCATTTACTGTCGAGGTAATATAACACAATACATAGTGTTATAAATGTGTATTAAATTTTTAAAAACTGAAAAAATGAAAAACTTTACTAGATTTGCTAGATCAATCCATTCTACCTCTGTGGTGGTTTTGCTTTCCATTGATTTGTTGAATGTCATCAGGGTTGAGTGAATCTCCTTCAGGCAGCTTCTTTCTTTCTAATAAAACAATTATCAAACTGTCTCTTCAAAACGTGACAAAAAAAAATATGATTAAACGTAAAAGCAAAAAAAAATAAAAAGCTTTTTAGCCATGAATGGCTGTTTAAACTGTTTCCTGAAAATCCATGCAGCAGATAAAACGAGGCTTGAGCTATTCAGTTGATGGTTGAATTATTACTTTGATTTGCTCCTTTTTGTGGTAGACTTCACAAAAATATTTAAATTTTTACCAGCTGTTTCTTTATTGTGAGTGGAGCTATGGGCTGTGAATAAAGTGGAGCGATGGTGCAGGTTGTTGGGATGTGAAAGGTCGAACCTTCGTAAGTGGCGCATTTGGCCTGGATACCGGCCATTGATCCCATTCATAAGCCTGACTGTTTTATCCGAGCACTTTGAAGCTGCTACTCCTCATGTTCAGTATCCCATGTGCCTTCAAAGGATGCTGCACACAGTATCTTAGGCTTTGTTCACATTGCACCCAATTCCAATTTGTTTTCAAATCAGGGCTGACAGCATTTTTGTTTGGCAACGAAATTGGATCTGATTGTTCAGACATTGGTGAAGGATGTACTTTTGAAAAATGTTCACTCTGTAATTATTTGTGAAATTTACCAGCAATTTCTAAGAAACAGCAGCACATTGAAACGGTAACACATTGAACTTTGAAGTAGAAAGACTGAAATAATATTTTCTTGTACAACGTACTCCAATAATCTTTGTTTTATTCACAACTTCTAAAAACTCTTTTGGTAAAGTGTAGCTATAATAGCAATGACTATAAAACATGAAAGACTCTTATTCTTCAAACTTTAAGATTTAATCTGGTTTCAAACTACATATGCAAACACAAAAACAGATTTCAGTATTTATTTTATTTATTTATTTATTTTGCTGCCTGTATGACTTTTTGTTAAATGGCTGCACAAAGTATGTTTACACATACTAGATTTTTATTAAAGGGTTAGTTCACCCAAAAATGAAAATTCTGCTATTATTTACTCACCCTCATGTCATTCCACACCCGTAAGACCTTCGTTCATCTTCGGAACTCAAATTAAGATATTTTTGATAAAATCCGATGGCTCAGTGAGGCCTGCATTAACAGCAAGATAATTAACTCTTTCAAATGCCCAGAAAGTTACTAAAGACATATTTAAAACGGTTCGTGTGTCTACAGTGGTTAAAAACCTTAATGTTATAGAATACTTTTTGTGCGCCAAAAAACAAAAACAAAAACAAATTTAAAGACTTTATTCAACAATATCTAGTGATGGGCGATTTCAAAACACTGCTTCATGAAGCTTCGAAGCTTTAAAAATCTTTTGTTTCAAACCAGTGGTTCGGAGAGTGCATCAAACTGCCAAAGTCACGTAATTTCAGTAAACAAGGCTTACGTCATAAGTGTTTCGAAACATTTCGAAATTTCAGTGGTTTGCGTGACTTAGGCAGTTTGATTTTGGTTTTGCAGTAGAAGAACCATATTTGGTTCCCCAAAGAACCTTTCAGTGAACAGTGTTTTTTCATGCCCCTCAATGTTTTGCAATAAATAGAGCTTTAGTCGGACAGCACAAGATCCCTTTGTCCCTGTACTTGCTTTTAAAGTGAAGTGTCATGTAATGTGCTGTTTTTTTTTTTTTTTTAAACTGGCAAACTATTTTTGAGGTCCCTTGGCCAAGTAGCTCATTATACATTTAAAAGGGCTGAATACATAATCATAACGTCTTGGCACATTTAAATGGTTTGCATGAAGTTTTATGTCTTAGACTGCAACACTCATGACTCACTACCTCTTTTGCAGAAATCCCAGAGGATGAAGCTCGATACTGGACCGGTAAACTGGAACGCATCAATGCTATGGGCATTCACGATGAGGTAAGACCTGTGCATGTGCAGCAAAACAACAGCATGACTTCAATATTTCAGTACATGGGGATTTAGTTCACAAACAACTGTCCACACTGAATGTCATTGGCATATAATTTAATAAGGAGAGATTGAAGAGGTCGCATGACACTTTTATGAATGCCTTTACATGTGTTTTGCATTTGAAAGCAAAGTGTAGAAATCTTACCAGAAATCACAAAATTACTTTATTTAGCATTGCTCACATTTTGTATTTTATTTTGGAGTAATATGAGCATAACTAAAGAGACCTATTTTGAGAGGAAAAAAATACATTTTTGATGACCATTTTTTTTCTTTTGTCTAAAAATTCAAGATCATAGCTGTGAGATTGTGGGTAATTGTAACACTAGTTATACTTTCTATTAAGTGTATGAATGAATTTAAAAATATATATTTAAATGTCTATTGAACTTAATATCATCCAATTATCTTATTTTTGACTTATGATTATAGTTGATTTTTTTTTTTTTTGTAAAAAATATTACAACATTTTTAAATGTGTTGTTATTAACATATTAATGTATCACTTTAATGTATATCTCACTTTGACTTTCTGCTTTAAACACATCCCTGACAGCTAAAAGTATTTGTACCATAGAGGTGTAAACTATTCAGTAATATCAATTTTCAGTGGTTACACTTGATTTTAGGGTGTCTTTGTTACACTGCAATTATACATTTAACTCTGTACTTATCATATGGTTAGGGGAATAAAGGGATTGTTTTGTTTTAGGGTTAGTTGCATGTAATTATGCATAATTTATAGTCAGTTTCACTATAGTAACTACTTGTTACATATGTAACATTGTAAAAAAGTGTTACCTTTTAAGTTTTAGAATGTAATGATATTACTTGAAGGTGTGCTGTAATTTGAGTTGGGTTAATATCATTCATATCTGAACCACCATCACCCTTTTGTAAAACACCATAAATTTGTCATTATCTAGTTTTTCATTATTTAGTTTGTCTATTGTGTATATATATAAATGTTTTTTTTCTCCTCTGTTTCCCTCTTGGTTATCTAATAATTAGTGTCACAGCATTGGTATGGGATCAGCATGTGTGTGTGTGTGAGCAGTGATTTTTGCTGTTTTAATGTAACCAGATTAATAAAACATATATATGGGTAATTGTCCATAACCTTGCATTATAATCATCAAAGTTTTTGCTAAATATTTATGTGTATGAGAAATGTGTCTAGACCTTGACTGATTAATTTTAAATGGTCCTGCAGTGTGACAATTTATAATAGTACAAAAGTATAAATATTCCATGTTATCCCTTTAATACATACAATGTCATAAAAACTGCATGAAGCTTTATTTTAAAACAATTAGCAGCATGCTGTTCAAATACTTGTAGATTGAAATTGATATATCCTGTGGTGTGACATGTTATACTCCAAGTATTTAATATTTTTTTTTTTTTTCTTGTTCTGTAAAGTGACCTTAGGTTTGAAAAGGCGCTAATGAAATAAAATTTATTATTATTATTATTATTATTACAGCAGATGTTTACCAGTGTAATCATGTATCCATATCCAATAATTGACATCTTTTGCAAAATCAAGCCAATTTAAGGTAGTCCTTAAATTAACCCATTTCACGATATATTTCATTGTATTTGTCTGAAGTGAGTTTTGCAGTGGATGTGCATGCAATTTAATGGTTATTTATTGGAATCTGCATGTCCAGTAACTGAGGTTGTTAACAATTAGTTTCCTAAGCATACTTTATACTCTTTTTCATGTTTACTCTTATCCTCTTCTTTTTCTCTCCTTTTGTTAGTTTCCCTTACAGGATGAAGTAGCGGGACGCCCTCTGCCTTGTGCTGCCTCTCAATGCTGTGAGTGACAACATCTCACACTAGATGGAGCCACGGCATCATGCATGATGCTTCACTGCACTTTCCACTCCTTTATCTTCACATGCCTCTTCTTGTCACCTTTGAGTAGTGTATATGTTAACATACAATCTGTTCGCTGCATATCTGTTTACATATATTCACTAAAGCACCTTGCATTTGTATCAAAGACAAGAAAATTCACATTAGAACCAAAATGTCAGTTTTTGTAAATGATTTTGTTTTTGCACCACATCTCTCACTCTTGATTTTTAACCTCACCAGGCAACTATTTTGGATGGGCCAACAGCCAGAGTACGTTTTTTACATATAGTAACCCTCTAGATTATTCCCTAGAACTTCCCTGGACCCTTAAAATCACTTCTATACTTTTACATGTGCCCTAAGTGTTGGGATTTGCAGGCACATTGCATAGATAAAATCTCAATACAACCCCACAGATTTTCACAGATTTTTACATTTACATGGAAAATGTCAATATTGGCAGCTAGGTTTATAATAGCAAGCCCATTAATGCTAAAATTGTGTTGAAATATTTTTAAAAAAGCTGGAAAATTATATTATTAAAATGTAGGCTTATCTTATTTTACTGGGTAATGCTTCATGAAAAGCGTTTTTCAAGTAAACGAGGGATTTTATTGGTTTTAGAGGTTTTTACATACTCTATATATGCCACTTGCAAATTTTAGACAAACGCTTGTTTGTACATCTTGTCCCGTTTCTAAAATTTTTATTTGACCGCAGTCTAGATTTCCATCCTGTAAAACCTTAGTTATGCATTGCACACATTATATTCTAGGAAACAGTAATTTACATAAATATTTGGATTCTTTGTTTAAATGGGATGCATTAACCTTTTTCCTAATTCCTAAGTTTTTACCCTGTTGAGATAATGATTTGTTCTTTGTGTACATTGTGAGCTCCCTGTTTCAGTTGTCCTGCATTTATTTCCTTCTACTCTTTTATATTGTGTGGCTACTTTGTTTCAGAGAGACACATTTGGTTTCACTTGGATAATCAAAGAGATTTAATTTAACAATTTTCAAGTCATTTTTTATTTATTTATATTTAGTCATCTTTTATTTATTTATATACTTTTATATTATTTATATTTTTTATTTATATGCAGTATTTCTGTCCTGACCTTTCTGCCTCACCCTATCTAGCTTTGGATGACCTGGACAGTGCGGTGGATGATAGAGACAGTGACTATAGGAGTGAGACAAGCAGTAGTTTGCCTCCCCGCTACCACACCACAGCCCAGCCTAACTCTTCGCTTCACCAGTATCCAATGGGGCCACGCTTTCAGCATCACATGGACTCCTGTGCTGACTCTTTGCACAGCTTTGAATTTGACTATAGGGATCACCGTGCAAGCAGGTACATTTAGTTACTATAAGTACAGTATGCATGCATGCATACTACTGTATGTCTTGTTACTTTGTGTACACCTGCACCTGTTTTACACTTTTAGCACTGAATGTAATGATTTTAGGACAGATATGTCAATAAACCAGCTCTAAAAAATATCTAAAATATATTAAGTAATATGAATATTTCTTACGATTATCTTTTTTTTTAGATTCATTGTTTTGTTTTCTGGCAAATGTCCTGCTGGTTGCAGATCATCCTTGTTTGTTATGCTCAACATAAAACTTGCAATCTGAGAATGGATTTCTAGACTACTAGACTTGTGATTTGTGTAAGAGAAAAAACTGAAATGTGGTATTCCGAGATTGTGGTTAATCAGAGTCTCTTGTGTAGCCCAGCACAGAGCTAATCCGGATAATTCTATTGCATCAGATCCCTTTTAATAAAATACAGACGAGAGATTGTATTTCTTCTGATCATTAAGTTATGGTTGTGGGTGGGGGTATTAAAAATCTATTTGTCAGTGAGGTGAAAGGCATTTCATGGTATTATAAGGAATGTACAACTTTACTTAAACTGTAAAGCTTTGTCATTGCTTTAGTTCATCGCTATTATCATGTTTTTGCTGTGAGCAGCTTTTATCTCTAATGTTGAAATACATTTTTCTCTTCCTTTTCCCCCCAACCTTTTTTTATCCTCTTCCATCCTTTTTAATCTCTGCTAGAGTTCCTAATCAGAGAGGTAGAGTTAGGATTGTCCCAGTAGATTCAGGCATGGGTGTGGAGGATTGGGAAATCAAATACAAACCACAGGGTAAAAGTACCCTGGGTAAGTTCCTTGATAGAGAGAAACAGGCATGGATTGAGGAGCATGACAGACAAGATGATCTTGTTCATATTGAAAAGGCTTACCATGACCCCATAGTCAACCAGTTGTCTCCAATAAAAAATAAAAATGCTTCATTAAATGCTGCTTACCCAGAAGGCTATGCCACTATTGACCGAAGGCGAAAGAAAAAAATCCGCGACCCGGGAGGACTGGAGCATGTCGGATCAGAGCATTTCCCTCCTGATCTTGCATTTCTTCGTCAAAAACGAAGCGAGCTTGTGTTGCGTCAAGTGAAAGAAATGGAAGAGGCTGATGAAAACATGATGCCATGCCTGAAACCATACAAAAATGGCTTACTCTACAAAACTAGAATGTGGGCCAAAAACAAGCTAGAAAACACACTGGAGAATTATGTCGCATATCAAGAGGAAGAAGCAGCTAGACTAAGGGAAGATGTAGGCTTTGATTCTGAGGGCTCAGATGAGCTACAATATTCCATTGGCTCTGAGGAGGAGTTAGAGGAAATGACCTCTTTAGCTAAGGCACTCAGGAGTGAGGAGAGGAAGAATTACAGCCACTATGGATATCTCTCAACATATGGTAGCCAAACTGAGAGGCTTCAAGGTTACCGTGATAAGAAAAGTGGAAAGTGTAAAATTGGTGGATGGGCTCCAGAGGTCATGCTGTCTCCTGTAGAGGAACCTAGTGATGAATATGTTGATCCTATGGATGAACTGCAGTGCCTGGTTGAAACTGTATCAGAATATCTAGCTGAAAAAGAAGAAGAGATCAGTAAATATGGATCTTTACCCAAGTCTAACAAATCATGGCTGTCATCTCAGGGTAGTGCAAGAACAGAATCTGTTGGAGATGAGCAAGGGATCACCTCTAAGGAAGTAAAAGAAAAACCCATAGGTGCCAAAGAACAAAATTCAAGTGGTGCTTCTGACCATGGAGTGGCAGGGATGAAGAATGCCATGAGCTCATTATTTAGCACTTTAACAGATAAAGTTGTGTTAAGCTCAAAACAAGTGGAGCCTAAGTCTGTTGACCAATCAGAGGCACCAAGTAATGTTCCAGTTAGTTCTGGTATATCAAAATTGTTTTCCTTCATGCCAAAGTCTGCAAGTCCCACACCAGTAGCTGTGGTATCACCTACTCAGGATCCTCAGTCTGATAGGAAGTTTTCAATGCCATCTCTTTCATCTTTCCAGCCATCTGATGCCAACTTACAAGGGGTAGACCAGTCAACTCAACCATTTAGAAATGAGTTCAACAAATACAGTGCTGTCACAGCTCACAAAGAGACACCATCCTCTATGAATTCAGTGCTGGAAAATGGAGAAAATGTTGTAAATGGAATGGATAAAAGTTATTTTCAAAAGGATTTTGATGCAAGGCAAAAGAAGCCAGGTGAACAGTCCAGAGTTTTGAATGGCAATACAAATCACAGTAAAATGTCAGATACGTATCAAGTCGCTAATGGCGAAAACTTTAAAATGCTTAAAGCTTCCTCTAATGCGATAAATAGTGAGAAAACGCACATTAAGCCTCTAACACAAAAATCAGCTGAGGAGGCAGGATTTTTTAGTCCTTTTAAGAAATCTCTCAGTTCATTAATCTCACCTGGACATCCAGTGCCTCCTCAGACTCAAACACAGACAGTTTTTCCTGTCTTCAGATCAGCGGAAGACATTAGAATAGAAAAACCTTCAGAAATAAAGCAATCTTTTGTCTCATCTGACAATGTATCTGTCCCACAACCTCAAAAGGCAGAAGGGGGGCTGTTTTCTGGATTTCTTAAGTTTGCAACTGGTGAGGATTCAAGTACAACCAGAAGTATGACACAAAACTCAGTTAAGACAGATCAAACTCTTCCTGCCACAAACAGAATTACAGGTGCATTTCCATCTTCAGTTCCTGACCATACAAAATCAACAACCCAGAACCATAAACAACCCCTTGAGGCAACGGCTAAGGTGAACACGGAAACAGGCTGGTTTTCTAGTCTTTTTAAGATGGCACCAACAGAAGATCTGCAACCTGTTACACCACCTACACAAAGGCCTAATATTCAGAGCTCTCCACTTCCTCCAGGGTCAAATCAGAATGTACCTAGGATGCAACATCAGAAACCAGTTTCTGCTAAAGAACAAATGCAATTTGGGCACCAACATCCTGGTCCAACTGAATCCCCTCATGTTACAGAGCAAAAAACATCTCAAAATGAACGTCAGGGCCCATTTTCTAGTTTGTTTAAATCAGCTGCCTCTAATGATGCATCAGATGCCCGAGCATCTCCTAATCAATCACAACAAGGAGGCTTACTTTCAGGATTCATGAAATTTGCTTCAACAGGTGATATGACAGCAGGTAATCAGTCACAACAAAAGAGTCAGTCTGCTCAAATAATAAATCAACAAAACCAAACTCACCCCCAACAAAGTGCATCTAATCCTCTTATCTCAGGGCTGTTAAATATTTCCTCTACAGAAAATGAATCAACACATAGACCTCTCCAAAAACTCAGTCCATTCTCTGAGCAAAAGTCAAAATTTGCAAGTGCACCACCTCAACAGGGGGGTATTTTGTCTGGCCTTTTAAGATTTGCCTCTACTGACAAGGTGTCAGACACTTCTTGTCAAGATCCTGTCAAGAATATTGTAGAGGGACAGAGTCGCAACCTTCCTCAGCAGTCCAGAATCCAAAATCAGCTATCAGACCAACATCAGAAAGGCATATTAGATGCCCCAGGACAAAGTTTATCCCATCAAGGACCTTCTCAACAAGATGGCCTTCGATCTGACCTTTTCAAGTTTACCACATCAGATGTTTCTGTCTCTCAGTCAACACAACAAATACATGCATATAACAATCAGTCCTCTCCACTCCAGCCAAAAACAAATGTGATGGGACAAAGCCACTCATCTCAAGATAATTCATTTAAACAAAAACCCCAGTCCGGTGGTCTCTTCTCTTCCTTTCATAAAATATCCTCTACTGAGTCACAGGAACTGAATAGACCACCTGGTACAAAGGAAAACAATGACCATGCTTGTTTGCAGCAGTCAATTGTGACAAAACCGAGTTCTCCTGTGGCAAGGCAAGATACATCCTCTCAGTCAGGAATTTTGTCTGGTCTTCTCAGTAAGCTCACATCCTCACATCCTGAAGATGTATCGCCAAACAGACAGAATTCATTTGAGCAGAAACAGGAGCAGCAACACATACCAACAGAAATTTCCACTCAGCAAGGTCAATCAAAAAGACAGCTACCTCAACTACCTTCTCGGAATCAAGTTGAACTGCAGAACCAAAAGCCCTCTAATCAACAAGGTTTCTTATCTGGAATATTCAGCAGGATTACAACAGAGGCTTCCCCTGCCAAAATGGAGGACGTGGCTGTAGAAGGATCACATTCTGTAGGACTTCTAAGACACAATGTATCTGACCTAAAAAATGTGCCTAACATCTGTGACACAGGGAGTCTTGATTTAAGGACACCGGCAAGTTATGCGAGGTCACAACAAAATCGTACTGCATACACATCAAATAGCACTGGTAATTTACCCCTCTTATATAGCTCACAAAACTTTTTGCTTTCAAGTCAAGTAAGAAACACTTCATATAGCACTGAAAATCTTAGTAGCCCCCCTCTTGGTCACTCTTCTCGAGCAGTAATGTCACAGGAATATTTAAGACAGAGCTATCCATCATTACATAGTATAGCTGAACAGTATGGTTACCAACAAGGCTCTTCTTCATATGCATTGGGACTTAGTCCCAATGATGAACACTCATGGATCCAAGAATCCATTTTGTGGCAACAGCTGAATGATCAGTCATTAGGCTGCTATCCTGATGGACATGGAAATGCACCTAGCGATGGAGTCCACAAATCTTCTCAGTGTCTCAATAATATAAATATGGATATTAATCAACAATATTGCCCTACTCAGACATGGATGAGATGCCAGGTAGAGAACAATAATCAACCGGAGTATTCCAAAGATATTCCCAATAGTTCAATGAGACTGAGAGCATGGAATAGCCATAACAGTTTGGATGTGATTAGTAGCCAAGAGATTGAAGGTGTGTTGAATTTGAGCATGAAAAATAATGCTAAATTTGGCAAGTGCCACTCGTTTAGTGCAGAGAGTTGTTACAGTCTAAACAGTGTTTCATATCATGAAGGATATTTTGCAGAAACCCCTCCACATCTTTCTTACTCTGCTAATGGACAGTATATCTATCAAGGCACATCAGAGATTTTCAGTCAACCTGGGAATAATGGAAGCTATGTTAATGTAGCTACATCACCAAATCATTGGAACTACACTTCAACAAGCAACATTGATATGGAGGAACATGTTTATCTTGAGGAGTCAGAGTGGTATCAGCAATGGCTTTCGCTTTTGGACCAAGGGATGTGGTGGCCTGCAGATGATGGAGATTGTGGATATTTTGTCTACACTGATTATGAGTATATTTACGCCCTACTGACGGATGAGTCTGGGCAATATGTTTATGCATGCGCCCCAGAACAAGAGTGGGGAAATACAGGAGACTTCTATCCTACTGCCTGTTTGTATAATGAGATGGTTAAAGTTTGTGGTTTTAAGATTCCTCTCTACAATGAAGATGAGCTTATTTGGCTTCCAGGGCAAGACCAAAGTGAAGCTGAACTTCTTACTGCACCTCTTGACTTGTCAGCAGCCTATAGAAAAGGTAACCAAATCATGAATCTGAACCTAGAGTGTTTCTCTCAGATGTTTGAGGATTCCATTCTTCATCAAAGACAGCAAGCTCTGGACTTTTCCAACTATCAATTCAACAAGGTTAAGATGGATACAAAACAACAGTTCCAGAACAATTGTGGCTACTGGGATCCTTCTCAGGAAGCTGTTGACCTCTCATTTTATGGTGCCAACCAAAATTATGCAAATCGCAACAGCAGAGGAATAAAAGAACTGCTATCCCAGAAGGTTTCGATTTCATTTGGTGTTACCCCAATCACAAATTCACCTACCACAGGTGTCTACAGCTGCTACCAGCCTCAACAGAGGCGCCGTTCATCCACAGGAGTACAAGTAAAGCATATAGATGATGTTTCAGAAGAAGAGTGGAGAAAGAGAGTACAGCCTGGAGAGGAGCAGCCAAATCGATCCATTAAGAAAATATCATCATTTCTGTCCTCCATTGTTGGCAAAAGCTCAGATACAGAATCAACCAAAAACACAACTGCCTCAAGGTTGCCTCCTGCCAAAGATGCTCCATACCCAGGACAAATTCAAAGCAAATTTATCAAAGCCCCCGAAACTCGACTTATTGATCAGCAAGCCAAAAACATTATCTCAACAGGTTTTCATAGTCTTAAATCAAAGATCATAAAGGAAGACACTTGTGCAACAACTCGGTCAGAGAGTATCAGTAATCAGTTGGCATCCAAACCAATTTCAACAACATCTGGAGTTTCACTAACATCTCCAACACAGTCACCAGCTTCCACATCTCCTCAAGGTGCATCCACTTTAAGCTCATCTCAGAAACCCAAACTGGCTAGACAAGCCACGATGTCACAACAGTCCTCTGTTCCTTTAGCATTCATTGGTTCTACTGCTACAACTTCAAGAGACTGTTCAAGTGTAACCTCCAAATCTGCCCCTCCAGATGTTTCTGAGCCAGTAGATACACATGGTGGAAAACCATCTGAGCAATTGGGTGGGTTTTTAAACCTTTTCAAGACAGCAGTGGGAATGGAGGAGGTAAAGTCAGAGCCCTCTAAATACACTCAGCCAGTATCTAGACAACCAGAGAAAGATGGATCTGTTTCTGCTGGCATAAAAGATTCAACTGCAAATCAAGACAAAATTGGAATGTCTAGCCTTTTTGGGTCAATAGGTGATTTTTTTAACATAGAAAGTTCTTCTCCCACACAATCAAAGACAAATCTGCTACATTCTCCCTCACACCTGCAATCAACGTCTGTGATAAACAATTTAAACAAAGACTGCCTCCAAACAACAACAGTGCCTAAAGGAATTCAGAAACAACAAACAGTAAGTACCTTTGGACAAGATGGTCTGTCAGAATTACCTAGTGTATCACAAACATTTCAGGGAAGGAGTGTCTCTGCAGCTCAGATATTTTCTGACGATGCTAACAAGGTACCAACACCAGTGAGATCTCAAACTGTGCCACCAACTGGGGAGACAAAACCAGAAGCCCCCTCCAAACAGTCTGGTGGGTTATTTGGTTTCTCTGTTGTGGATATGTTCTCTGGGACCACAGCCTCTAAAGAAGAAGGCAAAGGGCTGCTATCCATATTTGGTGGTTCCGGTCAGCAACAAACTCCATCTCAAACTGGATCTGCCTCTCCTCAAGAATCTGTGGATGGTGCATCTGCAAAAGAGCCACTAGGCAAAAACATCCTGACTTTGTTTGGAGGTTCCAGCATTCAACAGACTTCTCCACAATCTGGATCCACAAGTCAAACTCACACATCAGGATCTGCTCCTCCGAAAGAGACTCAAGGTCTAAATTTATTTTCTGTGTTCAGTGGCACTAGTACACAGCAGTCTTCAACAGAACTGGGTTCTTCTAATCAAAAACAAACACCAGGCACTGTCCCTCCAAAGGAAACCTCCGCCATGGGATTACTCTCTATGATTAGTGGTTCCAGCACTCAGCAGACTTCACCCAGCTCTGGAGCTGACCCACCAAAAGATACACCAGTAACAGGACTGCTATCTATGTTCAGTGGCCCTAACCTCCAACAGACATCACAACCACGCTCTACCACTCAGCCTGCACCCCAAGGGAATGGGCAACCAAAAGAGCCCCTGGGTAATAGTATATTTTCAATGTTTGGTGGTTCAGGACAACAAACCTCTTCACAGCAGTCAGGATCAATTTTTGGTGGTATATTAGGTGGATCATCAAGCTCCAATGAGAGTCCAGCAAAAGGCTTATTCTCTATGTTTGGAGCACAAAACTCACAACCACCACCCACCAGAGTTCCAGTTCCAGTCCCTACTAATGAGCAGAAAGTTAAACATATTTCTTTGTTGGATGGGTCTAGCTCCCAACAAACTCCACCACAATCTGTCTGTTCTCCTGCAACAGGAGCAATTCTTACAAATGAACCACCTAATGAAAGTCTATCAAAGGGTTTACTTGCAGGGTCTGAAACAGCCAGCCACCCAATAACTGTACAGACTCCTGAGTCTGTTGTCCCACCTAATGGACGATGTAAAGAGCAATCAGTAAGTAAAATACCCTCCTTGTCTAGTCGACCTAGCCATCAGCAATCCCCACAACAACCAGATTCAGTGTCAAGTTCTTCTTCTCTTGATAGTAAAGAGTCAAAGGAACCACAAAGTCAAGACTTTCCTACCATCACTGGACAAATTTCAATACCAGGGTCTTCTCTACCCTCCTCACCTTTAAGTGGGCTACTATCAAATGAATCCCCTGGTAAAGATCTTTTGTCAAAGCTCAGTGGGGCTACACTTCAGCCAAGTGAGAGACCAAGCTGTGATCCAACTGTATCAGCACCAAAACCCCTACAAGATGTATTGCCAGCTATTGATGTTAGTTTGGCATCTTCTGAATCAAACAAGTCACCAGCACATCAGGAGGATTCTTCTGCTGAGGGTGTAGTACCACCAAAAGAGGGTGCAACCTCAGGCTTGTTGTCAATGTTTTCTGGGCCAGGTTCTCAAAATGCTCCTTCTCAGACTGGATCTATGCTTGGCGGGATTTTCTCTGGTGCCTCAGGATCAAAGGAAATTCCTGGCAAGAATTTATTTTCTATATTTTCTGGACCAACTTCACAACCCAGTACAGTCAATGCAGAGCATGAGAGTAATAGTCCAGGTGCTTCTGCCTTTAATGAGTTGCCAGGAAAAGGTTTATTTTCTGTGTTTGGTGGATCAAGTCCACAACAGGACACTTCTCAGTCTTCTTCAGTATTAGGAGGTATTCTATCTGGAGTTGCTTCTAAGGATGCTCCTGGAAAAGGTATTTTTTCCATGTTCAGTGGTCCTAGTTCAACGCCTACACCTAGTCAATCAGGACCAACAACAAAACCATTGGAAACTGATGGGCTGTTGAAGGTTGCATCATTGTTCTCTCGTGGGGACGGCACTGATGATAATAAATCAAAGACTGTGGGCTTTGGCCTGTCAAATTTGGGCTTCATGGAGGAAAAGAAATCAGGACCCCAGGATGATGATTCCAAGCACTCTATACCCTTGGCCAATGAAGAAAAAGCAGCCTCCATGGCTTCAGTCTCTGCTGATATCACTGAAAAAAGCTCAGATCCCATTGTTGAGAAAATAGTTGTTGAAGGGAGTAACCTAGATGTTACCCTAAATAATTCTAGTGTGCCTAGCGATGCTTTATCAAAGGATATTGATTCCAACTCAGGGCAGAGTACAAAAACAGAAATCCAGACTACAGATTGCCAACCTCAACATGTAAAACAAGGTGATTCAACAGAGCCCAGTGTCTCTGGCCCTGATGGACTTCCTAAACAACCTGAACAACAGAAATCTGCCATAGACTCATCAGCTGAAGCCGTTAGTAGCTTTATGTCTAAACTGTTCACTGGTGCCAGTTCAGCAACAAATTCATCAGGTGGTCTCTTCTCACAACCACACCCAAACATCACCACACAAAGAACCTCACTCTTTGGCCTTCCAAGTAATTTACCCACAGAGTCTATAAAAAATGATCTTTTCAGTATGTTTAAATCACCAGAAGCACCAAAAGCAGCCGACAAAACACCACCTGTTACCTCTACTAAGTTGCTTCAGTCAGTCCAAGATCAGAGTGCACATAATGATTCCCTGTCATCTTCTCTGGATGTTACATTGTCTGGAGACAAAGACAAAAAAGATAAAGTAGAAACCCTTTTACCTGTGAAAGAAGTGTCTGCTAATGATACTTTCAGTAATTTAACAGTTGCAACTGTGGATCCAACGGCAGCTTCCAGCTGTCATCCAGCTGGAACTGTCGTTAAGGAGCCTACTGATGGTGAAGTAATACATGAGAAAAACATTGTCATTGTTTCTGAACCTGAAGCAAAAGTTTCAGACAAATCAGTACCTGCAGTAGACAGTAGTTCAAAAATAGCTCAACAGCCTCCATCATCAGAACCTTCTCCGTCCATATTTGGCATGCCAGGTTTAACACCACCTAAGTTTGGTTTCATGGCTGGAGCTGCAGATGCTGGAAAGTCTTTTGGGTCTTTCTTTTCTTCACCACCCTCAATATCAAACACAGAAGGTGGCAAGTTTCTTTCTGGATTTAAGTCAATTTCAGCAGGGCTGTTTCAAGAGGAGAAGACAGTTATATCAAAAGAAGAAATTTCAACATCTTTATTTGGAACAAAATTTGGTTTTCCATGGCAAAAAGAAACTCCAGAACCTCCTAAGCAACAAACACCTCCAGTTGTTACAACCCAGCCTAAAGCTCAGGAGAATAAACTACATATTGAAGACAGTACAACTGCTAAAATAGGGAATGAAAATTTTATCTCAAAGGAAGAAAATGGCGAAATCACACTCCCTGTTGATATTAAACAAGAAATTGTTGCACATTCTGAAGTCCAAAATAAAGAATTTGTTGTCCCAGAAAATAACACTGATAAACCCAATCTCAGTCCTTCCACTCCTGATCCTTCTCCTCAAAAAGAATTAGAAATCCATATCCAGACCCAACCTTCTACAGATGTCTCTGCAGGATTACAGCAGGAAAAGAAGGACCTTTTGATTCCAAAAAGGCTAGTAGCAGCATAATAAATGGTTTCATAAACCATTTATGTTGCACTAAGTTTACATGCACAGTCATAATTCTAACAAGGCTAATATATATAAAATTGTTTTTGTGTAAAGTATTTTAAATTCTAATAGTAAACTATAAAAGTATGCTGTCATAAATATTTGAATACTAATTTTTCATTTTGTTTTGGTTATTCTAAACACAAAAAAATCCTGGAGGCTTATCATTATCAGAATATGCAGATTAAGAATATTAATGTGCATGTAAACACACTCACTGACTTTAGTTTTAGCTTTAGTTTATGAAGATGGTGGCTTTCCCAAAGTGTGATTGTTTCTTCTCAGTGCAATGTGACTTTTGTAACTGTGCTTTGGTTCTGTGTAAATTTGTATTCCCATTAGCTGTGTGTAGCATTTACTGTGATTCTTAATAGGAGTGTAGACCTGCAAATGCAGTGAAAGTAGTTTTAAAAATCTCAGTCATTGTAACTAATGTTTTGATTGTTACTAATGTAAATTCTTTTTTCTTTCTTTCTTTCTTTCTTTCTTTCTTTCTTTCTTTCTTTCTTTCTTTCTTTCTTTCTTTCTTTCTTTCTTTCTTTCTTTCTTTCTTTCTTTCTTTTTCTTTCTTTTTCTTTCTTTCTTTTTCTTTCTTTTTCTTTCTTTCTCTTTCTTTCTTTTTCTTTCTTTCTTTCTTTCTTTCTTTCTTTCTTTTTTCTTTCTTTCTTTTTCTTTCTTTCTTTCTTTTTCTTTCTTTTTCTTTCTTTCTTTCTTTCTTTCTTTCTTTCTTTCTTTCTTTCTTTTTCTTTCTTTCTTTCTTTCTTTCTTTCTTTCTTTCTTTCTTTCTTTCTTTCTTTCTTTCTTTCTTTCTTTCTTTCTTTCTTTCTTTCTTTCTTTCTTTCTTTCTTTCTTTCTTTCTTTCTTTCTTTCTTTCTTCTTTCTTTCTTTCTTTCTTTCTTTCTTTCTTTCTTTCTTTCTTTCTTTCTTTCTTTCTTTCTTTCTTTCTTTCTACAATACTAGTCCTGTGGACTCTAGTCGTTTTGGATCTTCAGGCAATCTCAGTCAAGCTAGTTCTCAGCTTAGTGAGACTGGTCAGGAGAGTGCTGCCTGTTCAGAGTTAGAGGAGTCCTACCATTCTTACCACAGTACTGGCTATCAGCCATCCAGAAATGGGCATCACCCTACCAATGGACATACTTCCTGGGGGGAAGATGAGGGATTAAAATCCTCCCAAGAAAACGGAAAGGGTATAAGCAGCACCATAAAAAATGAGGTGGTTTCTCAAGTGGACAAAATTCCTGAAAAAACTCTCAAAAGGTATATATATATATATTGTACTGGCTTTCAGTGATTTTTTTTTTTTTTTTCTTACAATGTACCATTTGGTATAATACATTTTTTTTTAAAAATAGCATGAATTCAGTTTCATAAGATGTTTTATTTTTCTAGCTTCAGGGATGATGGATTACCTTTGCCATTCTCTCCATCCAGAGTGCGCTGGCTTAAGGCAATCAACAAAGTGAGAGTTCAGCTTAAGGAGGTATAGTAGGGAACTCATACCCTCCATCACCTTTGTCTGTTCCTTCTTCAGTTGATCCAGTTTCACACTTTAGATCAAAGACTACCACATATCTTTTTTCCTATAAACCTGCACAAGTTACCGGCATCTTATCGATCTGTTATGAAATTATCTATTTGAATTGAATCCACTTACCTTTATTTCTTTCTGGTAGGTAAGTATGAATTGCACAACCCCTATCAGCTCATTCATAAACATCTGTTTTGGATTGGTTGAGTTTTACCATATAAGATTTAAACATGAGAAATGTATATTTTTTTAGACTTTTTGGAAACAATTAATTATTTGTATTTCATTGTTGGGTTGGTTGAAACTTGGGGCATAGTAAATTCATCAATGCAATGAGTGGTAGTCCACTATGGTATTGTATCAGCGAGACAAGGCATGCTGGGTTCCTAGCCTAGACCTCACAGCATTAATCTGCAAGGGCCAAGGTCAGGCTCTGAAGAGTTGCTGTCTGATGTCTCTGATAAAGTCTCAGAGTAATTAAGCATAGAGGCAAGGAGCTACAGATAGTGTGTGTCTTGAAGAGTATTTAATGACTAGTTAAAAGAAATCGGGGAATTGACTCTGGGGAAGTTCACAAAGTGAAATACAGGGCTATTGGTTATGTCCATCAAAAGTAGTGGAATGTATTATGTTAAAGATGGAGTAAAACACATTATTTTGTGAGTGTATACTATAATATATATGTATATGTGCACAGCATAAATGAGTTGAAACTTCAGAAAGTCAGCAATTACTCAATTACTTAGAAGACATGTTAGGGTTCTTTAGAGATATAATGTCCCAGCAATTCTGCTTAATCAATAACCAAAAAACATGTCAAAATTATTCAGGAAAATAAGACTTTTCAAGGTGATAAAATGTTGAGTACATCCTCCTAAAAGTTACTAAATAAAATGAAATAAAAAAAAAATTCTGGTGTAAGTTTAAGGCAATGTTTGACCAAAGGCAAGTATGTTGAACCAAAACATTTAAAGAGAAGTAATTTCTTGACAATTAAGTGTTATATAGCCCACTGAATCATTCTCAGACTTAATGCTAACAGCAATGGAACCACTTGGGAGAGAACGGTCACGAGACTTATTTGCACAAAAGTGGACAGTGCTACAAGAGGATTACCAAATCATTGTTTTAAGATTGAAAATATAGCAAAGATAACACAGAAATTCAAAAACAATGGACTTGTGACAAGGCCCCTGTAATAATCAGGCCTTCATTTTAAGCTTTCATTTAGTGATGAGGGATTTTTTTGCTAGACAACGAGCAGGAAAAATACCAAGCGAGTGTCTCAGAGCCAGCAAAAGCTATGAAAAGAGTGACTGTTTATCTCAGAGTAAGATGCAGCCTGCAGAAATGACATGCATGGTTGTTGTTCTCACTGGAACTACCTACTGTAGCCAAAGCACAATAAAGTCAGTTAGCCATTTCCAAAGGCCATATTTACAAAATATAGATTCTGGGAATCAATACCCAGAGACCAAATCAATCATTTTGAATCTAACAGCATCCAAAATGTTATGGTGTTGCTAGAGGAGGAGTACATGAGAAGTGCCTGGTTCCCACAGTAAAGTTCAGTGGTAGTAAAGCTCTTATATAGGGATGTATGAGTGCTGAAGGTGTGACGGAGTTGTGATTTATCAGTGCTGTCATGAACTCCCACACCACTGGCAACTAAACTATTCCCTGCGAAGGCCCATTTCCCTTTTCTTTCCCTATGTATAGATAAAACGTTATCAAAATTATTCCATTTCGCATAATTTTTCTGTATTTTGTGGACCAGTAAAGTAATTTGGCAAATATCACTTTTTTAAAAGACCAAGCTTCTGCGCACATACACACTAAAACAAGCAAACCTATAGACTAAACATGTAAATGAACGGCAAGAATGCATTAAAGATATTTGGTTTTCAGTAGGAAAGGTGTCATTTAAGCGGCCCCTAAAGTAGTAATTAACAAATTTTACAACGGAAGTGATTCAATCAAAAACCAACTTTAGCTCGATAAGAATTTTCCTATTGTCACTGTGAAGCTGTGTATACACACACACACAGTGCACAGCATAAATGAGTACAAGCCCTCTGAACAAATACAAAAGATGTATTTTCTTTATGATCACTAATACAATAAAATATATATATTAGGGATGCCACAATTCTCAATATAATATTGAACCGTTCGGTACAACATCCACGGTTCAATACGCGCTTGTGAATTGCGTTTTTTTTTTTTTTTTGGTTTTACGTTTAAATAATTTATGTGCGTTTTATTTCTCTCCGAATTGACTGTTTGTGTGTGCCTGTAAGTTTACTAGTACTCCTCCCCGCGAGTAAATATTCAATCACTATGCTCTAAAGTTAGGGGGCGCTGAATCATCATTCCACACTTTAACATGGCGAGCGGCAGTGAAGTGAGGCTACAGTACAAGGAAGCGCCGGCGTCTTTCAAATCCATGGTGTGGAGACATTTCGATTTTGCCGTTGAGTATAATCAAAGACTGGCTGGTTGTTAAGTCTGACGTCACACGGCAGCGCTTCCGGGTCCTAACGCTCTATCTCATACCACAAGAAAACAACAAATGGTGCTAATATACATACACGATGTGGTGTAATACTACAAAAAATATATAATTACAACCTTTATCTCCATATCAAAATTCCAGATGGCCAGACAATGATTCATCTTTTATAAATCATTAAAATATTGATATCTGTGACGCTGTGAGCATGGAGACCGTTGTGTAGACTGTAAGTATTTAAAATGTTTTTAACTTTTTTAAATGATTGATGTTTAATATGAATAAATATCGCTCATAAACGGCCGTCGATGGCATTCTCAAGTGAAACGAGTCGAGGCTTTGAACCAGAAACGGCGTTCTTTACGTTACGACTTAACAACCGGATAGAATAACACAAGACGCATCACTCGTATTGTTTTGATTGGGAGAAAGTGAAACGCGCAATATGGTGGAATAAGTCCCGCCTTCTAAAAAAGAGCCAATCGCTGACAGATAAAGTCATCTCGTCACTGCAGCGGCCCTTAGAAGCACCGGTTTCTATAGAAACAGTCAGAAGCGCGTCTCCGAAATGAGGCACAAGAGATGCGCATTTAGGTCTAAGCATGCGCATTAGCTTGATCCAGCCTGAAAAGTACAGATTTTTTTAGATGATTCCAGTGTTTGAAAAAAAAAAAAAAAAAATGAGGCAGTTGTTGTCAGATTTCATTGGTGATTTCAAACATGGAATTTAATCGAAAGCTTGGTAAACAGCTTTGGAGAATTTGTTTGTACAGTTTGTGCATGGGCTACCAACAGCTGTGAGATGTCAGTGTTAATTTTAAAATAAAAAATTATTTTATATTATACAATACAGTAGAAACTAGTGGACTTTTCTTTGCTTTTAAGTAAAATAAAGGAGTATTGCAATAAATCGTTTTTATTTTTTCTTCTTAACCTCTTACTGTTCCTATTGCCTAAGCATAGAATAACAAAAAAAAAAAAAAACACTTATATGTCAAGCCATCAGAACCGAACCGAAAACCGTGGTTAAAAAAACCGAGGTATGTATTGAACCGTGGGCTAACTGTATTGTTTCATCCCTAAAATATATGTATATATATAAAATATATAATTTTATTTTTTTCCCCCTTGCTTTGTTGTTTGTTCTATAAATGTAGCCCTGTTACCCCCCCCCCCCCCCCCATTTTTCTCTTTCTCTCTCATCTTGACAGCCAGTAATTAACTGTGCTGTTGTCCCCCTTCGTTTCTTTCATTTGACCGCACACAAAATTGAGTGTGTGAGCCACTAGAAATAAATTAACATTGCAAGGCACTTTTGTGGCTTGATCACCTTGAGTCTTAATAAGTCAGACTTAATAGTGTCACAAAATCATCATGGCAAATCAGATTAAATCCAACTTCAAGATTACTTGGGATAAAAAGGGCCTGCTTAAGATTTTATGTGACAGAATGTCTACTTTTATGTATAATGTCTTTAGGACTATGAATTTGTGCAAGTGTAGTAATTTATTCCGATAACCTAGCACCACTCATGCTAATTAAGTGGTTTCACATACAGCACTCTTGATTGAGGCTCCATTATAGTGATTGCTGCTTGCGACTTATTGTGGATGCTTATGTAAAAGCTGCTAATTTAATACAGTGGAGACAATGGGTGTGGTTTAGTGCTTAGTCACATAAATTTGTTGTGCAGTGAAGGACATAGGGAATTATTCCAGATAAGCTAATTCTAATAAACATCTGCATTAAAGGAGATTTAGCTGTAAAACAGCCTCTTATGTCTCCTTACTGCCATAAATCAAACACAGATAAGACGGTTAAACTAGATTTACACAACTCTCTGCTTTAACGGTGTAATACCATATGGCTAATCCCCTGATTGGTCTTTAGTGTTTTACCGAAAAGTTGTTTATAGATGTCATTGGTTGTATTTTTTAGTTAACATTGTTGTACCACATCATACCATATTTATGGAGGATTGTTGAGCAGTATTATAGCATTTCTGTTATTTGATTCATTGACTGTACACTATCCCTGAAAAACCAAAGTGCACTGTAACATTCAAATGTTTAATAGGAGGTGGGCACACAGCAATGCCGATAAGAGAGTAGGGAAAAAGAGGAGAGATGGAATGCTGGCATTTTGACAATTCCAGATTAGCTTTGTGCTGGAATACATTGCCAGAGGACATCGTGAAAGAGAGCGAGTGAGGGAGAGAGAGTGAGGAGGTTGTGTGAGGGAGAGATGCTCCACTGTGACTGTCACACTAGCCTAGACTGGAATCCGCTCAACTGTGCCGATGTCAGTGTGTGGAGAGGGTTTTGCCTGCATTTATGTTCAAGACGTGTTGGATTGCCAAAGCAGCTGAATGGATAAATCCTTGCCGAACAGGAGTGTTGATTAGGTCAACAATTTGAAATCTGGAAGCTTTTTTATTTGCAGGTGGTTTGGGTGTTCTGGAATCCTAAAAGTGAAACTTGATTTTTGATATTTTCTCCTGTGAGGTAAGTTTTGTACTTTTTTGTGTAGGTTTTTTTTTTTTTTTTTTTTGTGCTGATGAAAATCAGTAAGTGTGAATTTTAGGAGAATTGTCAACTGGGATCATATTTCACCTTTAGAACCCTTTTTTTTTTTTTTTTTTTTTTTTTGCATCTTAATGGTCTAGGGGGTGAAATAAGTCCTGATCACTTGTTCATGAGGTTCACCTGAAAATGTTGAATGCAGTATGGTATTTTATAATGTAAAGGCTGAATATTTATCATAACAGTAATTGAATGTTTTTTTGTTAATTGTGTAGTTTGATAAGTTCTCAGTTCTCAGTATGTTAATGCCTTTCAAAAAACCTCAAGTAATCGCAGAGACATAACAACAGGAGTAATAGAAGGTATTAGAAGTGCTATTACTTATAACCTAATTTAAAATAAATAAAAAAAAAAAATCAATTAACTTATTCTTTCTTGACTGCAGAGGAAAAGGCAGACAGGGCAGAGCACCTACCTTAGGACATTTTGTGAGATTTGTTCCTGATTGGTGTGGTTTGGTCTTGGTTAAAACTCTAAATAATAATAAAAAAGGGTCTAGTGAGCAGAAGGTTGCTGGTTCAGTCCCTGAAGCTTAATGTCAAACTGAAAAAAAAAAAAGTGTAGGGCAGTGCTTTATTTATGTATATCTGTAATTTATTGTATTATGATAATGTACACTACTGGTCAAAAAATTAGAATAATTAAGATTCCCTTTCGATACTTCACTCGTACTGCGTATGGGGAAAGGTCTCCCTTTTTCCCCGCTGCTGAAGCCTTTTTCAATAACGCAGTGTAACTGCACCGTCATTGGTTCACTCATAGACAAGTTGTTGAACCAATGGCGGCGCGGCATAGCTGCGCGGCCTATGGCGACAAAGCGCGCGAATATTCCCGCCGAAATGGGCGGGGTATAGGGCTATATAAGCAGGCGTTTCGCCATAGGATTTCAGTGTTTTCTCCTTCAGCGACGACATCTACTTCTCTTCGCTGATCTCCGCCTGAAGCCGAAGAAGCTCGCCGCCTTCTGCTCTCGCCGCCGTCTGAAGAGGCTCCCGCAGCGGACTCGCCTGGACTCGCCGGTGGAAGAAAGCGCCGGCGCCCTCGCGGACTGCAGCTTCTAGCGCCGTCGCCGAGCCGCCGCCTCCCGCTTCCCGCTTCCGGCCGCTTCCTGTGCGTCCCCTGCCGCCATCCGGCGCGCCGCCTGAGCTTCATCCGCGGCTTAAACGCCGCTCTAAAGAGCGATTTCCAGCGGTTTTCACCGCTTTAAGAGCTTCCGCGGCCCTCGCCGCTCTAAAAAAGCCACCCAATTGCCGTTTTCACGGCAGCGGCGTCTCACGATGCCCCGCCACTCATGTGGTACTTGCAGGGCCCCCCTGCACGACGACGATGGACACAGCGAGTGTGTCGCTTGCCTGGGCAAGCCCCACGCAGACGAGCGCGCTCGCTGGAGACTCATGCCCGCACTGCGAGTGTGAGTCTCGCTTCCCTGCGCTCGCGGGTCGCCTTCTTCACTGAGGGCGATCTCGCCGCTCGCGCCCTCCCGTCTCCTTCCTCCCGCGGTCCGGCGAGGAAAAGACAGCGGGGGTAGAGCGACTCAGCGCCAGGAGTTGAGCGAGCTCACGCCGGCCCAGCCCCCGCGTGCCTCGCCCTCTCCTCCCAGGGAACTCTCTCCAGTTCTGTTCTCTCGCCCTGAGCAGCGTCCCTCCGCAGAAGCGAGTGACCTCGTCTCATTCGGGGGGAACAGACGACGAACAAGACGACTCCATGTCTCTTGCGGCTTCCGAAGCGGAAGGATGGGCTGGCGAGCCGGAAGACCCCGCTCCACCGCCTCCCTTGGAACCCATCGAGCATGGCCAGGGCATGGATGCCGAGCTCTTCCGCATCCTGTCTAGAGCCGTTGAAGAGCTGGACCTCGAGTGGGCCCCTCCAGAGGAGCCGTCTCGCAGCCGCCTGGACGAATGGTTTCTGCCAGGCCGCCGCCAAGCACCTCGCCAGCGTTCAGCGCCCTTCTTTCCTGAGGTCCACGAAGAGCTGACGAAGTCGTGGCGCGCTCCTTACTCTGCCCGCCTCCACACTACGCACCGCTCCGCCCTCACCGCCGTCGACGGCGCCGAGGAGAAGGGATACGAGCGCTTGCCACCCCTAGATGAAGCGGTGGCTGCTCACCTCTGTCCTCCCGCGGCTGTGGGTTGGAAGACGAAGAGGGCCCTTCCTTCCAAGCCCTGTCGGACCACCTCTACTCTGGCTGGACGGGCTTACACCTCGGCGGGCCAAGCTGCCTCTGCGCTCCACACCATGGCCATATTTCAAGCATTCCAGGCCAAACTCCTCCGCTCTCTGGATGAGTCTGGAATCGACGCGCCAGCCTTCAAAGATCTCCGCAGCGCCACGGATCTTGCCCTGCGAGCTACGAAGGCTACGGCCCAGGCCATCGGTCGTTCCATGGCCAGCCTGGTCGTGTTGGAGGCGCCACCTGTGGCTCAACCTAACGGAGATCAAAGACCTAGACAAGACGGCCTTCTTAGACGCCCCGGTCTCGCCTTCTGGTCTCTTCGGGCCTGCAGTGGATGGCTTCACTGAGCGCTTTACTGCCGCGCAGAAATCGTCTCAGGCTATGAGGCATTTCTTGCCTAAGCGCTCCAGCTCCGCTTCTGCGTCTAGCCGCCCCAGGACTGCGCCGGCTCAGCAGAACAAACCAGCCCCACCTGCAACACAGGCAGCGCCGCCCCAGGAGCATCGCCAGCGCTCGCGCCCTGCGAGCGCCCTCCCTTCCCGAGGCGCCAGGGACCCCGGCCCAGGATTGTGCTGGACCCGGTGCCTCCGAAGTCGTCCTGATTCGTCGGACAGGAAGAGGATGGGGGACCGTCCCGTTACGACCGGACCACCCCAAAAGCTCCCACGGGTAATTTCCCCTCCGCCTCGTTTATTTCCGGGCGTGGGAAACATACTCCAAGTGACAGCTGGGCCCACACCTGTTGCGCCCACTCCAAACGCCGTTTTCACGGCGGACAAATTTTTACCTCATCACAAAAAGAGCAAATTTCCTCTTCCACCCCTCGCGGTGTACGACCCTCTCAACGGCGGTCTGTCACCCAACATTATTCAACCCCTAGCCACTCGGGCCGAGGCCTGGCAGGCCATCCCCGATGTGTCAGAATGGGTCATGGGGATCGTAAACCAGGGCTACTCGCTCCAGTTTGCACGACGGCCCCCGCTTCGCCGGGGTGCTTCAAACATCGGTCAATCCGGACGACGCTCATGTCCTCCGGGCCGAAGTCATGTCGTTGCTGGAAAAAGGAGCTGTGGAAATGGTTCCTCCGTCAGAGAGCGAGACAGGCTTTTACAGCCGCTACTTTCTGGTCCCCAAAAAGGATGGCGGTCTCAGACCCATCCTAGACCTCAGGCTTTTGAATCACTCCCTCATGAGACGGAAGTTCAAAATGCTGACGCTGAAGCAGATCCTCGCGCACATTTGCCCCGAGGACTGGTTCTGCTCGCTGGACCTGAAGGATGCGTATTTTCACATCCAGATAGCCCCCCGTCACAGACGATTCTTGAGATTCGCATACGAAGGGGTGGCATACCAATATACGGTCCTGCCCTTCGGGCTGTCTCTAGCTCCCCGCACTTTCACCAAGTGCATGGACGCGCGCTTTCCCCTCTGAGACAGATGGGAATCCGGGTTCTGAATTACCTCGACGACTGGCTCATCTTAGCCCGTTCACGAGACGAGCTGGAACGCCACAGATCCGTGCTCCTCAGCCATCTACAATGCCTGGGTCTCAGGGTCAACTTAGCCAAGAGCTCGCTATGCCCCACTCAACGAATTTCGTTTCTGGGAGCAGTTTTCGACTCGGTCCGTATGACGGCAGTAGTCTCGCCAGAGCGCGCCCTGGCAATTCAGCAGCTCACGGCATCTGTCACGAACAAAGCCTATCTCCCTCTGAAGTTTTTCCAGAGGCTGCTAGGCTGATGGCTTCCGCCTCCCCGGTGCTGCAGCTAGGCCTTCTTCGGATGCGGCCTCTTCAGTACTGGTTGAAGTTCCGGGTTCCTCCCAGCGCATGGCGGCACGGCCGCCTATGTCTCCAAGGTCAATCGGGCCTGTCTTCTAGCCCTGAAACCTTGGATGGATCCAGTATGGTTCCAACGCGGAGTCCCCTTACAGGCGGTCTCACGGAGGACGGTGCTCTCAACAGACGCCTCCAACTTGGGCTGGGGCGCTGTGTGCGAGGGCAGACCGGCCTTCGGCTCGTGGAGCCACGAGGAAAGCCATCTACACATCAACTGTCTAGAGATGCTAGCAGTGATGAAAGCCCTTCAGTTCTTTCAGGCTTACTTGACGGGACGTCATGTTCTAGTTCGGTCAGACAGTATGACGGTGGTGTCATACCTGAACCACCAAGGCGGTCTTTCGTCCAGCCGCTTATGCGCTCTGGCGAAACGACTGCTGGAATGGGCTCTTCCGAGGCTTCAGTCGCTCAGAGCGACTCATGTTCCTGGCAGGAACAATCTGGGTGCGGACATGTTGTCACGGAGCAACATCCCCCTCCGACGAGTGGATGCTCCACCCCCAAGTGGTCCTCACGATCTGGGAGTTCTTCGGGAAGGCAGAGGTAGACCTCTTCGCCTCAGAAGACAACTCTCATTGCCCAACATTTTCTCGAAGGAAGTAGATGCTCTGGCCCACACATGGCCCAGCACGCTCCTTTATGCTTTCCCTCCGATCGCACTGATCCCCCAGGTCATCAGGCGTATCAGAGAAGACCAGCACAGAGTCCTTCTGGTGGCCCCGCTCTGGAGGAACCAGGTTTGGTCCTCAGAGCTATTCAGGCTCTCTCTAAGAGCCCCGTGGCCGATTCCCCTGAGACGGGACCTCCTCTCTCAGGCAAACAGAACAATCTGGCACCCACAGCCGCAGCTCTGGGCTCTGCACCTCTGGTCCCTCGATGGGAGCCGACTAGCCTCCCCGAGGACGTCCTAAATACCATTTCTCAGGCTAGAGCCCCATCTACGAGGCGCCTCTACGACCAGAAGTGGTCAGTCTTTGTTGATTGGTGTTCAACACGCAACATAGACCCTGTGGAGAGTGACGTATCTTCCATACTGTCTTTCCTCCAAGAACGCTTGGAAATGGGGCGCTCCCCTTCCACGCTTAAGGTTTACGTAGCAGCCATTGCAGCGTTCCACGCTCCTATTGCTGGCCAATCGGTGGGACGAAACGGGCTCGTGATCCGTTTTTGAGAGGTGCTAGGCGTTTGAATCCTCCTCGCCCTCTCACTATTCCCTCCTGGGACCTCTCGTTGGTCCTCAGGGCCTTGAAAGGAGCCCCATTTGAACCAATGGGTTCAGCCGACCTCAGGCCCCTAACACTAAAAACCGCTCTGCTACTAGCACTAGCATCGGTAAAGCGTGTTGGCGATTTGCAGGCCCTCTCTGTGAACCCTGCATGCCTCGAATTCGGGCCTGGTGACTCTAAGGTCGTTCTGAAACCTAGGCATGGCTACGTCCCTAAAGTGCTCTCAACTCCGTTTAGAGCTCAGGTCATCTCGCTCTCTGCTCTTCCTCCCTCGGCGGACGAACCAGAGCTGCAGCTACTCTGCCCAGTCAGGGCATTGAGGACCTACATAGACCGATCACAGTCTTTCAGACTGTCGGATCAGCTCTTTGTTTGTTTTGGCGGCCGCACCAAAGGGTCTCCGGTCTCGAAACAACGCATTTCCCGTTGGATAGTGGATGCTATTAACCTGTGCTACTCCTCACTGGGCACTAATTGCCCCATAGGAGTCAGGGCCCACTCCACTAGAGGAATGGCTTCCTCGTGGGCTTGGTCCAACGGAGTTTCCATCCAAGACATCTGTGAGGCGGCCGGCTGGTCTTCGCCGTCCACCTTTGTCAGGTTCTATCACCTCGATGTCCCGACCTTACAAGCTCGGGTCCTGTCGGTGTGATTAGCGGCTTCCAACAGGTCCCGCTTCACGCCACCATAGGAAGTATCTTCCTTCAGTGTAACCATGGGTTCGGTTAGGCTTTGCCTCCGCTTGTCCTTTTTGCCCCCCTCTGGGTGGCCAAATGCAAGCTATATCGTTCCCAGCCGTGGCACGGCGTGGTTGAATTCGTTCCCCATACGCAGTACGAGTGAAGTATCGAAAGGGAACGTACTCGGTTACTAACGTAACCTCGGTTCCCTGAGATACGGAACGAGTACTCGTCACTTGCCGTGCCACGAGGCTGCGGCTCAGGGTCGTCGCTTCAGTCGATTGACACTGAAATCCTATGGCGAAACGCCTGCTTATATAGCCCTATACCCCGCCCATTTCGGCGGGAATATTCGCGCGCTTTGTCGCCATAGGCCGCGCAGCTATGCCGCGCCGCCATTGGTTCAACAACTTGTCTATGAGTGAACCAATGACGGTGCAGTTACACTGCGTTATTGAAAAAGGCTTCAGCAGCGGGGAAAAAGGGAGACCTTTCCCCATACGCAGTACTCGTTCCGTATCTCAGGGAACCGAGGTTACGTTAGTAACCGAGTACGTTTTCTTTTAATATTTATGTCTTAAGGAAGTGTCTTATGCTCACCAAGGCTGCATTTATTTGATCAAAGAGTAGAATGCAGCAAAACAGTAATATTGTGAAATATTACAACAATTTAAAAAATTTTGATATTAATATGTAAACCCTAATGCTCAAAATACTCAATTGGTTTGAGTAGGACAAACTTAAATTGAACAAATTAGTTCAGTTAAATTAAATTAACTGTTATGAGTATTTGGAACTTTCTTTTTCTTTTGAGTTCACAACACTGACATATTTCAAGTAAACTGAACTGTTTCAGTGTTTTGAGTTGTATGAACTCATTTCTTTTAATTTAGACTAACTAAGTTTAACTGAAACTGGACTGGGATTTCTATTTCCCAGCATGCTTTGCTCATGGCACTCGAAAGACAGAGTAAATGCTAAAATTAAGTGTTAATGTTTTTTTTTGTTTTTTGTTTTTTGGACAAGAATAACGTTAAGGGAGATTTAGTAGTGATTAATGTCTTGTTATGGTAATTTAGTAGTTTCTGTTAATGTGGGTTTTTGGAGAGTTATCATCATGGTGACAAGTAGCGCATTCGGCTTGGTTTGAAAACAGGTAAGTTACATGTTTAAGTTGCTGTACTCATTCAGCAAGTGCTATACCATGCTATTGTTAACATGTTAGCAAATTAGCAAGTTGGCATTTATTTCTTACAGTTTACAGAGAAATAAATAACTCATTTGATTTGCAAGAACTCAAAATAAAAAGATAATTCACTAAATATCTTATGTTAATTGCTATAAAAATGTATGAGTTCGCTAACTCAGAACTTCAAGCTAGGAGCAACATGTATGAGTACTACAAACTCGAAACTTGATAGTTCTGCTTACTTAAAATTGGTAAGCAGAAGGTAATGCATCATGGTTTTCACAAAAATATTCAGCACAGCTGTTTTCAACATTGATAATAATAAGACGTGTTTCTTAAGCACCAAATCAGCATATCAGAATATTTTAAATTGTAATGTTTCACGGTATTACTGTATTTTTGATCAAATAAATGCAGCCTTGTTGAGCATAAGAGACTTGTTTAAAAAAACATGGAAAAATTCCATGTATAATTTCATAGTAATGAAATTATAGCAATTCCAAACTTTTGACCTGCAGATTTGACATTCTAATCGATGTCAGTCAGCTAAATGATTGAAATTACTGTTGCATTGAGTCATTCTTATTGTTGAGTCCTGAATTATTATATTATGTCTTAACTTATTGTAGGTAAATCAGAGACAGGTACTATAATGAGAGCTAATTAATCTGAGCAGTGCAGTGCAGTGGCAGAGTTGAGGAGTTTCTTATTAGAAATTCTGAGGCATATACTATATCTGTCTCTTGGTTGGAATAGCAAATTAGGTAGAAATATGAAATATTTTGATACCTGAGCTATCTGTGGAATGAATCTAACTGAAATTGGTTCACAATCTCATTTAAATCCAGAAAGTTTAACCAAACCTTTTTAGTCACATATCAGTTATGGCCTCATTGGTCCTTCAAAGAGTGTCAATTATTAGTTTCTGTCAGCTGGGCTCTTATCATGTGAACGCACAGCTCAATTGTTTGGTCAATATTTGGCAGAGGTTTAAATTATAATAGGAATGTTTAAAAGTAATTTATTAAATTCAGAGTATTCTTATGGCATAAAAGTAAAAAGACAAAACTAGGGCACACTGATTGTGTAGAATTTTAACTTAAGCTATTTTAACTAAACTTATTAATATATTACTTAAAGTGCTCTATTCGAAAGTATGTCATTTCCTGTATCTGTATTAAATGTTAAGTTAAAAATCCATCATAAAACATGCTGTCCCTGACATTCATTTTAGCCTATTGCAGTCAAATGGCAGCCAGCCAAAATGTGCCCTTGAAAGCTGCCAACCTAAATGCTCATTGTTGGAGTCACAGTAAAGATCATGTTGGCCATTAAATGCTTTTGGAGAATAACACAGAGGACAGCCTCTGAATTTCAATGACTGCCTTGTATGATTTTTTTTTTTTTTTTTTCTTCCTTGCTAGCACATATTAGATGAAATAGTTGTGGTTTCAGGTGCATTTTGTTTACAAACCCATATCATTACTGAATATAAAAGATTTCATAACATTGTTGAAAAGAGACTAAAAATTTACGTGATACCACTAAGCAATTAAAGCGGACCTATTATGCCCCTTTTTAAGAGATATAAAATAAGTCTCTGATGTCCCCAGTGTGTGTATGTGAAGTTTTAGCTCAAAATACCCCACAGAGAATTTTTTTATAACTTGTCACTTTTTGAGGTTGAGCAGAAACGCGTTTTAGTGTGGGTCCCTTTAAATGCAAATGAGCTGCTGCTCATGGTTTAAGAGGGCGGAGCTTCAAGAGCTGATGCTCCGAGCTCCAGTGACAGAACAATATCATGCACTAATTATGTCAGAAACTCTCTGTAGCTGTGTTTAGTTCAAATCGGAGTCTGAAAATGATGCCTACAGAGCTAGAGAATATATGCTGCATGAAGACAGAACAGGTATAGATTAGTTTAAGTGCGTTCGGGGGTGCTTAATAAACTGGTAAATTTTATATCCGTAAAACAAGTCAGATGGACTATAATAAAGTGCGCGCGCTTTCTCTCTCCCGTGACCAGTATCGCTTCAGAGAGGATCACGTCGGTTTGTAATGATTCATCCTTGAGTAATAACTTGAACCACGGTGTCCTCAGTGACTTAGATGGCGGGAGTCTATGAAGCCTCGTATGTTCATTGATACGTCCAACAACAGAACATTTGTAATGTTTTTTTTTTTTGGCACAGACATTGTATATCTCTAGCTGATACAGCGAGTACACAGAAATGGCGGACTCTGTGCTTCTCACTCAGGGGTGTGTCTATTCTAACAGGGCAGATCTTCACCAGTCATGGGCGGGGTTTCCCTACTCTTACGTAGGAGTAGGGGGAAATATCAAACGGCGTGTTCTGAGAGATTGAAAATGATAAATTGGGATTAATAAAAAAGTACTAGGTGGATTATTATAGGCTGGTTGTTTACACACACTGTGGATACACATCTGTGTTCAAACACCTTACAAATTGAATTTTGCATAATAGGTCCCCTTTAAGGTCATAATGGTGTTCAAAACTCTAAGATGATGTACTCATGAGTACCTAACATATAATTTGCAATCATAATAATTGATAGAAAATATTAATAATATATTAATGATATACAGAATATCACATTGATAGCAGCAACCTATACTGTATTTGTAGTGCAGAATTTACTTAAAACCATTAAATATGGTGGGTCTAAATAAATAAATAAAAAAGCAAAAGTTGAACAGCGTAATATATACGAGACTAGCTAACATTTTTGTCCTGACAGGCAGGAAATGGGATGAAGCTGCTATTAGACCCAGCAGGTTCTGCTTAACAATCATGATGCACAGTGAATACAGCTGGGCTTTCACCCTCCCCGTGCTGTAACAGTTACTGTTAGAAGAGCTGACAGGCAAGAAGATAATATGTTGTGTTCTGTGTGGAATATGCCTCACTAGTTTGGCAATGTCTGGACTTCTACAACAGATTGCTTCAACAAAAATGTAATTAGAGTTGGCATACGATCACATTATTTGATTAAACACTTAAAACTTTGCACCTTATATGGTTTATTGAGCTGTTTTCTGGAGATCAAGATCATTGCAGTGCTTTCTTTTAATTGCATACATTTTAACTATAGTCATACTGTAGAATGACTATCAGCAAGCTAAGGCAAGTGTTACAGTATCAGCTGACTAGTCACAGTAAACGGTGTAAAGGGATTTAGCACCGTTGTAAAATCCGTTTTGCCTCTTGTGGTATTTCTTCGCAACATGGCAGAGATCCAGATATACTTACTCTTACCATCTCTCTGTAATGTGACTTTTTACTTGGGTGTGTGAGAGTTATGATAACCTTTGCCTGTAGCATTACTTTTTGTCAAGATTCCGTTAGTATAAATTATGAAACTACATTCAGTGCCTCACCTGTGTACTTACTGTACAATACGTAATCAAATAGGCAGCATTCTAACCAACTAATTTGGAATGGCCTTCATGGGCAGCAACTCAACTCTGCCACACAAATAACACTGCCACACAAATAACACTCTTGATGCCTTAAAATGTATCTAAAATAAAGCATGTTTGTAGGCTGCACAATTAAAATGCATGCATTTTGTAAAGGCCTTTAGGAGTACCTCTGTAGACAACTCATTCGGTTTTAGAACAGAGCAATAGTTTATTTGAAGAAGTGCAAAAGATTAAATGGACAAGAGTAAATGTTTATTCTTTTACATGCATGCTAAAATTCAATTGATGAAATGCATTGCACTCTCAATAACATTGCAAAATATGTCTGTTAAATTGTATTAATCTATTCATGTCATTGTTCTCAAATATCAGGTGTGCCTGAAGCTCAGTTATGATCTTGACTGAAAAGCACATCCTCATGTTCTGTACGTGAAATGCAACAGCTCTGTAATCACATGTACCAGAGCTTCAAGGTTCTGGTCAGCACTTGAGGTACAGCTGATTCTAAGGGATGTTATCACGGAGCCGTTCCAATGAGCAAGATGAAACAAATGGGTCGGGCGAACTACAGCAAAGAATGTCTAAGAAAAGAGACCTTGGGAAGAAGCGGACCCAGAGTCCCAAGGTCAATCGGAGCCTACGCAAGAAGATTCAGAAATTCCTCCAGGGCTCAGGGGAAAACACCGCCTATGACTCCCATCACTCTCCTGTAGAGATAGAGGATGATATGTTCATCTGTGGCATAAAGAGAGACCCCTGTACTCATGAGTGTAGTCTCTCAACTCAGCGTAGTTTTGAAAGTCATACTAAAACTTCCAAGAATTCACTTATTGAGCAGGGGAGGCGTAATAGTGATGGCAATATTACAATCCCGTGCATCATGGGAATGAATGGACCTGCATTAGAGCCCACAGACCAAGCAGAAGACGGTGGCTGTGTAGATGGAAGAGGTGCCATGGATAATAAACCAAGCCAAATTAAGGACAGAGACAAGACAAGAGGAGGCGGCTCAAGCACCATAGTGGAGCACATTTTGAAGGAACTGCAGGGGATTAATAAAATCCAAGAGGAGATATCAGATTTGAGACAATACCTGACATCTGTAAGTGGCTCAGTAGATGAGGTATCCTGCTGTGTAGATGCTGTACTGCTGGAAATTGAGGAGCTATACTCAGTTGGTGCTGTAGGGCATTCATCACCTCGAAGAGTTGTGGCTCATCAAAGGAGTCCAGGTAGGCAGAATGCCGTTGCAGTCCCACAAAGTAGAAATAATAGCCCAATAGTAAAGCATAGAAAATTGGAGAAGAATGAAGGTAGACCTCTAACGGCCAGACCTAACATGTCAGGATGGGATGTGGAAACTGATTATCGAGATGTACCTAGAAGAGCCAAGTTACACAATCCTAAGATTTCTGACAACTTGAATGCCCCCTCTTCCAGATTTAAGAAGTCCAGTTACTGCCATCTTGAAAGAGTTTATGGGCAAGAGTTTACAAGCACTAGTTCCTTATCCTCAGGTCACAGTTCTAACAGTCGTGATCCAGATGGAACTTATCAATCTAGGGAAGTTGACCTACACAACAGTGGTTGGAGACGTTCAGAAATGCAGTTGAGTGCGAGTGGAGAAGGAGGATGGAGTGGAGACACTGGATGGAGTGAGGAGGATTACTGCTCCTGCCAGAACAGTGCAGATGAATTGGAAACTGTTGGACACCCAGATACATGGTACAGGTACAATGGTGGCGAGACCAGCAGCACACAGTGTCATTCATCACGAAGCAGCTCTGAACACCTATCCCTACTGTTTGGAAACCATAATGACTCTCCATCTAGTTCATCCAGTGTTGTAGATTTTAGGCATCCTAAGAATCAGACTGTTGGTGACATTGGTTGTGACTGCACATCAAATTGCATGTACTCCCGAAGTTCTGGATACCACACCATGGACGCATATGCTGATGAATCATGTAGTGGGCCATCCCGAAGCCTTAGTTGTTCAACTGTTGGAATGACAGACTACGATGACGGTTGCCAAAATCTACACTCCTCTTGCGAGCATTGCCTCTGTGATATGGACTCAGAGAAAGAATGGCCAGGTGGGGTTTGCCCAAGTGTGTCTGAGGATCAATATGACCCAGATTACTCTGAAACTACAGATACTGAAGAGTCACAGCCACCTAATCTAGGATATGATGTTGTGAAGATAAATAAAGCCATGATAACCTTCCACTCCGCTCTAAGGGGAGCCTTGACGAAGCTTGACATGCCTGAACCCCATTGTTTAGATGAGGACACCAAGTCTGTAGTCTCAAGTCCCTGCAAATCCAATGACCCTGAGGAGGAGAGTACTGGTGAGTCAAATATAGATACTGTTGTACCTTCTAATGGTGCAACTTTAGATCTCACTGTGTTTCCTCATAAGAGCATCGAAGCCTCTTCCCATGGGAAGGATTTGCTGGAGTTACTAAACCAACGGCGTAATTCTCAAGTCTTTGATCCTCTAGTATCTACTCCTAGCACGATTTCCCCTTCACATACTCCAACTGAATACTATGCAGTAGACCACTCAGATACTGTAGAGGAAACTTTAACAGATCACAAACTTTCCAGTCTGCAGTGTATTCCAGAGCTTAGCCCAAAACATGCAGGTCTGAGTTCAGGAATTGTTGAGTCTTATGATCACCAAATGGCATTTGGCACTGGTAATACTGAAATAAGTCCAGAGGGCACTAATTCAGGAACACTGGAGACAGATGTTAATGCAAAACAGGTGGAGCATAGACTTGACAATGAACATGCCCTTGAGGACCCTCATCACCAGAAGTGCCTTGCCAATATTGAACGTGTGCTTAAAGAGAAGAGACATCGACATAGATTATCCAGGATTGCCAATGCCTCAAAGAACACTTTCTCTGAAGAGGAATTTAAACAAGGTACTTTTTTTTGTTCAGAACTCAGAAAGCTGTCTTTATTTTTGTTGGTTAAAAATGTAATCAAGATCAACAAAATTTTCCTACTGTCTTTCTGTGAATCTTCCCTAATTTTAACACTATCGACTGTTCTTTTTCTTTTTTTCTTCATTATCCTGCTCTGTCTTACAGAGGGAAGCAGGGAAGATGATCAGGTCATGATTATGTTTTGGTCAATTCTTGGTCATTATTTCATTTTTTTCATTAACGCCAGTCTTTTCAATCTTTTCTTTGTTTTTCATCCAAAGTTTATTTGAATGCACATTCTTTATTGGAGTGTATGAAATATTTTCTTGATTTTGCTGTATTTTCTGACTTAAACACTCAATGTTGTGTGTCTTTTAATGGTTACATGTGGTGTTTTGCTTCTACTTTGTTTTGCTTACTTTAATGTGATTTACCATCTTTTTAAATTATTGATAATTTGAAATGCTGGTCTTCATCTTGCTGCATTGTTGCTTTTAAAAGCAGTTGAAACATACCACATGCCCTTGGGGAACTTCAGCTATCCAGCTGTACATCCATTTATATGAGGAAGAATGCTCATGCTATTACAAAAGTGGTTCACCTCAGATGGAAACACAGGGACATGTTGGTGAATGTCAGGGTTTCACTCATTTCTGTCATTAAATGAAAAGTTTTTTTTTTTTCATTTGTTTTTTTATTTGTATCCATCATATAATTATCCTGAAAGTTTATAATAAACTTAAGGGTTTGATTAACATTAACAAGTTCAAAAAACAATGTTACAAGTTCTGCTGTGTTTACGTGTGTGTGCTTTAAATTTTGATTTATTTTTTCCCCTTTCATTCATTTTATTTATCTGATCTGATGAGTTGCATGCCAGTCATTTGGATCAGATTTTTAAGGATTGCCATCAACAAGGAATTAAAGTCTTGTTTTTGGTTGACTTGTTTTGATTTGCTTTCTAAGACCTTTTGGTAAAACTCAACCAATCCTGTGTCCTTTGCATTTTACTTAGGTTATGTTCAAGTTTTATTTTTATTTTTTTTTCGATCTTTGTTATTGACTGCCCTTGTACACATTGGTTATTCTAAACTGTATTTTTGATGCCATAGGGCAAAGAAAAAGGAGATAATTCCAGACATGCTTGGGTTAAAGCTGGGTAAGTTTCTCTCAAGGTTTTAATGATACTTTAACATTTTACTTTTTCATATTATTGTTATGGAATTATTTATGAGTATATAAAATTATTTATAAGAAGTTAGTTGCATTTTATTAATGTGTTCATTGTCTGTATATTAATTATTAAGCGTGGAAAATACTCCTTTACAAAGTGTTGATATCCACAGAAATGGGAGTGGAATATTTGGAATTGACAGTATGCCAGACCTGCGAAAGAAGAAAGCTATTCCTCTGGTTAGCGATGTGGTAAGCACTCTTTCTACTTTGCATTAAAATGAAGAAAAGCTACCTGTGTTTTTATAATTCTCAAAATGGTGTTGTTCCCCAATAGAAACATCATCAATCCAAATCCGATTTTGCTAAAATATTACTTGGTCAGTTTTATAATAAAAAGTTAATCGACAATGTTAAGTCACAAATAAAACAATCAAGACAAAAATGACTAAGAACAATTTCCAATTTCATAAGCAATAATTGACAACCATTACAACTTTAAGTTCTGACTCAAAAAGATATAAAGTGAAGTAAAATCAACTCTCTGATCTCTCTCCTCCCCATGAAAACATACATTTAAACCTCTACAACTCTTTTGAATGCATTCACTCTGCATGGTCAGGCCATGGTAAGTTTTCAGAATAACCCATACAGTATCATTGAACCTATTTTTTTGTGTATATCAAGATAATACTGCATCCACAGGATCAGTATTGCTCTAATAGTTTGCAAATACACAGCTAGAAAATTTGACAGTGTAAAATTAATGTAATGAATAAACAACTTTTCCAGGGTGTTACAATTAAACTATAATTGGTAAAACATGCAAAAAAAAAATATATATTTTTATTGTATGAATACTATATTATAAAACTTTTTTAATGAATGTATTTGCAAACCATTACAACCTTACTTGATATACTGGACAAGCAAGCCAAAACAAAAAAAGAAGAAAAAAGTTCTTTCCACTGGTTTACTTTTATTAGTTGACCTACTTTCCCTCCAACATACATTAACATGTTTTGGCCATCACTTTCAAAGGGCTGTTTTAAAGTGGGTTGTTCGATTCTACTTTAAAGGGTGTTTTACTGTAGATGCCACTGTTCATACCCAGGCTTCCTAGTGATAGTTTGATTTCTTCATTAACCCCTCATTCCTTCACTGCACAGACATTGCTTTCCCTTTTGATTTCTGGGACTCCCATAGTCTTCACCCCTAGTTTGAAATTCTGGGTTGTTGCTCTTAGGTTTAGATCTGGATTCCACCTGGATTCCACTTGGTTTCTGATATCTGTTTCACCAGGGGTGTTTTATGGGATTTTGTGTGGTTTTGCACTGTTCTAACATCTATTCTTTGTATGATAGTCTCTGGTCCAGGCCAGGAAAGCTGGCATTGCATCTGCGATGGCTTCACGCTCCTCCATAAAAGATGAGGAACTGGTTAGTTGAACGTCTTGCTGTCTCTGACTATATAATTCACAGTCATCTTGTTGTTTTTTTCTAAATGCATGTTTATCTACTTTTTTCTCCCAACTTCTTCACTTCTACAGAAGAACCATGTGTATAAGAAAACGCTACAAGCTTTAATCTATCCAATTTCTTGTACCACACCTCACAATTTTGAGGTGTGGACGGCCACTACTCCCACCTACTGTTACGAGTGCGAGGGACTTCTTTGGGGCATCGCAAGGCAGGGCATGCGCTGCACCGAGTGTGGGGTCAAGTGTCATGAGAAGTGTCAGGAGCTGCTGAATGCAGACTGCCTGCAGCGTAAGTATGAGCACTTGTACTATATCTGAAACAAAAGACCTGCTTGATATCTTCCTACCTTCATGTACTGCCTGAGAATTTTACATTTGCAAGGTTTCAGACACAGCCTTGGTTACTGGTGCTTTCACTGAAAGTCTGAGCTTCTGTCTAGGGATGTCCAGATCCGATCATGTGATCGGAAATCGGGCCCGATCACGTGGTTTCAGACTCGATCGGAATCGGACGTTACCTCCCGATCAGGACTCGGATATATATGTATTAGGGGTGCAACGGTTCTCGGTAAAAAAAAAAAATATCGAACCGTACCGTATGGTTTGTTTAAAATAGCAACGTGGAAAACAGACAGAGTTCAAATAATGTACGTTTCAGTCGATGGATGCGCAAAACGTTACAACAACGATAATCAAAAAGCGTGGACAAAACAGTCACTCTTTGTAAACTGTTAACTGCGAGTGCCGTCTGCTCGTCCAGTCATTTACGCCGTCATCACCCGGGTGTTGATACAGGTGAGACCTGAACAGCACACGTTGCTATCTGTGTTTAAACTAACTCATTTAAGCCTTGCTGATTTAAACCTTCAAGAACACGACGCGAAAGAGAACTCGCACGCGCTGTGAGAAGATTTGTGTGCGCTCATCCGAAGCGCGCACACGCTTATTCCAGTCAGCGCGCAAATACTGAGTTCTCTTTCACGTCTTGCGCTTCGGCGGACAAATTCATACAAAAATTATTTAAAAATGCCCGTCCTAGCGAGTATCCTAGCAAACATAGTCGGTTATGTCTTAAGTGAACGTATATTAGTCGAGAAAGACAGCGCATGTGTAACAGTATATGTACTGGATTGTGCATGTCTTAAAGGGAGAAAAACTATTCCTGCTGCCTGTTTTTAATGTTAAATAAAACAACAAATAACAAAGAAATCACTCACTGCTCTTGACTGAATAGTTTTTGTAACTTCAATAATGATTAATCTTTATTTATTTTATACAGTAAAGATAATATGCAGTGATATTTTATATTTGATTACTTTATCCATTTTCTGTACGTGAAAACGACTGTTAGATACCTGAAAAGCACTGTTCCTGGATCTGTTTTTTCGCTCTTCTTTATTGTTTTTCATGTATTATAGAAGTATCGGATCGGGACTCGGTATCGGCAGATACTCAAAATCAAATGACTCGGACTCGGACTCGAGGGCAAAAAAACGTGATCGGGACATCCCTACTTCTGTCCTATCAAAACACTCTATTTTTATTCTATTAGACATCTGCCCTGTTGAACTCATTTACCCAAATTGACTTCCTTCACTGACATCTCCCTTGTTGACGGGTCCATTAGCCAAAATTAAGAAAATGATTTAGAGGTGATGCTCACAGTAAAATAATCATCACACACACATATTTTATGAGACAGGGCGTTTATTGGATTTATGAGCTTGTCATATTGTATAGTTGTTGTTCAGTGAGTATTAATATGGAAGACATTTTGTAAGTAGAACATGATACATTTTTTTAGTGGTTTAAGTATAGAATTCCATTATAATATTATGAAAAAAATTACATCATTTATTTAATGAATTACATTCACATTATTTATTCATTATTTATTGTAATTTTAGAAATCACAGTTCATTATTTAATTACTTTTTTAAAAGTAATAATATAATATAATATAATATAATATAATATAATATAATATAATATAATATAATATAATATAATATAATATAATATAATTAATATAATATAATTAATATAATATAATTAATATAATATAATTAATATAATATAATATAATATATTATATTATATTATATTATATTATATTATATTATATTATATTATATTATATTATATTATATTATATTATATTATATTATATTATATTATATTATATTATAATAATATAATATAATCTGTGCAAATAAAACATGTTGTTAACCATTATTTCCACTTTCATTCAGGTGCGGCTGAAAAGAGCTCCAAACATGGTGCCGAAGACCGCACTCAGAACATCATCATGGCCATGAAGGATCGCATGAAGATACGTGAGAGAAACAAGCCTGAAATCTTTGAGGTCATCCGAGACGTGTTTGTGGTCAGCAAGGCCATCCATGCTCAGCAGATGAAAACCATCAAGCAGAGTGTCTTGGATGGAACCTCCAAATGGTCAGCCAAGATCACCATCACAGGTTCAAAACATTGATCATTAACATTGTCATGGTCACAATTTAAAGGGATAGTTCACCCAAAAATGAAAATTTGATGTTTATCTGCTTACCCCCAGGACATCCAAGATTCACTTGACTTTGTTTCTTCACTAGAACACAAATGATGATTTTTAACTCCAACCGTTGCAGTCTGTCATTCATATAATGCATGTCAATGGGAACAAAATCTATGAGAGTAAAAAAAAACATGCACAGACAAATCCAAATTAAACCCTGTGGCTCATGATGACACATTGATGTACTAAGACACGAAACGATCAGATGGTGCGAGAAACCGAACAGTATTTATATCATTTTTTACCTCTAATACACCATTATGTCCAACTGCCTTGAGCATGCGCATGGCATCCGGTGCATGAGGTCTGTAACTCTGGAGTAGTTTAAACATGGTGCCTGTAGTTCAAGAGTTGTTATACAAATGGAAGTAAAGCACTAAAAAATATGGTTTTATTACATCATTACATTTTATTTAGTTACTTTTAGTGAGGGCAGCTTTACAAATAAAAAGGACACATACAAAGATCTTGTTTACATACCTCAGTTGGATGTGGAAAAACCATAGGCACAGCTGATGGTTTAAGTCATACGTGATCCTCTCCTGGGTATGTAAAATCATCAGGGGAAAAATGATCGCTGCAGACCCTCGACAACTTTAGTATGTTAATGGGTGTGTTGATATCCAGCCGAAGATCAATCAACCATAACTTCAGGCGAGCAGGCTCAGAAGTTGGGAATACGTGGAAAGTCACCACTCCCGAATGAGTTTGTGCGAAAGAACGTAATCCTTTAGTTTTAAGTCGGTTTGAACTATCTGGATAAGTGCAAGTAACATTTTGATTATCCGTCGTACCTACAATGTTTGTGCTCTGTGTAAACAACGAATGATGAACTATCCCTTTAATTCCATTTGAACTCTATTCAATTCAAATTCAATTCAGATTCAGCTATTTAAAAATTCAGAAGTCTCAGTTCAGTTCTAAAAGGTGCACAGCACAAATTCTTATCTATACCTTGATGACTTCCCATCTTCTACTCTGTCTCGGTTATAGTTGTCTGTGCTCAAGGGCTACAGGCTAAAGATAAGACCGGTTCCAGTGACCCCTACGTGACCGTCCAGGTGGGTAAAACCAAAAAGAGGACCAAGACGATCTACGGCAACCTCAATCCTGTCTGGGAGGAGAAGTTTCATTTGTAAGTATAATTCGACCAATCAGAGACCATCTCTTTGATGGAAGTGTCATTCTTTGTTCCTCATGCCCCAGGCTTTCTCACTCAGAATGTGTGTCACCCAGTTTTCAGTTTCATCTCTTTTCAGTAACGAAATAAACTTGTCTGAGTGAACAGGCTCTGGTTGAGCCACTGGTCTGCTTTAAATATTATTCAGTCCAATTGTACCTTGAGTTTGGAATACGAATTTTAGATTATTGTTAGATAGAAAACCTTCCACAAGTTTAGAGAAACTCTACAGCACTCTGTCCAGAAAGCAACTACCTGATCATCTCTACATCTTTACTATTAGTTACAGCAATCTTAAACATAAATAAACATCAGAAGGTATGTTGAAAGATACAGTACAACTTACTGAAATGTGTCATGTCTCATGTAATCGCTCAATCAATGTTTCAACAGTGGATAGCAATGTCACTTACCTCAAAAAAGCCATTTAATGACCATAAACTTGATAGTTAGCTAGAAGAATGAACTCTAGAGAGGAGCATTAAGCTAAATGTATGCATTATATTACTTATTCATTATATTTGACGTGATCTGTTTTTCACAATTTAATGTATGTTAATGTTTAAATAAATCTGTCATGAAATCAAGTTTTTATTACTGCCCTGTTTAAATTCTTACATTTTAACAACAAATTGATTAATATAAAAACTATTTTCAACTAAATGATTCTGTTTTGGTGTTTCGGTAAAAAATTTATTTCAGTGCATCACTACTTGAACACAAATGTTTATGTGTTGTCTGTCAGTGAATGCCACAACTCCTCAGATCGCATCAAAGTTCGTGTTTGGGATGAAGATGACGACATAAAGTCACGAGTGAAGCAGCGTCTAAAGAGAGAATCTGACGACTTTTTGGGCCAAAGCATCATTGAGGTGCGCACGCTGAGTGGAGAAATGGATGTCTGGTACAACCTGGGTAAGCTAGTGCATTTTTGTTTTGTGTCTGTGATTCTTTTTTTCGTATGTTAAGCTTTAGTGCTCATGTGAGAAATGCAGGTTCAGATCAGCCTACACCTTGTCCTGATTCTGCTCTGTCTATCTTTCTGCAGTAATGTAGAAGTTCAGGGAAATGGGTGAAATTTAACTGGTTGTTTGATGTCTCCTGCATCTAAGATTTTCTGTTCTTACTGCAGGATATGCAAGAACTTGACTTGCTTTGCTCTGCGTAAACGGCTGGCAACATTTCAGTTATTCTAAACTTCAGAAGTTGAAATGAAACCATTGTTGATTTTACACTGACTCAACAGAATTTGGTGTGTGCTGGTGTTTGTTGAGTCAGTGTAAACTAGCCGTAAGAGTAAAGCATCTCCTCAGATGACACTGTGCTGTCATTGTGGCTGGATGCATCTATTTAATGTGTTTGGTCTTTTGTGAAAAACCTCTCTGCCATGCTTTGACTTCACTATAAAAGGAAAAAGGTTATTTTGTTACTGAAATATTAATCCCAAGGCACTCACAGAGCACAAAACATTCACATTGACTTGTTTCTTTCTTCTGTGGAACATAAAAGGAGAAATTCTGAGAATTTTGTTCGCGCTGCTCTTTTCCATATAAAATCTGTCAGTTTTTATTATTCGTATTGGTAAGGCTTTTTTTTTTTTTTTTAACCATAATGTGGTTTGACAGTCTTCTAACATCATGCAAATGTATTTCAATTCTCTACATGTAACATGTTATTGCATTGTGGCAATTGTTCATAATGATGAATGACCATTATGTGTAGCCCAACTCTCTGCCTGTCTCTAAGTGGACGTGACCCTCCAAGATTTGTGTGTGTACTCCATTACCCACATCTCCCAACCTGACAGCACGTCCCTTCTCGCCCAATTACCCCAGTGTGCAGCAGCCTAGAGGCCTCCAGGACGTCCCAGCCATGAAATCCACTGCTCCAAATTCTGCTTCTATCTCTCCCTCTTCTTCATTTCACGTCTCGCCATTATTCTGATGGGATCTCATCTTTGTTTATTCTCTCATCTCTGCTGTCTTCATTTTTACAGTCCATTCTACTGTTCTGATCGTCTTCCTCTGAATCTCTGGCCACCACATCTGCTGTAACAATTATTCTCAATAGTAGTAATTCAGCTTCACGTCCTCTTGTCTGTTTCTTACCCGTATCATCCTCTTTCTCTCTCTTTCTCTCTCTCTATTCCCTCCTTCAGAACAGATATCCTCCTTGATTATTATGTAGCCCACTCCAGTTGGAAATTCTCCACTTAGCCGACACATATAAATTATCCCAATAATTTGCCTGTCAGGGGAAATGGTAAGGGAAAGAAGAACACAGTGTCTCTATTAAAAGACCTTCAAAGGATTTTTCTGTTTGGAGAGGGAAAAGCCACATACTGTATTAAACATGAAAATATTAAACATTGAAATAAATTAAAGCTGCATAAATATTTAATAAAGCTGAGAACAAAGCTAAAGAATGAAGCGGAAATATTAAAAAATGAAAAAGCACATAACAAAATACTTGGAAAATTAAAATGAAAATATAAAAAGAAAAAAGCTATTTCAAAATATGAATAAACTATATTAGTGTATAAATACTACAAAAATAACACTGGCTTGATAATCTTACAGTTAGTATAAGCAATATTATTTGGCAAAAGCAATGTTTATTAGATCAATGTTCATTAAACATTTTAATTTATTATTAAAATTAGTTTTTTTTAAATCATTTTGTTGTTGCTGCAGTTGGTAACATGGTAACATCTTTGTAACGCACGGATTCTTGTGACTTGTTACTTGTTGCTTTATTTTATATTAATTGTTAGATTATTATAAGTTAGAACCAGTTCTACCACTAGTGAAACTTGTAGTAGTGGTTTAAATTACTGAAAAAAATTCAGAGGCGTGGTCATGAAGATCAACCTGTGTATTATTATTATTATTATTATTATTTTTATTTTTTTTTTCAGCTGTGCTTGTGAATTAACAATCAACTTTCAAGTGTATGATTCATTGTTTCTAGTGCACCTCTGAGTCTAGACCTTAACCTCAGTGTAAGTCTTTAGTATGTGCTGGAGGAGACTTTATAGAGTGCTCACCTCTTGCATTGTCAATACAAGATCTTGACCAAAAAATTATGCTCCCCTTAATGGAAATAATGTATGATGTATAGATGTATGATGTCATATATGTATATGACTATCTTCTTTCAGACGAACACAATTAGAGATATATTTAAAAATATTCTTGGTCCTCCAAGGTGTATAATGTTTGTGAATGGGGGCTGCGTTTTGAAGCCAAAAATAATGCATTCATCCATTCAAAAAGTAATCCATAAGACTCCATGGGGTTAATAAAGGCATTCTGAAGTGAAGAGATGCGTTTTGTAAGAAAAATATCCATATTTAAAACTAATATTTACACTAGTAAATATGAATAGCTAACCTATTTATTATTTTATAATTTACTTTTTATTTGTTGTTACTGTCCTATTGAAATCTGAAATTTCAATAAAAAAAAAAAACTGCCTTAGCAGTCGTTTGGCAAGGTGTTATTACACACACACACACACAAACACAAACAAACACATTCAGATCCTATCTATCTAACCCTGAGCACATATTTTTACTGCATTGTTTCATTGGGGTAAAACATATCTGCGCATACAGTAAATATTCATCCATATCTCTCACCACAGAGAAAAGAACGGACAAGTCTGCTGTTTCTGGTGCCATCCGTCTTCAGATCAGCGTTGAAATTAAGGGTGAAGAGAAAGTGGCCCCCTACCATGTCCAGTACACCTGTCTGCATGAGGTAGGGCAACACAACCAGCTCACAAACACCACAGCATCTGCCTGACATGCATTTACATGCACAAATCTGTCATTATCAGTCACAGTTGATGTTTGACATTTGGGTTCTAGCCACCAATAATTTCATATATGTATTCTTTCTCGTAGAACCTCTTTCATCACATAACAGATGTCCTCGGTCAGGGTGTGGTGAAAATCCCAGAAGCCCGTGGTGATGACGCCTGGAAGGTTTACTTTGACGACGTGCCGCAAGAGATAGTGGATGAATTTGCAATGCGCTATGGGATTGAATCCATCTACCAAGCCATGACGTATGTATTAGTCCTCCATCCATAATGTCATCAGTTGTGTTTATTATATTTCTTTCCCCTCATCCACCTATTTTTATTTGCTATATTCATACTAATATTTCATTGATTTGTCTTTTACTCACAAAAGACAAATAAATCTCAGTCAAAATTTCTAAGTAGTAAGTAGAGCAGTAAAGAAATGAACTCCTGAGTGCTGTTCGTGTCTGTGGTTGTTAATGGCATTAGTATGAGTCAGTCTCGATCAGGCGTCAGGAGTGTGAGGAGATGCTCATTAACTGAGCACATCGCTCAAATAAAGTGCACGCAAGCGGCCATATTTCACATCGAATGGGCCACAAGGCCAGTTGGAGCAATGACAGATCCTTCTACCTAGCCAATCAGCAGTGATTTAACTAGGGGCCTCTCAGACAGATGTTTTGTGGAGAGCCATTGCCACTGAGTGAGAGCCAAAAGTCTCAGTTCAACATTTCATCTTGATGTATTTATTTCACCCAGTTGCAAACTGTTTAGTGTTGCCTACATAGGCACCCTAACCATCATGGAATCTTATAAGCAGGGTTATTGTTGTTAACCTCAACTAAACATTACTTTTACATTATACTTATTTTATTTCAGCTAGTCATAAAAACAACATTTCTCATATATTAGTTAAGTACTAAAATAACTAAAAATAAATACACTAAAACTAAAACCGCGAATAAGTGACTGATTTGTAAAGCTTAATTTAATTGCATTTATAATTACTCTTAGCTATGTATTTTATTAGGTTTCTTTATAATTAACAAGTCTGTCACCTCGTCCACCATTTTGGAGTTTTTTTTTTTTCACTGAGCTTGTTGCAGTGCTTTGTGGGATTAAAAGAATAAATGTCATGTCTAAAATGTCTAAAGAGTTTTTTTTGATGGCAGTATGAACTTGCTGCCAGTCTTTTGGAACAGCTTTGTGTCGACAGCGTACCTAGGTCTAAAAATGCTGCCTACAGTAGTGTGATTGTCATTCTTTGCACAAAGTGTATGTGTACATGTGAAAGGAAGTCTGTTTATTCTCTGCATCTCCCCTGTCTTTGTGTTTACAGGCACTTTGCATGTCTCTCGTCTAAGTATATGTGTCCTGGTGTCCCTGCTGTGATGAGCACCCTGCTGGCCAACATCAACGCCTACTACGCCCACACCACTGCATCCACCAATGTCTCCGCTAGTGACAGATTTTCCGCATCCAACTTTGGGGTATGTTCAACTATCAAACAACATTCAGATTGTAAAGAACACATACATATAGTCCATTCTGAAGGTCTTTTTTTTTACACCAAGGACCCTATCTTGCACCCAGCGCAATTGACTTTGTACACCGACGCATGTGTCATTCCTATTTTGCACCCGCGCAAAGCGCGCTTTTCCCTCCACAGAAGCACGTAGCTAAACTAGTAAATGAACTTGCGCTCCCTGTTCCATTAAACAATTGCGCCACTGACCAGGAAAAACCTAGTCTAAAGTCAGTGGCGCGTTGCGCGTTGTTCATTATGCTATTTTAAGGGCGCATGCTTGACCATAATGTATAGCGTGCACAACGCGCATACACTTTGCTCATGTAATCTACACAGATGCAACAGTTATTTTTGCAAATCATATGTTACACTAAAAAAATATTAACACATGAGATGACGGAAATCATTGTGGTGTGCCACAAAGATGTGAAAAAACCTGTTTAACCGACGCTATTTTGGGTGGGTTTCTCCCATCCCCATACAACACAACTTCTCTGTCTTTCACTGCTCTTACAAGAACATCAGTCACCTCGGCTGTGAACCGCTCCTGGCGTGCGCCTGGTAAATACGCCATAATAATAGCAATCCATAATGGAACTTGCACACCTGCTTTTAAAGGGAATGTTGGATGACGCTCTGATTGGTTTATTTCACGTTACGCCCAAACCACACCTATGAATAATGAAGCTACTTCAGACCAACCCATTTTAGATTTGCGCCGGGCGCAAGAGCCATTTATCCCGCCGGGAAAATAGCAACAGCGCCGAGACCCACCCACAAAGTTACTTGCGCTTCGCGCTTTGACACTTGCGTTTCAGATCGTTAAAATAGAGCCCCAAGTCTGTTTTTTGACACAGGGTTTGTTTGTTTATTTACTTATTTAAATTCTTTAGATGCAAAGTAATTAATTCTTTTTGCAAAGATTAAGTACATTGAAAGGAATTTGGTGTAGGATATACTTTGAAACATATTTTTACTTTGACTTTGATAATAAATTTCACCGAAAATTACAAAGAAACGGCAAGTAACACATTGAATTAAACATTGAATTTTGAAATAGAAATACTGAAATTGTATTTTCCTGTAAAACATACTACAGTAGTCTTTGTTTTCATTTGCAACTTGCAACTATTTTTTTTTTTACAGTGAATGTTTACTTGTGAAACAAAAAGCCGACAGCTGTCACCGAACTAAAAACAATTGCCATCTTGACTCGATGTGAATAGTGAAAATGCTTTGAATAATCAAAACTTCTGATCATTTATAAACCCTAATGGTCTATTAAAGCTTTCAAAGTGGATAGGTGAGATGTAAAGCTTGATGGTAATAGTTCAACTTTTGACCAACCTGTGTTCATGTGAAATCATACTTCTAAATGATGGAGGAAGTAGACAAAATGATGGAACAGAGGCAAAACAAAAAAATGTATGTATGCATTATGCATAAGTATGATTTCACATGAACACAGTCAAAAGTTGAACTGTTACCATCAAGCTTTACATCTCACCTATCCACTTTGAAAGCTTTAATAGACCATTAGGGTTTATAAATGACCAGAAGTTTTGATTATTCAAAGCATCAAAGTATGTTCTTTATAACACAATGGAAGAAAACAATAATAATAAAAAAACAAATATCCAGTATACATCAACATATTTATATAAATTTATACAACATTTGTCCCCTTATGGGTATGTGCTGGAATCTTCAATAATCCCAAGAGACTTCAGTGGTTCTTTCCATATTTTATTAAATGGTGCGAGTTTACCCATAAGATGGAACCTAAGTTGACAGTTTAATGTATCAGCACTAAACCATTAAACATATTCAGGTCATCAACCAGGAAATTCGAAAGACAAAATCGAAAGACCATTTTGAAAATGGAGGTGTCTATTGTCGGCAGTCTTTCTTTATTTTGTATCGATAGACCAGCTAAGTAAAGCATCATGGGACACACAATTCAATATCACCGTTATGGATTGGAACACTTCAGCTAATTGCAAGTTGTAATTATAGCAACCCAGGCTCATTGGAAATATGTGGCTGTGGTGAAATTTCTGCAAAATGATCTTGCAATGCTTCTTGCACTTTCGTGACACTTTCAAAGTGAAATGTCCAGTGAGTGCCACTTAAAGTGCGTTCAGTTTTATACAAAGCAGATGAACGTGAATCTGGCTATTTTTTATTATGTTGGTTGTTGTACGTATTGCAGTAGTTCAGAAATTACTGTCCAGTGAGTGGCGCTAAAAGGTTAATGCTCTATTGCGTTTGAAAATAACGTATCACCCACGCAAAATCCTAAACCTATCCGATAGTGTTAATAGAAGCAAACGTGAGATAAAAACACATTTGTTGAAGCAACCATGTCATTTTAGCTTGCTTCTACAAGTCTTTGAGCTCTTTTATCATGACTCGTGTTTCACGGGAGTCATACATAAGCAAGTGTAGTGCTGTATCAGGTGAGCTACAGAGCAATTTTACTATATCAGAATAGCCACACATATCCAGCTGGTTATGTGATGCAAACATCAAAATGTATTAGTTTACAAATGATGCACTATGATAAAAGTGTCTTGAGGTCATAACAGTAATCGATAATCTACTCTTGTGTGAAAAGAAATATGATTTGTTTGTGTTTTACTGCCTCTAGTGTTAATTTCAGCTGGAAACTGCATTGAACAATATGTACTGTATAGGAATTTGAGTTTTGCAGAAATATAGGTAGAGGCAAGTTTTTCCAATGAGCTTATGTTGAATTATAGTGTCAAGACAACAGTGTCAGTTGTTTAATGTTATTAGTTTGCAGACAAAAATAAGGTTGCTAATGCCATATTCTCAGTAGCACTTAAAGGGTTAGTTGACTCAAAATCATCATTTACTCAAGCTCATGTTGTTCCATCTGTATGACAACAAAAAGTGGATGTCAGTTCATATTATAAATGTCCTAAAAGGACACAAAAGTACTGTATCATAAAGTATCATAATATGCCTCAATTAAATATTTCTGTGACAATGCCCTGGATGGCTGAAAATCTTTCTTCATTTTTCTCTTCTAACAGAAAGAAAGGTTTGTCAAGCTTTTGGATCAGCTGCACAATTCCCTGCGCATTGACCTCTCAATGTATCGAGTGAGTTTTGGTGGTTTTTCATTTTTCAACCTATTTTTTATCTCATAAGATGCAGATTCTCAGTGTTTGTCTCTTCTGTTTCTCAGAACAACTTCCCTGCGAGCAGCAAGGAACGTTTACAGGACCTCAAATCTACAGTGGACCTCCTGACCAGCATCACCTTCTTCAGAATGAAGGTGAAGAACGAGGGGAAAAAAAATAGAACCGGTTTTGATTCTTAAGCCTTTTGTCCTTTATATAATCTCTACCTCCTTACTCTGGACAGGTCCAGGAACTGCAAAGTCCCCCGAGAGCCAGTCAGGTTGTGCGAGACTGTGTCAAAGCCTGCCTCAACTCCACGTATGACTACATCTTCAACAACTGTCAAGAGCTGTACAGTCGCCAATATCCTCAAATCGGAGATACGGTAAGACAGTCACTCCTATACCATCTACCATTTATGCATACTCTCAAGATTTAAAGCTGAAGTGTGCCATTTCTCTGCGACTAGTGTCACCAAACTGTGTTGCTGTTAAAAGTGTATATATTTTCAGTTTTCATTTTAGTTTAGATTTAGTAATTTTGTTGTTCTTTTGTCATTCTTTTCTTGTTTCTTGTTATCCATCCATCCATCCATCCATCCATGTTTTTTATGATCAAAACACCATATGTGTGTTTTTTGTTCATAAAATGATACAATTTAAATGATATAATTTTAACAACAATAATAATAATAATTTATTCATTCATTAATTATCTTACCATGTAAATGATTCATGTTTTTTTTGTTTTTGGCCAGCATAAAGACGAGTGCACCCCAGAAGATCAGGGCCCGAGCATCAAGAACTTAGACTTCTGGCCCAAACTCATCACTCTCATTGTGTCCATCACTGAGGAGGACCGAAACTCTTACACCCCTGTCCTAAACCAGTGAGTTTGCACACAAACCTGAATGTATACACACCTCATCTAACTCAATTGCTCTGCCATCATGTGACTCTTTGTTCTTGTTTCTCCACAGGTTTCCTCAGGAACTGAACGTTGGGAAGTTGAGTGCAGAGGTCATGTGGAATCAGTTCTCTCAAGATATGAAATACGCCATGGAAGGTCAGTAACAGTTCTGTCCATTGAATCGGTATATCTGAGATACCAACTTCTTTCAACTTCAAACTTAAATCTTGTGCGTCATCCTGTCTTTTTGTTTAGCCACCAAATATACTTGTTGACATTCAAATATTCTTGCTCCATAGAACATGAGAAACACCGACTATGTAAGAGTGCAGACTACATGAACCTGCACTTCAAGGTCAAATGGCTGTATAACGAATATGTGAAGGATCTACCAGCCTTCAAGGGAGTTGTGCCTGAATACCCCACGTGAGTGAGCTCTTCATCACCTCAACTACCAAACACATTCAGAAACAAAAGCGTTTTTTTGGTTCACATTATGTCTTTTGTTTTCCAGGTGGTTCCAGCAGTTTGTGCTGCAGTGGCTGGATGAGAATGAGGATGTGTCCATGGAGTTCATGCATGGAGCCCTGGAGAGAGATAAAAAAGATGGAGTAAGATGTTTTTCAGCGTAATTTCCCTCTAATAGCTTGTTATGTTTCACACATTATCATCACAGAAGTGTTTCTTGGGCTTAATTGTCCTCTTGTGCCCACAAACTGGTCGTTTTGCCTTTCAAAACTGTTGAAGAGTTCAAAAGTTTTGCCATATGCAAGTTGCTCAGAGCAATTTTGTTAATTTTAGGTGTTTTGTTCACAAATAAGATTCTTGCTTGTTACAGGATCAGCTCACCCTTGTGTCTGCATAGTGAGGGATACATCATTGAAATTGTCCAGTAATCATTCTTTGCCCTTGACCTTTAAATTCAAGTGCATTTGCAGAATTTGTACACAAAAATGAATAGAAATGGCATTTAAATTATGTGCTTCTGTCTCCTCTACAGTTCCAGCAGACATCAGAACATGCTCTCTTCTCCTGTTCGGTGGTGGACGTCTTCACCCAGCTCAACCAGAGCTTTGAGATCATCAAAAAACTGGAGTGTCCCGACCCCAAAGTCATGGCCCTCTACAGCCGCCGTTTCGCCAAGGTGGACCAGCGTCCCTCCTAATCTGATTACAAATAGATTCATGTCAGAGCAAATGCTGACTGTCAAGAGTATTATCTCGTTTCTAGAATTATCTGCAATTTCGGAGAGAATGGCCCCTTTTTAGCCAAAGGGCATCTTGGTGCAGAGCAGATGAAGAATATCAATGGAACAAAAACATTTGTCAAGAATGAGATTCAGTTGTAATCAAATGAAAATGCTTAATGCGGCCCTTTCCATTAAACTTCAGTCAGTCCCCAGACCAAGTCTCTGATAGAAATGCATAGTCCCCTTAAGAATGTTTATCAGACATGTGGGGAGTTTATTGGGCTGATGTCCAGCAGTTTCATGGTAGCAAGCACAGAGTGCTGAGATTGTCCCAGAGAGCTTCTACTAGATTTCATGAAATGTTAGCCTGCTTTTTCATTTGTTTGTTTGGTAATGCTATTACAGAGACATTTTGACTTTTGAAAAACGTTAAGCTCAGTTCTTATTCCTTTGTCTTCACAGACCATTGACAAAGTCCTCCTGCAGTACAGTGCCATTTTGAAAAAGAGCTTCCCGTCCTATTGTGATAAGGAGAAGATTGTAAGTTGTTCTCTTGGTAGTTAACATTGACATTTCTGTTAGTTTGCTGTCTTTTCTTATACATCTCTCTCCCTGCTCTTTCATTTGTGAAGGATTTTTGGATTATCCAAAAACAGGCGTTATCACATGGTCATAAACCATTTTTCATTTTATGTAAATATTAATGTATTTATTATTTATAAATATTTATTTAAATAAATCTTATTATATACTATTATATAATGCTTGTATCTTTTTATATAATAAAAATATAAATGAATATAATAAATACAGTACATACATCTTATACTTATCATATTACAAATTTGATTCCATATATTAGTTAAATTATATTAGTAATTTTAATGCTTATTCATCTTTTAGGTTAAAAAAAATTTATTTATCTTATTATACTTTATATTAGTTACATTATGTCATGTTATAATTATTTAATACTTAATGAATATTTTAGGTTAAAATAAAATAAAAAAGGTATTTATTTATTTTCCACATCCATGTTGATATTAAAATATATAGTTTGCATCTGGTTGCTTGCATTTAACACATTAACTGAGTACAGAATAAAGTATATGTTTTTTGTCCTTTTTTCCCTAATAAATCTCTGTGTCTCTCTGTTTGTCCTCAGCCATGCGTCTTGATGAATAATGTCCAGCAGTTGCGTGTCCAGCTTGAGAAGATGTTTGAATCTATGGGTGCCAAACAGGTAGGAGAGCAGCAGAGAAAGGTGACCTTTTTAAAGCACAGGAGTCATTTGTCCTCTCCTCATTTGTCTGGGACATCAGAGGACATCAGGGACCTGTATTCTCTCAGCATGTTAACAGAACTCTTTCCCAGTTGTATCCGGATGGGCTTGATGCAGCGTTGTCGTGTTGTCTTTTATACAATTAACATTTCGCTTGCAGGTTCATTTGGGAATTATATAAATAACAAAGTGCTAGTAAGGGGTTTCACAGCTGCTTATTTTTTCTTTGATAATTTCTTTATACTTGGCTCGTATTGCATTCATTACCGTTTTGGCTGATGTTAAAGCAGCATTTGTGTCTTTCCTCATCAGGTTGCCTCAGAGGAAGCCAGGGTATGACTAGACCTCTCTAGAATTTTTAAAAATTAATCTCTTTAGTTGGTAGGAAAAGTAGAGTAGTGTTTTAGCTGTTGAGAATGATTGTCAATCTGACGGTTTGAATTTTCTCTTAGTCAACATGATAGCAGACTCTAGAAATATATAGCATATGTGATAAACAAATATTTTTTTAAATAAAGTTGGATGCTGTAGTGGCCCCTGAGGAGGAGGAGGAGAAGGAGGTGGGTACACAGAAATGTTGTGTCCCAAAATACACATGTATATGCGTGTTCCTAAAGGTATTTCGCTTTGATCTGTTATTAATCAGGTTATTGAAGAAAATGCGGAAGATGGCGAGGTGGGTACAAGTAGGCTAGATGTAAATGTGCCAGACATTAATAAATAATTCCTGCTACTCCCCCAAGCTCCATTCTAGTGAAACCAATTATATAGAATTAAAATTAGAAAAGATTTTTAAAAAGTAGTTTTGAAAGTAGAGTAGTTGCTTGTGTTTTATATGGAATGTTTGCTTGATTAGAACCCTGATGTCAATTCTGTTGGATCAGATGACTTTGACCTTGTTTGGTTATATTCATTTGGGGAGGATTAGAGACTAAGGTTTGTGTGTGTGTGTGTTGGGGGTGGGCTAAGCCCTATGTTATGGGGACCAAATGTCCCCACAAAGATAGTACCACCTTGTGTGGACTTTTTTTGGTCCCCATGAGTAAAACAGCTTATAAACCATAAAGAATTATGCTTTTTGAAAATGTAAAAATGCAGAAGTTTTCTGTGGTGGGTAGGGTTAAGGGATAGAATATAAAGTTTGTACAGTATAAAAATCATTATATCTATAGAAAGTCCCCATAAAACATGGAAGTCCAACGTGTGTGTGTGTGTGTGTGTTGTGGCATTAGTTTGAGTCTGTTTCAGGCTGATTAGTTAAGGATTAGTGAAGTCTTGCATGTGTTTCTGTGCACGAGACAATGGCATTGAACTCTCCACATTGCTGATCTGTTTTCATTTTACTTTATATAAATTTGTTAAATTTTTTTGTACGGCAACACTAAGAAATCCCAGTCAGATTCAGATTGTTGTAGTTGACGAAATGTTGTCCTTTAGAAATTTTCGGATGGCTCCCCTTTTCTTTGTAAATGTTTTTTTATTTTCTAAAAACAATTTGGTGTCATTTATCATTTGTTGTTTTCAAAAACTAAATATAATTCTGTATATGCACTGACACATTAACAAGTTGTTTTAAATATAAATATCACTAGCTTTTGTCAGAATTGTGCTTAAAGGTGCCGTAGAACGTGTTTTCAAAAGATGTAATATAAGTCTAAGGTGTCCCTTGAATGTGTCTCTGAAGTTTCAGCTCAAAATACCCCATAGATTTTTTTGTATTAATTTTTTAGCTGCCTATTTTGGGGCATCATTAAATATGCGCCGATTCAGGCTGCAGCCCCTTTAAATTCTCGTGCTCTCCGCCCCCAAGCTCGCGACTGCCTTAAACTGCATAAACAAAGTTCACACAGCTAATATAACCCTCAAAATGGATCTTTACAAAGTGTTCGTCATGCAGCACGTCTAATTGCATAAGTACAGTGTTTATTTTGATGTTTACATTGATTCTGAATGAGTTTGATGGTGCTCCATGGCTAAAGCTAACATTACACACTGTTGGAGAGATTTATAAAGAATGAAGATGTGTTTGTAAATTATACAGATTACAAGTGTTTAAAAATGAAAATAGTGGCACTCTTGTCTCCGTGAATACAGTAATAAACGATGGTACCTTTAACCACATTTAACAGTACATTAGCAACATGCTAACGACAATAGACAATTTACAAATATCACTAAAAATATAATGTAATCATGGATCATGTCAGTTATTATTGCTCCATCTGCCATTTTCACACTATTGTTGCTTACCTAATCTGATGATTCAGCTGTGCACAGATCCAGACATTAATACTGGCTAATAGCTGGCATATGCAAATATTGGGGGCGTACATATTAATGATCCCGACTGTTCTTCGGAGGTCTTTTAAACAAATGAGATTTACATAAGAAGGAGGAAACAATGAAGTTTGAGACTCACTGTATGTCATTTACATGTACTGAACTCTTGTTATTCAACTATGCCAAGGTAAATTACATTTTTAATTCTAGGGCACCTTTAAAAAAAAAAAAAACCTATTTGCAAGTGGGGTAAAAAAAAAAAATATATATATATATATATATATATATATATATATATATATATATATATATATATATATATATATATATATATATATATATATATATATATATATATATCAAAATAGTTCATTATTACAGTGAGAAGTTTGTGTTCTTAGCAGTTCTTTATTGCGTAATAATTCTGCTCAGAGATTTATATTATTTACTTAGCAATAGAAAAGCAGCGTCCACCTTTCTTTCTTTCTTTCTTTCTTTCTTTCTTTCTTTCTTTCTTTCTTTCTTTCTTTCTTTCTTTCTTTCTTTCTTTCTTTCTTTCTTTCTTTCTTTCTTTCTTTCTTTCTTTCTTTCTTTCTTTCTTTCTTTCTTTCTTTCTTTCTTTGATAACAGAGCTTATAAGGTGGTTCTGAAGGGAACTTGTCCGATTTCCGTGTTTCAGGATGTACGTACATCAATCTCAGAAAAAGACCAAAATCAAATGCATTTCAGGTTTACTCTGCAGTGACATCTGCTGGCCAGATTTCTCCACAGCCCATTGCTTAGGAAGATGGTACATTACGAGAGGCTCGTATTTGTATGGGCCGGCACGCATTAGCTTCAGTACTTCAGTTCTGACTGTACTGTATGATCTGGCTTCTGTTCCCAGCAGGAAGAGAGTGAGGATGAGGAGGACGAGTTACAGGAGGTTTGTTATTGGATCATGCGTGCTGGATTCATGGTTGTGTTTCATCCCTTATTGTCCTTTTAATCCAGCAATATCCCAAGTGCCCCATTCCAGCCCACAGACACGCTGCTGTCCCAGTGCCAGCAGTCATCAGTCTGTTCTTATCAGACCGTGTCTGAACTTTGTGTGAACTCCCATCCGAGCCTCAGCCACTCTGCCCATGAAACCTTAAACAGTGGCTCACTGTGACCTTCATTTGTGTCTGTGTCTTATAGGGGAATTTATTACATTCTCTTCATACCTTCCACAAATCTCTAGACTAAAATGCTCCAAAATCATCTCAAACCGTCAACCTGAATGTACAGACTATATAATAGCAGGCTTTATATAACAGTTTTTATGTAATGCACACTGCTGTTCAAAAGTTTTTATTTTTTTTTTAAACAAATCAGTACTTTTTTTCAGCAAGGATGCATTAACTTGATCAAAAGTGAAAGAAAATACATTTATAATATTACAAAAAAATAAAAAAAATCTATTTCAAATAAATGCTGTTCTTTTGAACATCTATATTAAAAGATTCCTTAAAAAATGAAACATGTTTTTCACAAAAATATGAAGCAGCACAACCTTGATAATAAACAGAAATGTTTCTTGAGCATCAAATCAGCATATTAAAATGATTTCTGAAGGATCATGTGACACTGAAGACTGGAGTAATGGTCATATGACATCATAGAAATAAATAACATTTTACAATATATTAAAATAGAGAACAGTTAAACAATTTCACAATATTTTAAGTAAATGCATCCTTGCATAAGAGCATAAGAGAGTCTTTTGAACAGTAGTTTATAATTGCAATTTATATATGTTATGTAAAGACAGTATCACAATAAAGAAATGGTTCTCCATTTTTTTTGGTAAAGTTTATCTATTTGATGTTTAAATTTGTATTAATTTCCTAAATGTTCCAAAACTGTACACTGACTCTTTTATGAGTAACTAATATTCTGTTTTCCTATTGAGCCTAATGGAATTTTCATTTTGATAATCACTCTTTTAATTTAACCATCACCCTAGTGTTGCTCCCTAAACATCACAGTAATTGTTTAACTGTATCCCTATATGAGAGGTGGACGATTAAAGACCGGTTTTGATTTTGATTTTTTTTCTTAACCCTGCCCATAGATGGAGATCTCTGAGGAAAAGGTGTGTATTGAGTCCCTTTAGTCATTTCTTAGAAAGTGATTCATTTGTCCTTGAATTTGAATTTGAATGTAAATGCACTTTTTGGCATATTACACATTCAAAAATTGTTCTTGATTTGCACTTGGTACATAATTATACAACATTTCTTTATATCTACGAAAAGCCTGAGAAAGCAGACAGAGAGCAGAAGGTGAGGCTCAGACTTGCTCATTTAAGCAATCCCTTTAATAGATCCAGATTTTGTCTGAACCTTCCTATTGGTCCTAAAAATCAAGCAAAATAACCACTAATTTCATTGAAGGAATGCAAGATTAAGCATTCGCATGACCAATTGTAGTGATTAAATTGTCCATTGTTGAACATTTCGTGATTGGTTGATTGTGCTAGAGCAACAACACTTTGGGCCAAAAGGACGATCGATGCAAATGCTCCTGACTTTTATTGCTCATGATTGGGTGAACATGAGTTCAGCAGTATAAAGCGCTGCAGTGATGACACATTTTTAGGCCAACTTTTTCAGTCTTTATTTAAAAGCATTTTCCCTGGAAGTGTGGGTTATTATAATAATTTGCAAGTGTGCGATTATAAACACACTGAGGCTGTAAAAGCAGACTAGTGAGTAGATGAGTTTACCTGTTCAGCCTGATGGCGTTTATTGTCCCTCTGTAGTCCCATTTAGCCACTTGTTAGCAACCGCCTTTTTCAAGATAAGTAAAAGCTTACTTAGATTACTGATGTATTTTATATCTTAGAATAAAACATGAAAATATCTTGTGCTTGTGTTCACAGACCTTATTTCAGGCATTTAACCAAAACCCCATTCAAAAAAACCATTGACTTCAGGACGATGGAACCGGATGTGCTAAAATATGAATTTGTTTCCGGGTTTTGCCCAACAAAAATATGTCATCCCTTCAGCACTGTATTCCATCTGCAGTACATAATACATCCTTTAGACATTATATACTAATAGTATTCTCTTGTTCAACAGAATGACTAAACCCATCACCCCTTCCTCTTTTTCAATTCAGCTGATTAGTCAATGTATGGGATTATTACATAATTGTTAAATTGAGTGAGAGTTAAACATGTTCCTTTACTTTGCTCTTTCTGAAGGTGGCGTTCAACAGTAAACAGGTGGGTTACACAGCCTGTGCTGTCATACGGTACACGTGTGTTTGAGAGCTCATAAACAGAGCACATATACAATAGAGGACTCCAGTTATGTCTTTCTTCATTTCCCCCTCTCCTCTCCCTGGGACTGTGTGGATTTTAGCAGGTTCTTTTTGCCCCATCACCGTAAACCATGGTATTTTTCACCCCCTCTGAACTGCCATACCATCAGTGAAGCATTGGGGTTATGTGCACCGGGTGAAATGGTGTTTCTTGAAATGATGTGATGCTGGAGAGCCACTGAACTAATCAAAGCTGTTTGTGTGTGTTTGCAGCTGGACACAGAGGCCAGTGACATCCTGAATGATCTACAGGTCAAGCTGAACAACGTCCTGGACGAGCTGAGCAGCACCTTTGGAAACACGTCAGTGTTTATATATCATATACATATGGGTGAATCACACGAAAATAAGCAGATTGTAAAACCTAAATAAAAAAAAATAATAATAATGATTTGCATAAAAGAGATAAAGATCATTTATCTTTTCCATTGACCAAACATTTAACTTTTAAAAAAAAACATTATTATTTTTATTACTGTAGCATAGTATCTTTTACTGTATTTTAAATGAAAACATAAATTCTGCATAATTATCAGTCATTTATTAATTCATTTTAATATATTCAGCATAAATTAAAGGCAGCACAAGAAATGCCACCATAATGTATAAATACTTCACAATTTAACTACTGCACAATTGCATTATATGAATGATAATTGGTCGAAAAGTGTGCTTAATTTTACACTTTATTTTGTGACCTTGTTACAGTGTAATTATACATTTAAGTATGGAGTAATATTAATAAACAACTATAGTTTTAGGGTTAGGAAAAGGGTTCTGTTTAGTTGCATGGAATTATGCATAATTTACTGTTATTACCATAGTAAGAACATGCAACATGTAATGAGGACACTGTAAAATGAAATGTTACCAAAAACTGTAATGCAGTGGAATTGTTTTGTTAAAATGAGCATATACAAAATATAGTGCAACAAATACTACAATAATGCTAATGATATAAATACTTAAGAAATTATTAATAATTATTATTAGAAATAAATATATTTATTTAGCATTATATCATTATTTTTTATATTATGGTAATGCAAGGCAAGGAGATAAGCATTTCCTCTTTGATTCGCATTACCATAATATATATATATATAAAAAAAAAAACATTTCATGTCATGCACACGTCACATTTTATTTAATCTTAATGGTCCTACAAACAGACTTAAATGGATAGTTCACCCAAATCTGAAAATTCTGTCATTATTTAATCACTCTCAATTAGTTCAAAACCTGTATACATTTCTTTGTTCTGCTTAACACAAAGGAAGTTATTTGGAAGAATGTTTGTAACCAAACAAATCTCATCCCCTATTAACTACCATACTATTTATTTTTCCAACTATGGTAAAAAATCGGGGGCGAGATCTATTTGGTTACTGACATTCTTCCAAATATCTTCCTTTGTGTTCAGTAGAACAAAGAAATGTATACAGGTTTGGAATAACTTGAGGGTGCTGAATTCTGATCTTCCTCTGTAGTTTCCAGAGCCGCATTGATGACTGCATGCGTCAGATGGCCAGTCTGCTGTACCAGATCAAAGGTCCCGTCAACGCCAACAGCCGAAATCAGGTGGAGGCAGACTCTGATAACATGCTGCGGCCGCTGATGGACTTCCTGGATGCAAAGTGAGTAGAAATCTCCTCATCTGTACAGAAACTATTATTATTGTACCCGAAGCCTGTCCTGATCTGTGTGTATTTGTGCGCAGTTTGATGCTGTTTGCCTCGGTGTGTGAGAAAACCGTGCTGAAGAGAGTGCTGAAGGAGTTGTGGAAGATTGTAATGAACAGTCTTGAGAAGACCATCATCCTTCCTCAGGGCAATGACACCTTTGTAAGACCTGCATAACTGCAAGAGATCCTCACACTTTTCCCAGAAAAAGCTGTCTAAATCAAGTGATTCTTTAGTTTGCCATTAAAAGGTTATACAGTATGGGGTCTAAATGCTTAATTTTAAAAGCCAGTGGCTCTATAGCAATTATTCTAGACTCTGAAACCTTTTAAATGCTTCCTGTAAGAAACACGTTGTCTTAAAGTAAAATGTTAACATGTAAAATCCATGTTTTAGGTGTACAGATTTCCCCACACACTCAAATGCTGTAACACTTTTATCTCTTTCTGCCAGGGAATGATATTTTCAGCAGCTAAAGAACTGGGTCAGCTCTCCAAACTCAAGGTACCGCTCTAGGCTTGTTTAATTCTGACTATGATCTCTTTAAACCAGCTCAGAGTTCAGCAACAGAATATATATACGAAGATTCTCAATTTAAATGCTATCTATATGTTTCTATACCCCCCTTTATACTGTGAATTTGGTTATGTAAACTAAATATCCTATCAAACTGTGGGCCAGTATTTTTCTGTATCTCACTGATATTGTTGCGCTTCTCCCCATTCTGTTGTTAAAAGGAGTCAGATCATGAAAAAATTGTTTTATAGGGCCATATCATACACGCAACGCAAGTGTTTTTTGCCAGATGCAGTTATCATTTTCACGTCCAGTACCCACGTTGTTTAAAAATGCACATGCATGTTGTTTAAAAAAAGTAAATGCACTCGCGCCCATCTGTTTGCCCATGGGGTGTGTTCAAGCGCATTTTTGGCATGTTGCTATTTTTAGCCAACTGAAAACGAATGCACCATTGACCAACAAAAACCTGATCTAAAGTCAATGGCACAGTATTTATTTATTTATTTATTTTGTTTTTTTAAAAGGCACGTTGGTATTATGCGCTTATAGGTGGTTGCACAACACACGTACACTCTGCTTGTTACACACACAGGGACATGCAGCAGTACACAAACATGCCAAATATTAAAAATAAAAGTTATTATTGTGTACATAAAGATAAAACTGCCTACATGTCATAATGGATAGTCATTGCATGTATCAGAATTACCTATTTGCAGTAATGACGAATGAAATTGGCAAATTATTTGACCAATCGTGGTAATACACACATGTACTTAAACTGACTCGTCAGGTTGAAGGTCTCTATATTCTGCCACGTAAATAGCAGTCCATCATGGTGCAAGTGCACCTGCCTTTTGAAAGAAATGGGAGATGAAACTCTGATTGGTTTATTGCATGTTAGACACAAAACACACCCATGACTCATTAGTAGACTAGGTACAGTACAACCCTTTTGGACCATGCACCTCGCGCACCGACCATTTTTTTTGTCGTTAAACTAGCAAAAGTGGATTCAGATACGCTCTAAGTGCACCTGCGTGATGCGTAAAAATAGGGCCCGTTCTGTTACTTTTTAGAACTCAAAACTTCCTACCTAGTACAACAAGACTATTTACTAAAAAAAAAAAAAAAACGGTTCATTTCAAAATCGTTGGATTTCTATTAAAGACTCTTCTGTTTTTTTACAAAAGTTGATTTTTTTGTTCATGTAATTTTTAACTTTAGTTCTTGTTTTTGTGATTTAAATGTTCACATTGTGACATACTATTTTCTTCTCGTAATGGCAGCTTTATTTCTAGTCATTGCAACTTTATTTCTTGTAATTGTGAATATATATGCAACAAATTTATTTACAGCTATTTAATTTTACTCTGTGGCAGAAACTGGCTTCAATAGGTTTCTGATATGAGAAATCCAAAAAATTAAAAGATAACTGCATCTTATTTACAAGTCAAGGAAATCTATTTAATGTTCAGATACTCCTGTCCATTGATGTGATAAGGAAGAAACTGTTGTAGTTTGTGTTTGTGTCAGATTGTTTTTTTTGTTTTTTTTTTGCCTCTGCAGGATCACATGTCTGGTGATGCTAAAAGCCTGACACCCAAGCAGTGTGCAGTCATGGACGTGGCCCTTGATACTATAAAGGTATAAATGATGTTTTCTTTAAAGCAGCTATAAAGTTCCATGTTGTTTCAAAATGAATCTTTGATTATTCTCTAACCTCTGCAGCAATACTTCCATGCTGGAGGAAATGGATTGAAGAAGGCCTTCCTGGAGAAGAGTCCTGAACTGTCCTCACTTAGACATGCATTGTCCCTCTATACCCAGACCACTGACACACTCATCAAGACGTTTGTTACTTCTCAGCATGCTCAAGGTGAACACACAGACTTGGACACACATCTACTGACACACCTACTTTATCTTCATACATATAACCTCATAATATCAATATTAAAGGAATAGTATTACAATTCATTCATCATTTACACTCATGTTGTTCCAAACCTGTATAACTTACTTTCTTCCGTGGAACATAAAAGAAGATATTTTGAATAATGTTCACACCATTTCTTTTTTCCATATAATGCTATAACTTCACTGATCACTCTTGTATCTTCAGTTCATATCTTTTGATATCTTAGAGATTAGTTTAAGCAGTGCTTCACTAGGTGTCAGTATTGAGCTGTGGATTACTGTAGATGGACCTCAATTGAGTACTTTTTGTAGAGAAACCTCTTGATATCTTCAAGCTTTATCTGTCTCTCATTGCTTAATGTGGCTACTGTCCATGTTTCTTTGTTGTTGTTCTTGTTTTTAATTCTTTGCCTTTGACTGTTGTCTCTTTCACTGCTGCTTCTGCCTCTGTCTCTGCTCCAAGTGCATAATGGGAAGGGTATGAGGATAACACCTAGTGAGAAAATACAGCCCTCCAGGGGTAGGTCACCACAGACTCCCTGAGACCCAAATACCCTCTCACGAATGATCACAGTCCCCTTCTCCAGATCCTTTCCTACATGTGTTTTGGGGTCATTTGCCCCCTTATGGGGTGAATCTCACAATCACCATGTCATATTTAATCCAAAACTTAAAATAAATAAATCTTATTTCGCATGATGAAAATGAAGCCTATTTTAGGAACATTAAAGACCCATGAAATGGCTTAATGATTTTTCCGGTGTTGATGTATTTCCAGGAAGTTGGGGTACAACATTTTTAAAAAGTCTTAAGTTAGGTCACAGCTATGGGTCCTGATTTTTATCAGAGGCATGTGGTATTACTGGTATTACGGTCCGTGTACGTTTTGATAGTTTGTTTTCCAATTTGAAATGAAATACGCAGAAACGAGAAAACGGTCGTTTCCCGTTTTTTCGTTTGTTAAAAAAAAACGGAAAAACGAGATTTTGACTCGATTTTCTTTTTTTTGGGGTCACGGATAGAAAACAGAAACACGACTTCAAAACTCGTTTTCCACATGTGGGCGGTCATTACACGCCCCTTTCAGCCGATTGGTCAATCAAATCTGAGCCAGTGATGTCATCTTCAGTTCATTCAACAAAATAACAGTCCTCTGCCGCTATATTAGTAGATGTCATAAATCGGCTTTTTCTTCTGTGCAACCTAACGCGTATTTCACAGAAATATGTTTGCACAGCTAAAAGTAGTTTAAAAAAACTACAGTAAATTTAATTAAGTCTGTTTTTAAGCTGTCATTGTGTTTTTAAAATGTAAATTCCTCTACATCTGTTACCAAGCGCATGACATTGACATCCTTTGGGCTACTACCACCGATCAATAGGCTATAATGATAGACTATTCTCTATTATAGATCAGTGGCTACTGCACTCATTTTTTTTTTTTTTCTTATTTTAATGTTGTGTTTATATTTTATACATTTAAATTAAATCATTTAGCAGATGCATTCCTTGCAGTAAAATATGCAGTCATATTAGAAAATAGGCTATCCACTAGGTGGCAACACCTAATAACGATATCACCATCGGGGGGCTTTTTAGTTTCCCTTAGCTTATAAATGGCCATGCTGATTTTATCTCTTAAATTAAACACTTTTATGAACACAGTGAACATTATCATATGTCACAGTTTACTTGCTATCCTCACTTTTTCTGTCTTTCCTTCGCTTTTGAATGAATTAGCTATGGCCCTGAACATTTTGCTTTCAATTTCGATTTAACGGCTATTGGCGATTCTGCGTCAATTGCTTTAGTGGACAACAGCAAAACAAAAACTCCCGTATATTAAACATAGAACTTTTATTATCCTTGTAATTATTTTTATTATATTTTATCATCTTTATAATTATTTTATTTCGTAAATATCCGTGGCTTAAACAGCGGGAAAATTTACTGTATGCAGTTCATGTTTTGAAAAACTTAAACTAAACGAAAATTATTGTTGCCTTGTCAATATAATTTCTGTTTTTCCCCCTGACTTTCAACTGATGCGATCATCGTTTCATTAACCGGCAAGATTATATTAAATTAGAATTAAACGAAATTTGATAAATGTCTGTGAATCATAAAACAAAAACAAAAAAAATCCAAGGGGGTTAGTTTTAGCCTACATGAACAAATAGCAGAAAAAACAACAGAACATCATTACCCACCTGCCGCGCTTCTGTGAACGAAAAAAAAAAGGATTAAATTATATAAAAGGAATAAATAGCATATGTCTATGCGCGAAATTTATTTCACTTAAGTAATTAACATATTACGAAAATGAAAGGGGAAAAAATGCGACAATATGAGTGTCGGTTCATTTTTGAGAAGTTCAGAAAGGAAACCGAGTCTGCAGAAAATTTCTTTATTTTACGAGCAATGTTTTGTTTTTATTGTGAGTGTACAAAAATAATAGGCCTATTTAACCCTTCACAGATTCGAATGGTGTTACATTGACCATAAATGTCTGAGTATTTTATGTTGTTTCCGCTTTTATAAGAAAATTCAAGTGAACGCGTCGGCGCCTCACGCGCTCACACAACATCAGTTTTAGTAACTTGACATCACAGTCTGTTAATTGTCAAAATAACATAGGCCTACATTCAACCAAATATATAAAAAGTTATACTGCTCATTTTAAGTAGTCTGTGTAGGCTACAATAAAAGCGTTTAAATAATAAATAGGCTATAGTTTAGCCTCCAAATCGTGAATATTGAAACATTTGGATTTGTCAAATTAGAGAGGTAGGCCTATTTATAACGCCGGTTTCTGTTTCAGTTCAGCTTTAAACTAATTCGTTTTGGCTTAACATTTATATATTATTTTTGTCATAACTAAAATAGCTATGTAGCTGTAATTATGATCTTTAATGTTTGATCTTTACATATTCCCTCAATCTTTTAACCAAAGGGTTATTAACATTAGCCTATATTCAGCAGGCATTAGGCCATATAAAATAAATAAATAAAGAGAGATGAGCTATTGTTCGTTTTTCAAAAGTTCTTACACTACGTATTTATTGTGATTTATTCTATTTATTCAAAATAGAATAAAATAAAAACTTTTTTTTTTTTTAATCTGCTCTTTTCATCCGCTCCTATGTGTGGGTAGTGCAGTTTCACTATGCATTACAACAGTCTGTGTGCTGATTAACATTTCTGAAATAAATATTCTGTGAAATACGCGTTAGGCAGAAGAAAGCCGATTTATGACATCTACTGATATAGCGGCAGAGGACTGTTATTTTGTAGAACGAACTGAAGACGACGTCACTGGCTCAGATTTGATTGACCAATCGGCTGAAAGGGGCGTGTAATGACCGCCCACATGTGGAAAACGAGTTTTGAAGTCGTGTTTCCGTTTTCTATCCGTGACCCGAAAAAACGAAAATCGAGTCAAAATCTCGGTTTTCCGTTTTTTTTAACAAACGAAAAAACGGGAAACGACCATTTTCTCGTTTCTGCGTATTTCATTTCAAATTGGAAAACAAACTATCAAAACGTACACGGACCGTAATATCAGTATGTCATAAATCGGCTTTCTTCTGTGCAACCTAACGCGTATTTCACAGAAATATTTATTTCAGAAATGTTAATCAGCACACAGACTGTTGTAATGCTGTTTGTAGTTTAATAGTGAAACTACCCACACAGAGGAGCGGATGAAAAGCAGAGATTAAAAAAAACAAAAAAAAAAAAACCTACAGGTTTTATTTTATTCTATTTTGAATAAATAGAATAAATCACAATAAATAAATAGCAATTTTGAAAAACGAACAATCGCTCATCTCTATTTATTTATTTTATATAGCCTAATTGCCTGCTGAAATGTTAATAACCCTTTGGTTAAAAGATTTAGGGAATATGTAAAGATCAAACATTAAAGATCAAAATTACAGCTACATAGCCTTTTTAGTTATGACAAAAATAATATATAAATGTTAAGCCAAAACGAATTAATTTAAAGCTGAACTGAAACAGAAACCGGCGTTATAACTACCTCTCTAATTTGACACAAATCCAAATGTTTCAATATTCACGATTTGGAGGCTAAACTATATTTATTATTTAAACGCTTTTATTGTAGCCTACACAGACTACTTAAAATGAGCAGTAGGCCTATAACGTTTTATATATTTGGTTGAATGTACATATTTTGACAGTTAACAGGCTGTGGCGTCAAGTTCCTAAAACTGATGTTGTGTGTGCGTGAGGCGCCGACGCGTTCACTTGAATTTTCTTATAAAAGCGGAAACAACTTAATACTTAGACATTTATGGTCAAATATATGTAACACCATTCGAATCTGTGAAAGGTTAAATAGGCCTATTATTTTTGTACACTCACAAACAAAACATTGCTCGTAAAATAAACAAAGAAATTTTCTGCCGTATTGGTTTCCTTTCTGTGAACTTCTCAAAAATAAACCGACACTCATATTGTCGCATTTTTTCCCCTTTCATTTTGGTAATATTAATTACTTAAGTGAAATAAATTTCGCGCATAGACATAGGCTATTTAGCCTATTCCTTTTTGAATCCTTTGTTCTCCGTTCACAGAAGCGCTGCAGGTGCTTGATGATAATGAATCCTCATGTTCTGTTGTTTATTCTGCTATTTGTTTATGTAGGCTAAAACTAAACCCCTGGAATTTTTTAATGATTCACAGACATTTATCAAATTTCGTTTAATTCTAATTTAATATAATTTTATCGGTTAATGAAACGATGATCGCATCAGTTGAAAGTCAGGGGGAAAAAACAGAAATTATATTGACAAGGCAACAATAATTTTCGTTTAGTTTAAACTTTTCAAAACATCCACAGAACTGCATACAGTAAATTTTCCCGCTGTTTAAGCCACGAATATTTACAAAATAAAATAATTACAAAGATAATAAAACTTCTATGTTTAATATACGAGAGTTTTTGTTTTGCTGTTGTCCACTGAAGCAATTGACGCAGAATCGCCAATAGCCGTTAAATCGAAATTGAAAGTAAAATGTTCAGGGCCATTTATAGCTAATTCATTCAAAAGCGAAGGAAAGACAGAAAAAGTGAGGATAGCAAGTAAACTGTGACATAATAGTAATGTTCACTGTGTTCATAAAAGTGTTTAATTTGAGAGATAAAATCTGTATGGCCATTTATAAGCTAAGGAAAACTAAAAAGCCCCCCGATGGTGATACCGTTATTAGGTGTTGCCACCTAGTGGATAGCCTATTTTCTAATATGACTGTATAGTCTACTGCAAGGAATGCGTCTGCTAAATTATTGAATTTAAATGTATAAAATGTAAACAAAACATTAAAATAAGAAAAAAAAATGAGTGCAGTAGCCACTGATCTATAATAGATAATAGTCTGTCATTATGTATAGCCTATTGATCGGTGGTAGTAGCCCAAAGGATGTCATGCGCTTAGTAACAGATGTAGAGGCATTTACATTTTAAAAACAGCTTAAAAACAGACTTAATTAAATTTACTGTAGGTTTTTTAAAACTTTTTTTTATCTGTGCAAACATATTTCTGTGAAATACGCGTTAGGTTGCACAGAAGAAAGCCGATTTATGACATACTGATATAGCGGCAGAGGACTATTATTTTGTTGAACGAACTGAAGATGACGTCACTGGCTCAGATTTGATTGACCAATCGGCTGAAAGGGGCGTGTAATGACCGCCCACATGTGGAAAACGAGTTTTGACGTCGTGTTTCCGTTTTCTATCCGTGACCCGAAAAAAACGAAAATCCAGTCAAAATCTCGTTTTTCCGTTTTTTTTAACAAACGAAAAAACGGGAAACGACCGTTTTCTCGTTTCTGCGTATTTCGTTTCAAATTGGAAAACAAACTATCAAAACGTACACGGACCTATTACATTCAGTCTAGAAAGCATTTGATTGGACAAAAAAAAAAAACACGAAACGCCCATATGTGCAGGTTGAATAAACATTGGCTGCTTCTCAGTCAGAAAGGTTGCGTCCTAGTAAGACTGAAGCTTGATGATATGCCAGCCAAGATATGCAAAGTATGTCTCAAAGTGAAGGATCCTTTGAAGGCAGCTTTCATTTTGCATTCTTCATTCGGCTTTTTTTGAAGGGTGGAACAAGTGTATGCTTCATGCCCTCCAGTCACCCAATCCTTTGCACACATTCCAATTCATGAAAAGGAGTTAGCAGTAAATGAACTGGCATTGAGCTCATCTAGTTTCACTGTGTAATACAAGAAAAAAAAAAAAAGATTTTTGAGTTATTATGTTTTCTTTTTTGTTGTAAATTATTCACATAATGCTAAACTCTGCATAATGTAAACCACAGGGAGACCAGAGATGGCTGTAAATATCTGTACTGCATTAATAGAAAGTTGGTTAATATAAAGCTTTTTGATATAAAGTATTTTTCAAATTATAATTTTAATAGTATGTTTTTGCCGTAACAGCTGCGGAAACATTTATGACGTAGCCATGCGCACTTACTAGACCGTCTCATTCTAGCGTTTAATGCTGCGGAGGATTCTAGCGAAGGACTGGACAAGGAAGGACACTGCCTCACTTGGATGCATCCTTCTGTTTGAGAAACACTCAATATGTTTTGTCTGTGCCTGGAAGAGAAAAGTTAATGAAAACATGGTCTTTAATGTCCAATGCTAACTTAATGCTAAATTAAAAGCCACAAAAATCTTATTTTGACCTTTGGAGTCACATTCCTTGATGTGTCATTGTCATTACTTCCTATTTATGTAAATCCGGTACATCTTTCTGCTCCATTTCTCTAATGCTTAATTTTTTCTTAATTTCCTCCAATGTGCATGTGAGGCCTGTGTTTCACTGTGTGTGTTTGTGTACCTTCCTAACTATATTTTGGTGACAAATTGATACTCAAAAGTGAGCTAAACCTGACAACATCTCCTTTTGGGGACATTCGAGGGCTTCCTCATTTGTAAAAACAATGTAAATAAAGTTTTATTATTATTATTATGAAATTGCAGAAAGCTTGCTTTCTTTCTTTCTGGTTAGGTTATAGTATTTATAACTTGCTCAATTTAAAAACAAGTCTATTGATTGTCCCCATTTAGATTAAGTAAATATATCTGTGTTTAGGCTCAGGAGTTGATAAACCAGTAGGGGAAGTATCCATACAGATTGACCTCTTCACTCACCCGGGCACAGGAGAGCATAAAGTTACAGTTAAAGGTATGTCTTACTGCATTTGTATTGCTTTTAAGTGAGCTTTGTCTATTCCACAAGTGTATTTTCTGAGTTGCATTTCTCTTTATCTAGTTGTGGCTGCAAACGATCTGAAGTGGCAGACATCTGGGATGTTTCGGCCGTTTGTGGAGGTCACCATGATTGGTCCTCACCTCAGCGACAAGAAGCGCAGGTTCACCACCAAATCAAAGAACAACAGCTGGGCGCCCAAATTTAACGAGACCTTCCATTTGTGAGTGCAATACCTAGTCATTCAGGACAAATTAGATTAATGAACAACAGTACATTAAACGATGCATGAGGAATCAGATGAGATTACAAAATGGATGCATCTCTCTCTTTCACAATTATTGAAAGAGAGAAAATGATGATGGTATACACAAAATTGCCAAAGCATCAATACAATAAAACTCCTGATGGTTGAAAAGGCCTGACAGATAGATGTTACTAAGTGGTGGATGGATGGATGGATGGATGGATGGGCAGATGGATTTCTAGATAGAAGGATATTTAGATATATGATTCCTAGATAGATGGATTTCTAGAGGATAGATGGATTTCTGGATAGAAGGATATCTAGATAGATGGATTTCTAGAGGATGGATGGGTGGATAGATGGATTCCTAGATAGATGGATTTCTAGAGGATTGATGGATGGATGGATGGATGGATGGATGGATGGGTGGATAAAAGGATATCTACATAGATGGATTTCTAGAGGATGGATGGAAGGATTTCTGTATAGATGGATTTCTGGATAGATGGATTTTTAGAGGATAGATGGATGGATGGGTGGATGGGTGGATGGTGGATAGAAGGATAGAAGGATATCTACATAGATGGATTTCTAGAGGATAGATGGATTTCTGGATAGATGGATTCCTAGATAGATGGATTTCTAGAGGATGGATGTGTGGATGGATGGGTGGATAGAAGGATATCTACATAGATGGATTTCTAGAGGATGGATGGATGGATGGGTGGATGGTGGATAGATGGATAGAAGGATATCTACATAGATGGATTTCTAGAGGATAGATGGATTTCTGGATAGATGGATTCCTAGATAGATGGATTTCTAGAGGATGGATGTGTGGATGGATGGGTGGATAGAAGGATATCTACATAGATGGATTTCTAGAGGATGGATGGATGGATGGGTGGATGGTGGATAGATGGATAGAAGGATATCTACATAGATGGATTTCTAGAGGATAGATGGATTTCTGGATAGATGGATTCCTAGATAGATGGATTTCTAGAGGATGGATGTGTGGATGGATGGGTGGATAGAAGGATATCTACATAGATGGATTTCTAGAGGATGGATGGATGGATGGATGGGTGGATAGATGGATTTCTAGAGGATGGATGGATGGATGGATGGATGGATGGATAGAAGGATATCTACATAGATGGATGGATGGGTGGATGGATGGATGGATGGGTGGATAGATGGATTTATGGATTTCTAGAGGATAGATGGATAGATGGATGGATGGATGGATGGGTGGATAGTTGGATTTCTGGATAGATGGATTCCTAGATAGATGGATTTCTAGAGGATGGATGGATGGATGGATGGATGGATAGAAGGATATCTAGATAGATGGATTTCTAGAGGATGGGTGGGTGGGTGGGTGGGTGGATGGATGGATGGATGGGTGGATAGAAGGATATCTAGATAGATGGATTTCTAGAGGATGGGTGGGTGGGTGGGTGGGTGGATGGATGGATGGATGGGTGGATAGAAGGATATCTAGATAGATGGATTTCTAGAGGATGGGTGGGTGGGTGGATAGATGGATTCCTAGATGGATTGATTTCTGATAGATAGATGGATGGATGGATAGATAGAAAATGGATGGATGGGTGTATAGATAGACAGATAGGTAGATTAGATGAATGGATGGATATATACAGATAGATGGGTAGTTGTCAGTACTAGTAAATAAAGAATCCCCCTCTCTTTGCAGTATTCTCGGAAACGAGGATGGCCCGGAGTGTTACGAGCTGCAGGTTTGTGTGAAGGACTACTGCTTTGGCCGTGCGGACCGCGTGGTCGGTATCGCCGTCATACAGTTGCGTGATGTCGCACCGAGGGCCAGCTGCGCCTGCTGGTGTCCACTGGGCCCACGGATACACATTGATGACACGGGCCTCACTGTCATGCGCATCCTCTCCCAGCGCTCAGGTGACGAGGTGGCCAAAGAGTTTGTGAAACTCAAGTCCGAGACCCGCTCGGCCGAAGAGGGGAGGTGAGGACGTTCTGACAGCCAAAGGCAATCTGAAACTCTTTTAGTTGTTGAATGGATAAACAAAGGCTGGATTCAACACTGTCACCTTTCTGTGTCCACACCAATGTTTTTGCTGCCCACTGACACCCACTTCTGTCCAAAAGAGAAGGGCTTTCAGCAGCCATGTGACATTTTATAAAGAGCACCGTTAGTCTAAAAATGAATGTGGAGTCATCCTGATAAAAACAATCAACAATTATTTTTTTTCATATGTTAATATACAATGAAACACACTCACACACCAAGCCACTGACAAACTAGCAAAGGACTATTCAGGGTAGGTGCCATATTTTATAAATAACGAGACTGTGATGGATAGACGTACAGGACTGGGTTGTATTGTGCCTCAGTTTTGCCTAATTAGGTGTTTTTTTGCATTCGATATTTTTTAGAAATATGTTTTTGGGTGAATCTCATAAAAACAGACCACATTTCCTTGAAATATACAATTAAATATAATATAAAAATAAGAAAATGCTAAATAATTTCACTGCTTTTGGGTGATGCTTTCACTTTATGATTCAGCCATTTTCAATGTTTCATTAACTCAATAACAGTAAACCGTACACAACAGTAAAACCAGGCATGTCTCCCTCGAAAACATTTTGTTTGCAAGAAAAAATATTGCATCTATCCCTGACTTAAAGTCCTATGAGCATTCAGAATGTTTGAATCTGAGATTTGACCTCCGACCATTAGATGGCGCTGTGAGTGTGTCGGGTCATCAGTTTGTAAAATTCAGAGATTCCACATCTATTCATGCACTTTTTCTCTGTAACCCCTTTTTGCCATGTGTTTATTGCCTTATTTTGTTAATGCTGTGAATGTGTCAGGTTGAAATGTAATGATTATGATTGTTATGAATGTTGTGGCTCCTGAGACAGAGTGTGTTACTTTCCTAGGGGCCAGATCTCATTCACTTGGTGTTGTGGCGTGGTTCGTTGCATGAATAAGAATAAGTAATCAGAACTGACAAGTCCAAAAAAAAGTGTTTGTAGAGAGACACCATGTACATTTCACATCATTTCCAAGTCAGCTCGCACGTGACACGTCCGTCAGCCGAAAGTGTGCCTTTCTTACAGGCTTTGCGGCCGCTCAGAAGATGGATGACCTGTTTGCACCTCAGCCCACAAGTCTTCTGCCTCTTATGGTCACCATTCATTTCAAAGTGAGCGGTACTTCAGCCATTGTCTATGACCAGTACGTGGCAGCAATAATCAAGTTCACATTTACACATTATTATTATTTATTTATTTTATTTTTTTGTCCATCGAAGGACAATGCAGCATAATCGGACAGTATTGAAGCTTAAATGTGTGAATGCTTTAATGGGGTGTCGTGTAATACTTTTCAATACTTTATATTTATATAGTGGAATGAGAGAGAGGGAAAGTCAACAAATATCAGATCAAGCTCAAATATGATCACTGATCAATTAAAGATAATAGTGAGTTTTGTTTGTTTTAATTTCAAAGCGGCCTTACTTTATTTGTTATGATATTTTCTATTTAAATGATTTTAACTTCTGTTTTTTTTTTCCTTTTAAGTAAAGATGATTCTTTTCTTCTGTGAAGTCTTGTTGTTACTCCGTTTCTTTGTTTTGTTTGATTTGTTTTCTTTATTTGTTCATTTGAGGAATTTTGTACTGTGTTGTGCTTTGTTTTTCCAGAAATGACTCAAACTGCAAAAACAAACAGGAAAAAGATAGTAACACTAAATGTGTCCCTTCGTTTGTTGCCTGTGCAAAAAGTCTCACCTTGTTAATCCAAATTTCAATGTAAAAATTATTGTATTTTTCACAAGCACTGCCAATATGTAAAATGTATGTTAATGTTAATATTGCCAATCATTATTGTGACTGTTTAACCTGTTACTTATTTCTGTACATTTCTCACTTCTAACTCTGTGTCACTTTATATACTGTTACTGTTTAGGCCAGCAGTGTTTGGACTGCATTTTAGAAGAGAACTGTCACTCTTTGTAATATACACATTCCTTGTGCCAACTTGTGGAAGTTCTCACCTTTTTTTAAACTCTTGAAACAATACTGACAATTATCACTGACATGTTTGGGACATAATGAGTTTACTCACATTTTTGAAGTTCTATAGGTATTGTACACAGTCACTGACAAGGAAAAATGTGTTATTAAAATGTTTGTGTGCACACTCCAACAAATGACTTTATGTATAAAGTATCTTAAACTAATATTTGCTTGATGTCATTTATGTAAAGGAAAAAATTGTGTGATGAGCCGTTTATTTATTTGCTTAGTTAAATGATTATTCACTGAAAATTGTCATTCGCTTTCACTCTCAAATTTGAGTATGTGGAAGTTAGACCTGCACAATATTGAAATTTTTTTTACGTTGCGACATTTTATTCTGTGAGATATATATATATATATAAAATTGTGATTTGAAAACCATTTCACCAGATGACTTTAATAGCTCTATTTGGAAAGAATTAATCATTCTAGAATGATGGGTGATTTTGTAGGGCAATTAATCTGCATAGACAATAATAGACAAATTACAAGCATAGGAAAAAAAAAAAAAAAAAAAACATACAAATTAAATAAATGGTGCTTTTTGTTTTTCAAGTCTTAAGGTACAGAAATTAAATAATCAAATGTAAAATAACTTAACTGTATAGCCTTCACTGTATAAATTATATAAATATAATTGATCTTTGTTACAAAAGATTTTGATTTTCTCTTTGTATTTTGTTTATTGACATTAATGACACAGCAGGAATATTAGGCTGCTGTCACTTTAAGACCAAATACATCCAATATAAGTGAAAGTGATGTGTAGCCAAGTATGGTGTCCCATGCTCGGAATTTGAGCTTCATCCATCCAAGTGCACACATATACACACACACCCCCCCACAAAAACCGTCAACACACCCGGAGCAGTGGGTAGCCATTTTTTGCTGCGGCTCCCAGGGAGTGATTGGGGGTTTGGTGCCTTGCTCGAGGGCACCTCAGTTGTGGGTAATAAGAGTGAAAAAGATCACTGTTCATTCAGTCCCCCCACCTACATTTCCTGCTGGTACTGAGACTCGAATCCGTGACCTTTGGGTTACAAGTCTGATTCTAACCATTAAGCCACAACTGCCCCCTAAACAATATATACATATATATGACATGTATCCATTTTCTTTATCAATTGTTTACATTCACATAAGCCATAAGCAAATGTGTTTATAAGGATACTCACCGAGATGGGCGCTATGACATAATTTTGCGCGTATGTGTCCGTTCAAGCACAAATAGACGGGGAAGAGAATGGAATTCGTTGATGGCGTGCTGTCTGTGCTGCTCTTTGTGCGCGCACAGAAAACAGCACTTGAGTTCTGAATTGAGTTCTCTTTTATGTTGTCTTGTGCTCGAATGGTTTAAAATCGCTTGAATATTTATACTTGACGGCACATCCTGCGATGTGACAATCACGGATGCGCACATTGCAATATCAGTGCTAAAACAATATATTGTACAGCCCTAGTGGAAATGCAATCAGAACTACTGCAAAAACAAAAAAATTAAAATGACTGTCACCCAGACATGTCAAATGACTTAAGAAGACTTACAATATAGTGAACAAATACTAATGAACTTTTATGTTGTTTTTTTTCTCCCTTTTTGTCCCCATTTCCCTTTATTATGGAAAAGAACAGCATGAACATCCTGCCTAACTGAGTGAACTATTCCTTTCAGTCTCAAACTATATAGGTTGAAGCTGTGCCCTAGTGGTTTGCGCACATGCCGACGCATTGAGCAATAGTGCTCATGTAGAAAATTTGTGTTTTAATCCGGCTTGCAACATTTCCTGTTCCTCTGCCCTGTCTTTGTAATCTGTATCAATAAAAGAGGTCAGCCCTTTCTTGCATATCTTCAGCTGACATTTGATATAGTATGCCATAAACATGAGGATGATCTGTTTTGTAGTGTTTTGATAATCTCTACCAATAGGAAAGAGATCTATGTAATGTACAGTGGGTACAGAAAGTATTCAGACCCCCTTAAATTTTTCACTCTTTGTTATATTCCAGCCATTTGCTAAAATCATTTAAGTTCATTTTTTTCCCTCATTAATGTACACACAGCACCCCATATTGACAGAAAAACACAGAATTGTTGACATTTTTGCAGATTTATTAAAAAAGAAAAACTGAAATATCACATGGTCCTAAGTATTCAGACCCTTTGCTGTGACACACATATATTTAACTCAGGTGCTGTCCATTTCTTCTGATCATCCTTGAGATGGTTCTACACCTTCATTTGAGTCCAGCTGTGTTTGATTATACTGATTGTACTTGATTAGGAAAGCCACACACCTGTCTATATAAGACCTTACAGCTCACAGTGCATGTCAGAGCAAATGAGAATCATGAGGTCAAAGGAACAAGGCACAGATCTGGCCAAGGTTACAAAAAAAATTCTGCTGCACTTAAGGTTCCTAAGAGCACAGTGACCTCCACAATCCTTAAATGGAAGACGTTTGGGATGACCAGAACCCTACCTAGAGCTGGCCGTCCGGCCAAACTGAGCTATCGGGGGAGAAGAGCCTTGGTGAGAGAGGTAAAGAAGAACCCAAAGATCACTGTGGCTGAGCTCCAGAGATGCAGTCAGGAGATGGGAGAAAGTTGTAGAAAGTCAACCATCACTGCAGCCCTCCACCAGTCGGGGCTTTATGGCAGAGTGGCCCGACGGAAGCCTCTCCACAGTGCAAGACACATGAAAGCCCACATGGAGTTTGCCAAGATGGTGAGAAATAAGATTCTCTGGTCTGATGAGACCAAGATAGAACTTTTTGGTCTTAATTCTAAGCGGTATGTGTGGAGAAAACCAGGCACTGCTCATCACCTGTCCAATATAGTCCCAACAGTGAAGCATGGTGGTGGCAGCATCATGCTGTGGGGGTGTTATTCAGCTGCAGGGACAGGACGACTGGTTGCAATCGAGGGAAAGATGAATGCGGCCAAGTACAGGGATATCCTGGATGAAAACCTTCTCCAGAGTGCTCAGGACCTCAGACTGGGCCGGAGGTTTACCTTCCAACAAGACAAAGACCCTAAGCACACAGCTAAAATAACGAAGAGTGGCTTCACAACAACTCTGTGACTGTTCTTGAATGGCCCAGCCAGAGCCCTGACTTAAACCCAACTGAGCATCTCTGGAGAGACCTAAAAATGGCTGTCCACCAATGTTTACCATCCAACCTGACAGAACTGGAGAGGATCTGCAAGGAGGAATGGCAGAGGATCCCCAAATCCAGGTGTGAAAAACTTGTTGCATCTTTCCCAAAAAGACTCATGGCTGTATTAGATCAAAAGGGTGCTTCTACTAAATACTGAGCAAAGGGTCTGAATACTTAGGACCATGTGATATTTCAGTTTTTCTTTTATAATAAATTTGCAAGAATGTCAACAATTCTGTGTTTTTCTGTCAATATGGGGTGCTGTGTGTACATTAATGAGGAAAAAAAATGAACTTAAATGATTTTAGCAAATGGCTGCAATATAACAAAGAGTGAAAAATTTAAGGGGGTCTGAATACTTTCTGTACCCACTGTATGTCAGTTGTTTGTATTTTACAGCAATTCGATTAAATAGAACAATTGTCTTCTCTTGAGCAATACAATTAGTTTCTTCTAGGTACGCCTGCCCAATTTTGAGCTAAACTACGTAAATAAGATTGGAAGGTTTTTCATTATATGACGCTAGACGGTTTAGTGACTAGCCCACGTCTCTCCCTCATCCAGCTGTTTTACCAGCTTCCCTCTTCCAGCCTAGCAGAGTCCAAAGATCATCCACTGTTTGCTTTCCGTCTGTCCCTGGACATGCTATGCTGTAAAATCCCTCTGTTTCCTTCAAGCATGCGCAATCGACCAATCATTAACCCTTTCCATAGGACACAACTGCAGCCGTTGGCTCCATCCAGCCCTAGCTGGAAACCTCTTCCTGACGTCAGGTTACACCCTTAACTTTCACCTGTACTCTAAGTAGGAACCTGATTTGCAGTTGCATTATGGGAACTGTAGTGAGGTTCTGCATGTCCTTTTCCACGCATGTTTATGGGGTGGTGGTTTACTCTGAAACTTTGCTGTTTCTCTAGGGATCCTGGATGGCAGACGTGTGACTCAGGTATGACACCTTCAGCTGGTGCAGCTTTATCATTTTATACATGTTTAGTGAGTTTTTGAGGGGGTATGTTGATCTTGTAAGGTTTTTTTTTTTTTTAAAGCGGAAGGTTTTTCACTCATAAAGAACAGTAAGTTACTTATTTACAATAGCTAAAGGCAATTGCAGTGCAGTGTGCTTTGTTTAAAAATACTGAACATTATAACAAGTATGTGACAAACAGAATATATCTGTGTCAGTATATATACATAGAGAAGAATGTAGATTTGTCAAAAGCGAAGAGATAAGGTGGTGAGTTTTAAGTTGTGCGTTTAAGGGTGTGTAATTTTCCTTGTTGACTCTTGAATATAGATGGTGACGGGTCGAGTGTTTTCCTGGTGTCGAGGGGAAACCGGTCTCTAGACCGACGCCATTTACCGCCAACATTAGTTATGGTCATTGAACTTTTACTTGTCAATGTCTCACTCGTGTCACACTGATAGAATATAACTATTATGTTGTTTTAGATGTTGTTTTAGATGATTTAGAACCTAAAAAAGGCCTTCAAAAAGTCCTTTTTTAACTTAGTAATTTAATAATGTAGCCTTCAAATGTATCATTAGGGTGGATATTATATATCAAAATATTAAGCAAATGATTTTATCTCAAGTCTGTTGGTTTATTAACATATCACAAATGATACAGGCTCACATACCCTCCATAATGCCAGAAACATCAACACTTTTTATGTTAATGTTATAGCAGCCACAGCTTCAAGTTTTTAATAATAAATGTAACAACATAATAATAATAATAATGTAATAATGGGGAACTTTATATTGCAGTGTCATTATTTTCTAATGTTAGCATTTAATTTGATCATATGCATTAGGAAAGTTGACATTTTTGAGAACTTGTGTTTGAAAAGACTGATGCTATTATGTTAATATTAATATTATAATATATATATTAATGCTGTTAATATATTTTGCCTGGAAATAAGTGATTTCACTTTTAAACACAGCGATTCTTTACGTGGGTGTTGGCAATGTGTTGACTTTTGAGCGATCCCAGCTTAAGATGGGCCATGATAAAATTAGATTAGATAAAGAGTGAGATGAAGGTATGAGAGTTTGGTCTAATGTTCAGGGTTGTGAGTGGCCGTATACAACACTTTTCGCTGGTTTCACAAGGGTCAGTTTTATTGTGGATGGTGAAAGAACTCATTTTAGATACAATATAGCCTTTTTAAGATACAGTATTTTCATGTAATTTCTTATTTTTGACATGTAGATAAAAATATGATCATCTAGAGGCATCTAATAGTAATTACAATAATTATTTTTCCTTATTTAAGATCGAGCTGAATGTCTCAGTGTTATATGAGCAAATGCTTACATCTATGGAAATGGCTGTCAGGTAAATAATATGAGATCAGGAAGCACGGCTACATGTGTGTGTAAATACATGCTCCTATCATCAATAACCTGTGCTGATAAGACAAGAGCTGTAAAATACAATGAACTTTCTGCCAGTTTATCATTAACCACACTATCAGAAAGATATCATAATGCATTACAATGAGACTCTATCCAACCTGCCGTTTGTCGGATTTTAATGTAGGTTTTGTTGGAAGAGCTGTAATGTAAAATGGCCTCAACTGAACTGTAAGACTAATGAACCTGAATTATTACAGAAAACTCCTATAGACTGTTACATGTAAATATGGTCGCATTTATTTAGTTTCAGGGGATTTATCTTTTTACTTGAATGAGGGATTTTTTTTTTTTTTTTTTTGTCTTTAAATCATATAAAATTGTAATTTATCAGTGACAAATCATTTATAATATCCATCCGTGACCCTACATACCAAGCAGTTGGATAGATGGATCATTTTTAATAATAACAATAAATTAAATAATTCAAATAATTTCTCAATTCAAACAATTATCAGACTGTTACCTATTAAATCAAATGGTGGCACTTTACAATAAGGTACCATTAGTTAATGCATTAACTAACAATAAACAATACATTTGTTACCATATTTATTAATGTTAGTTCATTTTTCATTGTTAGTTCATGTTAGCTCCGGTCCATTAAAGAATATTAACAGACACAACTTTTGGTTTTAATTTGTAAACGCTGAAATTAACTAAGATTAATAAATGCTTCAGTCGTATTTTTAATTGTTAGTTCATGTTAAATAGAACCTTACTGCAAAATGTTACCAATCAAATTCAACAAAATCAAAGATCATAACACAATAGATCATAGTACAGTACAGTACAGTACTATGCATTGTACACAACTGACCGGCCCCTATTTGAGATTATACAGCTCTTTATTCTATACTAGAAGATCCTGAAGCAATTTCAAGTTTTTTAGTTTTTCTCGTGTTTAATGTTTTTAAGAACTATTTAATTTAATTTAATTTAGTTTTGTTTTATTACTTTATTTTTTGATATGTGTTTTCATGGTTTGTTTCCTCTTTATCAGCGTGATGATTTGATCACAGAAACATGGGCTCCCTGCTGTCTGCTTGTGGAATTAACGTGAAGAAAAAGAAAGTAGAAGGTATAACAGCTACACTGCACACACAATTTGAAGCTTGAAACAAAACTTTCTAGTTCCATGATGTTTTAAATAATGCTTCTTTTTTTTTTTCCCTCAGAGGAGAGGCATTTGCGAGCTAATGACAGGGAATTCAATCTGTCTTTTAAGTATGCGGTGAGTAGGAATGTATTTGCTTGTTTTAATGTGCCCTTATTATGCTATTTTAAAGGTTCGTATTTTTTCCTACAATAGGTTTACATGTATCCAAGGTAAAAAAAAAAAAATGTTGAATGGTCAATGCACAATTGAATGGTCAGATGGCTATGTCTGTTGTGAATGGTCTACTCTGCTTTGATTGGGAAGATGGCCCAGTCTATTCTGATTGGTCTACTCTGCTCTGATTGGTCAGTTGACCCAGGTTGCATTCAGCCCCGACAAAACGTTGCAAAACATTTTTTAAACAGAAACAGTATTGATATTTTTTGATATTGCAGTGCAATAGTTGCAACTAAGGTCATTCTTTTTGTTCTTTTTGAAGAATTTTCAGAGCCTGGTATAATACTGCAAAATACATTCAATGTTACAGTCACTGACCTTACCGTCCAGAATAAAAGAGAAAAAATATAAACAACTTCATCATCATGTTGATATGCTATATTTTTACTATAAAACTCTTACGACAAACATGTCTTATAAGATCTTCAATTGTTGCGTATACTGAGCTGCAGCGGACACATTTGTAAACGACTTTACTTGGACCCATTGTGCGAGCTGTCTCTTTAATACAGCGTTGTTCATATACATGTTGCTGCTGATTAGGCTGACAACTTATCTCAAACATCATTAAACACCGTTTCCAGGAAACATGTCGTTCAATTTGGAAACCTTATAACGTTGCGCACCGGTTTGAGCTTGAACGTGCCCCCAGTCTGCTATAATTGCTCCACTCTGCTCTGATTGGTCAGTTGGCTCAGTCTGTTGTGATTGGTCTACCGCTTACAACCTTTATCTTTTATGCTGCATTCATGCCACCTGATATATACTGGAATCTTGAGATGACAACACATGAAGTTATATTCGTTGAATATACTGTTCATGTCCTTTGACTGGGCATTATGCATTTCTATGGTACCACTATCAACGGCTAAATGAATCTACAGCGGTCAGGTGGTACAGTGGACGCTTTCAGAAAACTCCCAGCTTACAAGCTGTAATTACGAACTCTATGAGGACATGGACACTTTTTACGAGCCAGAATCTCGTAGTTTGGAATTACGATATGGCGTGAACGCACCTTTACATTCACAAACATCTATATTGCACACTACATGAAAGCTAATAACTGAAAAAAAAAAATAATAGGAGCACTTTAAAAACATTTCAATTTTTGAAGCCTTGTGAGCAGTTCTTATGTGTGTCCTTACAGAACAATGCCATCAAGACCTCCAAGTACAACGTCTTCACCTTCCTCCCTCTCAATCTGTTTGAGCAGTTTCAGAGACTGGCCAATGCCTACTTTGTTTTTCTTCTCATCTTACAGGTAACTAGATTACCATATTATTATCTTAAAACTGTGCTCTGAAAACACAAAAGCATTTAAAAAAAAAAAAGTTCTATGAAATGAGAGGAATTCTAACAGACTTCATCATGTTTGTGTTGTACAGCTGATTCCTCAAATCTCGTCACTGTCCTGGTTCACTACTGTAGTTCCTCTGCTGCTGGTGCTGTCTATAACTCTAGCCAAAGATCTCTCTGATGACATTGTAAGTCTACTTCCTGCCCGTGCCCAATACAGACAATAATGTGACTGTCCCTTCATATGGTCTCTCTGTTACCTTGTGTTTTATGTTCACCCTACAACACAGACCAGACACAAGAACGACAATCATGTGAACAACAGAAAAGTGGAAGTGCTTATTGATGGAGAGTAAGTGTTCAACCTCTGTGTATATGATGTTAATTTTATCATAGTTTTTTCCCAAATGTTTTTTTCCAAAATTAATTTGGAAGTGAATTAACTGTCATGTTCTCAAACAGGTTGAAAAGTGAAAAATGGATGAATGTTCAAGTGGGCGACATTGTCAAGTTGGAAAACAATGAGTTTGTCACGGTAAGTTTATAGTTTGGTAACACTTTATTTTACAGGGGCGTAGTTACATGTTACTACATGTACTTACTATAGTAATAACAGTAAATGATGCATAATTATAAGTAACTAACCCTAAACCAAACTCTAACCCTAACTGTAACTCTATAGTAAGTACATATAGTTAATTAATAGTAATCAGTACTTATTTGAATAATTACAATGTAACTACGGCACTGTAAAATAAAATGTAAACTCTAGTTTTGACATTAAAAGCTACAATTTATTTATTTTAATACATAATACACAACTAGCTGGTGATGTAGCCAAAACAGTGTTGTTATTGTTAACTATACAACTATTAAAAGCGTTTTCTTTGAAATAAACCTGAAACAAAATAAAATATGTACTGCAATATTAGATGAAAAACTTAAAGGTTAAACTTAAAAAACTAAAACAAAATTGGGAAATATTCCTTTGGCAGCTAACAAGTTAAATTCAATTTCTAAAACTATAAATAAAAATGACAAAAGCACAGCGGGAAACCCTTGAAGTGCCTTTTTGTACTAACAACAGTTAGGGTAAAAGATAAAATTCAGTATACATCTTATTAATGATGCATGCTTATAGGTGCACAGATGAGCCCAGAATATGAACGCAATGCACTAAATGGTTCAGCTTTTTCTAATGGTTTTCTATGGAAAAACACTTAATGTGAATCTATGTTGTGTTTATATTATGGGTTCATCTATTTGCCTGTACGTAGTATAGATCATCAATTATGTGTATATTGAATTTGGTCTTTAAATATCATTTAAATATTTAAATGTCTTTCAACATTAGTACTTAGTACAAACCTAGTAAAAATGACTGGCAGGCAATGGAGGAAAGCCTTGTTTTGCCCTCCAGGTGGGTGTTTCTATAAAGTTGTGATGTCACATGAAAACTATGAATTGCCAACATTTGTCCAGTGCAAAAGAAAATGATTAATTATTTTATAAGTCATTACAACTTTAAAAAAAAATGAACTGTATTTATTTTTATTTTTTTTCTGTGTTCTAGGCTGATCTGTTGTTGCTCTCTAGTAGTGAACCTCTCAACCTCATCTACATTGAGACGGCTGAGCTGGACGGGTCAGTAACTGAGCATGTGCATGTAAACATGGACTTCATCTGTAATAACTGTGTACCAGAGCCATCATCAGTCTCTCTTTTCTTATGCCTCACAGAGAGACAAACCTGAAGGTGAAACAAGCTTTGACAATCACAGGAGACCTGGGCAATGACATCCAGAGACTAGCAGCATTCAATGGTGTGTGACACATGCTCATAATGTAACTGCATGATATCAGCTTGCTAGGCATTGCTAAATTGTTTCTAAGGTGTTCTGAGTGGTTGCTAGGACATTGTTAAAATTGAATTGTAAAAAAGCATGCCTACTGTTTAGAATAAAATTTGTGTTTATAAATTCAGAGCTCTACATTTGTATTCAGGATAACTTACTATATTTAGACAAAATTTGTCCCTGTTTGGTGTCTGTATATTAATTTTATACTGTATGTCTCAGGTGAGGTGCGCTGTGAGCCTCCAAACAACCGTCTGGATAAGTTCACAGGAACTCTGACGGTGGGAGGAGAGACGTTATCTCTGGATAATGACAGGATTCTGCTCAGAGGATGTACTCTCAGAAACACAGAGTGGTGCTTCGGCCTGGTGGTGTTTGGAGGTGCGGAATCATACTGAAAATGGGCATATTAGGGCCAGTTCACAAAGAATGCGTTTTTGCTGTTAATAACATGAGACGCAGGTCAGTGGAATGAAAAAAAACGCAAGGTCTAGAAACGCGTTTTTAAAAATTTTAACTCATTTTAAAGGGTTAGTTCACCCAAAAATGAAAATTCTGTCATTTATCACTTACCTTCATGCCGTTCCACATGCGTAAGACCTTCGTTAATCTTCAGAACACAAATTAAGATATTTTAGTTGAAATCCGATGTCTCCGTGAGGCCTGCATAGGGAGCAATGACATTTCCTCTCTCAAGATCCATAAAGGTACTAAAAACATATTTAAATCAGTTCATGTGAGTACAATGGTTCAATATTAATATTATAAATCGACGAGAATGTTTTTGGTGCGCCAAAAAAACAAAATAACGATTATTTAGTGATGGCCGATTTCAAAACACTGCTTCAGGAAGATTCGGAGCGTTATGAATCAGCATATCGAATCATGATTCGGATCGCGTGTCAAACTGCCAACGGCTGAAATCATATGACTTTGGCACTCCGAACAGCTGATTCTACACGCTGATTCATTATGCTCCAATGCTTCCTGAAGCAGTGTTTTGATATCGGCCATCACTATATAAGCCAGTATTTTGTTTTTTTTGCCGCACCAAAAATATTCTCGTCGCTTTATAATATTAATATTGAATATTCAAACGGCTGAAATCATATGACTTTGGCACTCCGAACAGCTGATTCTACACGCTGATTCATTATGCTCCAATGCTTCCTGAAGCAGTGTTTTGATATCGGCCATCACTATATAAGCCAGTATTTTGCTTTTTTTGCCGCACCAAAAATATTCTCGTCGCTTTATAATATTAATATTGAATATTCAAACGGCTGAAATCACGTGACTTTGGCACTCCGAACAGCTGATTCGACACGCTGATTCATTATGCTCCAATGCTTCCTGAAGCAGTGTTTTGATATCGCCCATCACTATATAAGCCATTATTTTTTTATTTTTTTATTTTTTTTGGCGCACCAAAAATATTCTCGTCGCTTTATAATATTAAAGGGGGGGTTACATGTTTTTTTTTCTAGGCTTGATTGTGTTTTGGGGGCACAGTTTAACATGTCTTAATGCTTTGTTTTTTTTAAAATGCTGTATTTTTCATATATTTTATCTTAATTCTACACCTCTGTTTCCACTGTCATATGAACGGCTCGTTTGACTTCCTGCTTCTATGAAGCCACTCCCTCCGACATACGCAATGTGCTCAGATTGGTTAGCAGATTGGTAACTGGCCCAGTCTGTCGTGATTCGCTGAAGCGTCCGGAGACGCCACGCCCCTTACCATTCGTAGTTACGCTTAGGTGGAAAGTAAATAATAGCGCCTATATTGCTGTATCAAATTGAGCCGAATCAGACCCAGATGAAGAGGAAAAAGTAGAACCTCTGCAATCGCGGCTTTTGAAGGATGTTTATGAATGGTATTTCATTTAGTATTTGTGTCAAAGTGTTTAGATAAGCTGTCACTGCTGTTTGTTAGCTTTCAATATAACTTACAGTTTTATCCTGATTAAAGCTTTCCTGTAGTAAATACATGCCTGAGTAGTCGCATTTTTGTAAAGGTAGCGTTTAATTTATAGCATGAACAACTGTTTGTCTATGAACATAGAAGTTTGTTGGTGTTTGTTGCACTAGAATTTAGCTAACTGGCTAGCAGAAATGAGTTGCTCTTTGTATATGACCTAGATGCATTAAAAATAGCAACAGAACTATAACATTACATTTAAAAGACAAACAATAAAACGTACTTACAGTTTGGGGCTGATAAACAGCAGCTTCTGCTTTTAAAGTGGGAACTGCTTCATCTTTCAGTAAAAGTCTTTGTGTAAATCCAGCATTAAACTCGTGTAGATTCAGGACGCTGTCTTCAGCGCCGCATCCAGTGTAGAAAATATCACAGATTATAATGGGTTCTATATCTTTTGACGCGTCGCGTCGCGGAGCTCGCGTTCGGTGTAAACAACTCTTCCGCTTTCATTATGCTGCGCCACATGGCCTCGCCCACTTTGTTGCGTGTTCCCGGGGGCAGTGTTTATGTTAATAGCAAGGGTTTATGATGTCACCAACCCAGGAAGAAGCTCGTTGTAGTCCAAACCGCCCGTTTTTGTAGGCATTAAACTGCCATAACTTTAAAAGACAATATCTCCGTGTGCATTTTACTTTCAGCGCTGTAACTTTGCAGATACTGTTTATGCACAAGCAGCAACATTACACACTAACTAAAGTTAAAAAAGTGAAATCGCATGCACCCCTTTAATATTGAACCACTGTACTCACATGAACTGATTTAGATTTGTTTTTAGTACCTTTATGGATCTTGAGAGAGGAAATGTCATTGCTCCCTATGCAGGCCTCACGGAGCCATCGTATTTCAACTAAAATATCTTAATTTGTGTTCCAAAGATTAACGAAGGTCTCACGGGTGTGGAACGGCATGAGGGGAAGTAATAAATGACAGAATTTTCATTTTTTGGTGAACTAACCCTTTAAATTGAGCGCCACATTTTTAGAATGTATTCTTATATTCAAAGGGCCAGTTTTACTAAACAGTGCAAATTAGCATGAGTAAATGACCACAATCCCATAAAAGTGCAGATGGGAGTGGAAAGTTCTGCGGGTGATCTATAGAAAATGCACAAATTTAAGAACACAGACGCAGAAGCTCATTTCCATTATGACCAATGCAATCTACTAAAAGCAACGATAATGTCTTCCTCTAGCATTCCAAATAAATGTTCTCCCTTGTGCTCCCTTGTCCTACCATGTGCTGCTCTCTCTAAAAAAAAATGCTGGGTTAAAAACAACCTGAGTTGGGTTGAAAATGGATAAATGGGTTCATTTTAAGCCAGCCATATAGGAATTTTTAAACAATAGTTGGGTTAAATAAAACTGCCCAGCACAATGGGCAAACATTTAACCCAACTACTAGGTCAAAACAACCCAATCGCTGGGTTTGTACATTTTCAACCCAACCTGGTTTGTTTTTGACCTAGCATTTTTTAGAGTGTGTTCTGTTCTCTGCACTGCCTCCTCCTACAGCAACTATCATAGCATTCCAAGCACAAAATGGTTGAAGATATGCTTTTTTGGGGGTTTTAAATAATGGTGCAAATACCAGTAATTGACTATGCAAACCTTAAATCACGTTGCGAGATTTATTTAAATACTCTCCTCCTAAGAAATCTGCATCTAAAAAGGAAACTCCTGCAAATCCATTAAGGTCAGCCACATGTCCGTGCCTTTTCATTTCTAAATTTTCACCACGTGTCTTTAGTAAATCCCGACTGTAGTTTTTAAACACCAAAACTGGGTTTGCACTGGAGCAAGCTGTTAGTAAATCTGGCTCAAAATTTCTCGGATTATAATATAGTTTAACAGCTCTGTCCAAATCTGGCTAGGTCCTGACACTAAACTCATGCAGAACTCTGGCAAATCCATCTTCAAGAGAACCAGCATTGATCACCTCATGAATGTCCTGGTGATATTTGTGAGTAGATTTGTGTAAATATCTTTAGAAATATTTTGTTTTGTGTTTGTGATGTTTCATTTCAAATCCTGTCCATTTGTTTGTTAGATTTTTGGTTTTCTGGCCTTCATGTGCACCATCTTGTCCATTGGGAATGCCATTTGGGAATACCAGGAAGGGAATTCCTTCATTGCCTTCCTTCCCAGGGCTGATGGGGCGAATGCATCTCTCTCAGCCTTTCTCACCTTCTGGTCCTACGTCATCATCCTCAACACTGTAGTGCCCATCTCTCTCTATGTCAGGTCAGAAGTTATATTAACTTATATTAAACCAGATCTTATATTAAATCAGATCTGGTTATTTGCATGCATATTACATATCTTCAATACATAGAGTTTAAAACATCTGCATATATTATGTTATAATGCATTTCATTATAATGACAGACAGTGAGGTCAAAACGTCTGAGACAAACCTGGGATTTTATTATTGTTATTTTTTATATGTATTTTTGCTAAGTTTTAAACAATTTTAACAAAACAAGTTATGATGCAAAATGAAGAAATACCAAATTCATCAATAAAATGATAAAAATTCAGGTAAATATTTTAGTTAAACCTTAATTATGCTGATAATATATTTTATAATGAAAGAAAATTGTTTGAAATTCTAAAAAATGCAAGTCACTTTATATTAGGTCACCTTAACTACTCTGTACTTAACCATTTGATACAATATACTTATCATGTACTTACATGTTGGTGCATTTATACTTTCATTTAAAGTACTTGCATTTAGTTATCATTTATAGTTACACTGTTAACTTTATCCCCTATAATCCTAACCCTAACCTTACTTCTAAACCTAACCATATCTTATACTTGTTAGGAGTGAATGTGGGAATTTTCCTGTTAGTATTTAATGTTAGTACATAATAGTTAAGGTCACCTTATATGAAGTGTGATCAGAATGCTATTGATCTTTTTTCCCTTGTCAATAGTGTCGAGATCCTTCGTCTAGGCAACAGCTATTTCATTGATTGGGACCGTAAAATGTACCATGTCAAGAGTGACACACCAGCCCAGGCCAGGACAACCACTCTCAATGAGGAGCTGGGTCAGATCAAATATATCTTCTCTGATAAGACAGGAACCTTGACCCAGAACATCATGACCTTCAACAGGTGCTCCATCAATGGAAAATCATATGGTAAGAGCTCAAAGAGCTGTCACATTGAATGTAACAATTTTAACTACAAGGTATACACTAATTCACCTGTTTTTACGTTCCTCAGGTGAGGTTGTGGACTTTGCCGGGCAGAGGGTTGAAGTCACTGAGGTTAGTGGTTACAAAATTGACAATATATTTCTCATAAATATTCACTTGAGTAAAAATTTATTTTATTGACTCCCCTAAGAATTACTTAAAAAAAGAAAAACAACACTTTTTTCCTTACTCATTGTTTCCATATTCTTCCCCATTTATAGAAGACAGAGAAGGTCGATTTCTCCTGGAACTCTCTTGCCGACCCTAAGTTCTCTTTCCATGACCATAAGCTGGTGGAAGCGGTGAAGTTGGGCTCTCCAGGGGTCCAATCCTTCTTCCGTCTGCTGGCGCTCTGCCATACTGTCATGCCTGAGGAAAAAACAGAAGGTGAGTGCCACCTAGTGCATGCTCTACAACACTGTTAGCTATTCACAATGGATTCTCAACACATCTATACACAGATTGCACTCTATCTATCTATCTATCTATCTATCTATCTATCTATCTATCTATCTATCTATCTATCTATCTATCTATCTATCTATCTATCTATCTATCTATCTATCTATCTATCTATCTATCTATCTATCTATCTATCTATCTATCTATCTATCTATCTATCTTCATAGAACAAAATTATAAACGCAACACACTTGTTTTTACCCCCATTTTTCATTACTGAACTCAAAGATCTAAGACTTTTTCTATGTACACAAAAGGCCTATTTCTCTCAAATATTGTTCTCAAATCTGTCTAAATCTGTTAGTCTCCATTGCTGAGATAATCCATCCACCTCACAGGTGTGGCATATCAAAATGCTGATTATTGCACAGGTGTGCCTTAGGTGTGCCACAATAAAAGGCCACTCTAAAATGTGCAGTTTTATCACACAGCACAATGCCACAGATGTTGCAAGTTTTGAAGGAGCGTGCAATTGGCATGCTGACTGCAGGAATGTCCACCAGAGCTGTTGCCCATGAATTGAATGTTCATTTCTGTACCATAAGCCATCTCCAAAGGCGTTTCAGAGAATTTGGCAGTACATCCAACCGGCTGCACAACCACAGACCACGTGTAACCACACCAGTCCAGGACCTCCACATCCAGCATCTTCACCTCCAAGATCGTCTGAGACCAGCCACCTGGACAGCTGCTGCAACAATCGGTTTGCATAACCAAAGACTTTCTGCACAAACTGTCAGAAATCGTCTCAGGGAAGCTCATCTGCATTGTCGTTGTCCTCATCAGGGTCTTGACCTGACTGCAGTTCATCATCGTAACCGACCTGAGTGGGCAAATGCTCACATTCGATGCCGTCTGGCACTTTGTATAGGTGTTGTCTTCATGGATGAATCCCGGTTTTCACTGTACAGGGCCTATGGCAGACAGTGTGTATGGCGTTGTGTGGGTGCGCGGTTTACTGATGTCAACATTGTGGATTGAGTGGCCCGTGGTGGTGGTGGTGGGGTTATGGTATGGGAAGGTGTATGTTATGGACAACGAACACAGGTGCATTTTATTGATGGCATTTTGAATGCACAGAGATACCATGACGAGATCCTGAGGCCCATTGTTGTGCCATTCATCCATGACCATCACCTCTTGTTGCAACATGATAATGCACGGCCCCATGTTGCAAGGATCTGTACAGAATTCCTGGAAGACATGTCACCCATTAAACATGTTTGGGATGCTCTGGATCAGTGTATACAACAGCGTGTTCCAATTCCTGCCAATATCCAGCAACTTCGCACAGCCATTGATGAGGAGTGGCCACAATCAACAACCTGATCAACTCTATGCGAAGGAGATGTGTTGCACTGTGTGAGGCACATGGTGGTCACACCAGATACTGACCGGAACCCCCCAATACAGTAAAATTTTATAGTGGCCTTTTATTGTGGCCAACTTAAGGCAAACCTGTGCAATAATCATGCTGTCTAATCAGCATCTTGATATGCCACACCTGTGAGGTGGATGGATTATCTCAGCAAAGAAGTGCTCACTTACACAGATTTAGACAGACTCTATCTATCTATCTATCTATCTATCTATCTATCTATCTATCTATCTATCTATCTATCTATCTATCTATCTATCTATCTATCTATCTATCTATCTATCTATCTATCTATCTATCTATCTATCTATCTATCTATCTATCTATCTATCTATCTATCTATCTATCTCTCTCTCTCTCTCTCTCTCAAATTGAGACCAGAATGTACACTTTAGTTTAGGATCCATTTCTCACTATTAAAGTTTCTTATTAGCATAAAACATATTACAGGGATATATGCTGTTTATTAGTACTTACAAAGCAAATATGAATGCCTTATTCTGCATGACCATATTCTACATCTTTTAATCCTACCCAGTTCCTAAACTTAACTACCTTACTAACTTACTAAGCAGTTTATTGAGGCAAAAGTCATAGTTATTAGTCAGAAATGGACCCTATTCGAATCTATATAAAGACATCTGAACACTATCTTTCTCCACAGGAGAGCTATTTTACCAGGCTCAGTCTCCAGATGAGGGGGCTCTGGTCACTGCAGCAAGGAATTTTGGCTTTGTATTTCGTTCTCGTACCCCAGAGACCATCTCTGTGGTGGAGATGGGAGTTCCCACCACCTACAAGCTACTGGCAGTGCTGGATTTCAACAACGTCCGCAAGAGGATGTCTGTTATTGGTGAGACCATAAGCTGAATTAAGCAGTACAGTAAAAAATTCTGAATTACAACAATCTCCAGTACAATATTGTCAAGTATATGTGCGTTCCTTCAGTTCGTAATCCAGAGGGCAAACTGACACTTTACTGTAAGGGAGCTGACACAATTATCTTCGAGAGGCTGCATCCATCGTCTACCAAACTCATGGAGGTCACCACAGAACACCTTAACGTGAGTTACCTTTGTGTTTCCATGAGACTGTGTCAATGTCTGTGTGAGTTTCTCATGTTTGACTAACACAATCCCAGGAATATGCTGGAGAGGGTCTGAGGACACTGGCTTTGGCCTATAAGGACTTAGATGAAGACAAGTTTGAGGAATGGAGAGAGCGACATCATGAGGCCAGCACAGCACTGGATGACCGCGAGGCGAAACTGGATGCTATTTATGAAGAGATCGAGAAGGATTTACTGGTAAAATCATCAATCCATCACACAGAATGCTAAAGCGTTGCTATGGTGTTTGCTTCTCTAGATGTTCCTCATTCAATGTAAGCCATTGGGATTTCTCTTATTTCCGAGTATTTATTTTTATGTAAAGTTTGTTTATGTGTGCGTTCAGCTCCTTGGTGCTTCTGCAGTTGAGGATAAACTTCAAGATGGAGTGCCTCAGACCATTGAGCAACTTGCCAAAGCTGACATCAAAATCTGGGTGTTGACAGGAGACAAACAGGGTGAGTTCACTCATTCATTTACCACAAATTGAGCTTTTAATGAACTTTCTCAAAAGACCAGCTTATGCCATGCTGGTTTGATGCTGGTCTAGTTGATATTTCCAGCCACTCATTATGCAAATCATTACAATGTCCCACAGAGACGGCTGAGAACATTGGTTACTCTTGTAATATGCTTCGAGAGGATATGAAAGAGATCTTCATAGTGGCTGCCAACACAGCAGAGGAAGTGCGAGAGGAGCTTGTGTAAGTTTCTCTATCTCTAAACCAGGGATCTCCAGTCTTGCTCCTGGAGGGCCACTGTCATACAAAGTTTGTTGAGGCGAGTCTGAGCTAAGCTCTGCAGGACAGTGGTTCTTCACGACCAAGTTTGGACACCCTTGCTCTGAACCACTTCAAATGGATCACATTTGAAATTAAGTGATCCATACTCTGTGTTCAGGAATGCCAGGAAAAAGATGTCACCAGAATCAGGAGATGATCCACCCATTCAGAAGAGTAGACTTCTGGGTAGAAAATCTCAGGTGGTGGAAGACGAGAAGGTCGATGGGGAATATGGACTGGTAATTAATGGCCACAGTCTGGTAAGAGAAATCTAACCTTGGTTTATTAATCGAAAAGAGGATCCATTCCTCATAAGCTCTTCAATAAAACGCAACAATTGTAGGAAACTCTTTTAATCATTGTGTCTCCCAATATTCTGTGCCCAGGCATTTGCTCTGCAGAAGGACATGCAGTTGGAACTCTTGAGGACTGCATGTATGTGCCAAGCGGTCATCTGTTGCAGGGTCACTCCTCTTCAGAAAGCTCAAGTGGTGGAACTTGTCAAGAAGAACAAGAAAGCAGTGACGCTAGCTATTGGAGATGGAGCCAATGACGTCAGCATGATCAAAAGTGAGTGTTTCTCGCAAAGAGAGATCTGGGAAGAGATCTGGGAAGAGTAAGATTATATGCACTTATAAGAACCAACGGATCAGTGACAAAACTGGGAAATTTACGACATAAACAGTATATGTGTAAACTTAAGACAAGTATGCTAAATCACTTACAATCACTTACTTGTCTGTTTAAAAACTCCTCATGACTTCTATAGCTGCCCATATTGGCGTTGGCATTAGTGGGCAAGAAGGCATGCAGGCGGTTCTCTCCAGTGACTTCTCCTTCGCCCAGTTCCGTTACCTCCAGCGCCTCCTGTTGGTACACGGCCGCTGGTCCTATCTGCGCATGTGTAAGTTCCTGTGCTACTTCTTCTACAAGAACTTCACTTTCACCTTCGTTCACTTCTGGTATGGCTTCTTCTGCGGCTTCTCTGCACAGGTGAGATGGAAATATCTGAAATCATATTTGTCATATGTCATAATAACTGTGCCGAAATGTACACCTATCTACCATTAGTTCCAAAATTTACTGATTTTTAGTGAATGTTGAGTTTAATTTCAGTTCAGCAATTCTGTGTACTGTATTTGATATCATTAATTATATACTGTACAGTCCAAGTGGAATGCTTATATTTACATTTACATTCTAATTTAAAACAAATTTAATTAAATTTTAAATTAAATTACATTAACATTTATTTTAAATTTACATTTTTAAAACTTTTTTTTTGTTTAGTAATTGTTCATTTAAAAATGTTTTAAAAATAATTATAAATTATACATTATCATATTACATATTTATAAAATTATTCATATAATAATTATATATTTTTAAGAATTAATTATAATATAAATGAAAAATTTTAATTATCAGCAAAACAATTTGAGTGAAAATGTGAATAAAAAAAATAATTCCATGAATTTCAGAATGTTTTAGCATAAACTCTACAAATTACCCAGCAGTTTGTTCCTAATTTCTGTGTGTTCTGCTCTCTCTACAGACTGTGTACGATGAGTGGTTCATTACGATCTACAACCTGATGTATACGGCTTTACCTGTTATTGGACTCAGTCTCTTTGATCAAGTATGTCATCATATATCAATATGGATTACCCTGGATTAGCATGCTACAGTGTTATGAAAGTAAATTCATTCATGAATATGTGTGCATGTGCAGGACGTAAATGACCGCTGGAGTTTCCAGTACCCCCAGCTGTACGCTCCGGGACAGCTGAACCAGTATTTCAGTAAGATGGCCTTTGCGAGGATCCTGCTGCACAGCTGCTACAGCTCACTCATCCTCTTCTTCGTCCCTTGGGCAGCCATGTGCGACACTGTCAGAGATGATGGCAAAGACATTGCAGATTATCAGTCATTTGCCCTGCTGGCGCAGACCTGCCTGCTCATTGCTGTCAGTGTGCAGGTAAATTCTCATTCAACACTATACTAAATAAATAAATAAATTGCACAACAGTTATTAACGCATATTCATGTCTTATACTCCAAAAATTCAGTTCATATTGGATACGTACTGTATAGTGACCACAAAATTATTTGGACATATTTGGCAACCTAATACTTACTTTTTGTAAAATGTTTTATTAGAAAAATGTGTTTTGTATTTCATACATTTATTACTGTAGCTTGAGTGTCAAATAGTGTTTAGGTCACTGTACTGTATACACTACTGTCAAAAGTTTTGGGTCGATATGATTTTTAAATGTTTTTGAAAGAGTTCTCCATTGCTTAACCAGGTTTAATTTTTTAAAATTAAAAATAAAATAAAAATTTGTGAAATAAGAATAATGTAAAATAATGTACTCATGCACACAAACACCATGTTTATGTGTGTTTAAGCTGGGTTTGGACACCTACTATTGGACAGCAGTGAATCAGTTCTTCCTGTGGGGCAGTCTGTCTGTGTATTTTGCCGTCACCTTTACCATGTACAGCAACGGCATGTACTTGATCTTCACATCCTCTTTTCCTTTCATTGGTGAGTGTCCATCCATTCCTAACCACATCTGCTCATTCTGCTATTTATGTGTGTTTTAAACGGCTCCAAATGACTCCATCTTTCTCAGGCACTGCAAGAAACTCCCTAAACCAGCCGAACGTATGGCTGACCATCTTACTGACCACCATATTGTGCTCATTGCCTGTGGTGGCGAAACGGTTCCTCTTCATCCAACTCAAACCCACTATCAACGACAAGGTGGGTGATTCAACCAGTTCCTTCAGTAATACAATTTCTTTCAGTAATAAAATTTATCAGTGTTGTTGTACTCGATACCATAGTGTGAGACCATATTTTCATGGGCTCTGAAACATTTAGACCCTCCTCTGGTCTCGGTCTTGACAACAACATTGCAATATATGAACCTAAGAGACACAAAATTGAATTGGTTTTTCCATAAGAATATCGTGTGATGGCCCTTGATTGGCATCACTCACTCCTTTTACTACTTTTACTGTTTAAAGTAGTTCTGTTCCAAAAGCACATTCAAAATCTCTCAGGCAATGCGTCAGTACTGAACAGGATGACAATGTGAGATCTTCCTGCCTTTTATGAGTAGAACGCATGTGTAGAATGAGTCAGAGCTGTGGGATGCAGTGCCGCGGCTGCTTCACGCTGAGGTGTAATGTGAAGGTTATTTCTGGAATCCATGATCGGTGGGGTCATAATCTAATGAGCAGGAATCATTCATAAACATCATTTGAGTCTCATTCTTTTTCCTTCTTCCTGCTTCTTCATCCACTCACTGTTTACTGTATATTTTCTTATATCTTTCTTCCATTCTACAGGTGCGACATAAAGTCAGACAGGCCAAAGCTGTCCCTCTGCCACCTCCTCGCAAATTCCCCCGGAGACGAATCAGCACACGGCGATCCGGTTATGCTTTCTCTCATGCCCGTGGTTATGGAGACCTTGTCACCTCTGGACGCTTCTTGCGTATTCCAGTTAAGACCAGACCACCTCTTTTCCCCCACAGTGAGACGCCGGTGGCTGACAGTACACCCCAGACATATCGAATATTCGAGGAGGCTCAGAGCCCCTAAAGGCCCTTATTCTATTGTATATTCACTTGTGAGGACTTACTGTCAAGCTTCAGCATTGGTAATATTGCGTAATAAAGTATTCTTAGCTGGGCTTAAAAATATTTCACATAGAAATAAGTGAGATGAAGTGAGCCTGTGAAGCTTTGAATAAGTAAGATGCTGTTTTTAGCTGTGATTAGTAGCTGAAAATCATGTCATAGAACTTGAAGTTTCTTAACGTTGTATTAACAACACATACGCACACATAAACACTTCAAATTGCCCACATGGTTCCTATTAAGACCAGAGGACATAAAATATTAATTTTAGGACATTAGAACTGTGCACACATAAAGAGGCCAAGAGATTATTCAAGAAGTGCTTTTAATTGTGTATGACAATTTTGTGTTGTATGTTTTGTATGTTTCTTTTTTGTTGTTTTTTTTTTTTGTCAATTAATATTTGAAATGGTCTCCAAAATGCATTGATTTAATATTCTACTTTATCATGTTTTGTACAAAGATGCAAATGTGCCTTGATTAGTGATATACAATAAACTTAAAAAAAAAAAAAATCCTTTTGTATTTTAATGTATTTGTCTGATTTTGCCCTTTGTTTTATTTACCAAGAAACAGTTAAAATCTATTTTATATTGTAGTAATAAATGTACAGTACTGAGCTCAATGCATTTGTGGAACAGAATATTTTAAGCAATTCATTAAAATTCATTGATCATTCTCCTTAAAATTAAGTTTTTAACTACTATGTAATAACATTGCATCATTACATAAAATGTGCTTATTGTGTACATACATGTTTTTACATTGAACTAAATGCATGTATAATTACAGCTATAATTAATGTCTTTAATTACATCTATACTTAAACTGCTGACACTTCCCTTACACCTTAACCCACCCCAAACCTACTCATACCACTAAACCTGTCCTAAACTTATATCCCACCTCAATAGCAGCAAAAGTGTTTTTGTTGTTCGTTGTATTTTCTTATAACGAAAAATGTGTCTATTTTTTTGAACAAATATGAGCTTTTCCCCAATGTGTTGTCATCAAAGGCAAGAGTCTTTCAACTCATTACTAGAGGGACGTAGGGGTGGATGAGATCAACCAAAAACAGATGATTATTGTAGCAGCCAATTTTTCCTGTAATAGTTCAAAGATCCTGTATAATACAGCTCCTTCATGTTAAAGATTATTAAAAGACAAAATTATTAAGATTATAAAATATTAAAAGATTGGTTCACCCGAAATTAATGTTTCAAGATTCATAACTCCGGTCGCAGAAGATAACAGCTCAATGGATAGGAAGATTATCAATAAATAATGACCTGTTCCTCAAATTTGCTCCTTCATTTTATTTATTTATTAATAAATAAATGACAGAATTTCTTTTCTAGAAATATTCCTTTAAGCTTCTCGAAAGAAATGGACTTTCTAACATTATATTTTCTATATGAGAGATCTGATTAATTTCATTCAGGATCTCAATTTTCTGTTCCAAGTCTTCTATGAGTCAGTGTTCAATATACTGAGTATACAAAAGTAGCACGTTAGCAAAATGACATTTTTTTTTTTTTGTCCTAATTTGAAAAAAAAAATAAAAGAAATCATGAATCAAGTTAATTAATGCTGTTTTTTTTAAATCTTAACAGGCTATTTTAAGGGTTAGTCAGTATGATTCATAATGAGAAATGTATATACTATGTCTTCATTTAGTGTTTAATGTATGTTTGTGTTCGGATTTAACATAATTGTGGGGTCTAGCCAAGGTTCCTGTGAGGAAACCATATAAACATAATAAATAATGTTTTAATTACATCTCAAAATTTCTGTGATGATAAGATTTGGAGTTAGGGGATAGAAAATAAAAGGAGCATAAAAACAACTGAACTTAATAGATTGTCCTTACAAAAACACAATAAACAAACATGCACATGTTTTTGCATTTGTGTTTCTGACTGCTCTGGGATATTTTATAATAATGAAGTTACCATAATTACAAGTAGTCTCATTTCAAGACTTCTATGGTTAATGAGAAGCACCCATCAAATGTGTGTGATTTATTGGTTTATACTGAAAAGTGGATTTAAGCTTGGTAAAGTATGGAATCATGATTTATGTGAAAGAATTATTATAGCTAATCCACTAAATGCTTATTTTATCCTTTAGATTTTTGCTTGAAAGCACTGAAAATGCAGACATCTGAGGTTACAAGAGATTCCTCTGAGCTTTGCATTCACTCTGTTTGTCACTTAACCAGCCTGCTATGCAAAGACTGATGCTTTAAAGTGCTGGTGCTTAGAAAATGGATGTCTCCCCAAAGTCAGGAGAAACTCTGATTATGAGCCACATCCATGGCCACTGTTGTGGCAAAAATCAACTCCGACTCTACTGCATAAGAGACAAACACGTCCAATTGTCTTTAAAGCTTTTATTTCTTGCAAGAAAGGTCAGACAGGTCATACAGAAACACAAGTAGCTGCAGAGTGTAAGACCAAGAACGAAAGCTTCTCCTCACTTTTATATCTCTAACCTCCAAGGCCAAAGCCTCTGTCCTTTTACCATATTTGGAACATCCCTTAGTGGCTGTAACTTTCCACACATTGTTAGCACAGACATGTTTTAAACATACATCTTGCAGTTCCCCATACCATATCTTGCTCTTTCTATTTCCAACATCTATGTTAACACTATGTTAAACATTACCACTTAAGGCAACATCATATCATGTTCCATAAGCATCATATTTCACAAGAATACAGGTAAAAAGCATATGAAAATTTAAAATTTCCACAACACCACTCTGTTGGGTGGTACCTATATAACCCGGTACAGACATCTAGGCAGCCACGCTCTCAGAATTTAACCCACAGTATATCCCTATCTGAGAGAGGAGATCTGCCGAGGGAAGCACTTGACTATGGCAGTCTAAGCCAGACAAGGAAGTCAAGTTCAACAGAAACAGCAGAAAAGAAGGTGACTGAAAATTCTAGAGGATATGAATCGTTCCCAGTGCTTTGTGTTTTGTCAGAGAACTCTCCATTATCCAGTCCTCAACTGAATGAAGAGCCATCCCATTGCAGAGGTAATCCCAGATGGCAAAATCTTTTCATCCCTGAATCAGAAGTGAATGAGGATGAAGAGGATGAGGACTCGGATGGAGACAACTTGCATAAGTACCATGAGGGGTCATCCCTTCAACTACAAGGAAATGTGACTCAGTGTAATATGAATCCTTTTAGCCAAGCCAAAGAAAACAAAGAACAAGGGAGGGAGCATGAAACATGTTGCAGGGATTGTGGCGATAGCAAAGGAACCCCTGTTTTAATGGAATGTGATGAACAGGATTGGGGTGATGAGGAAGAGTTTAGTAAGCAAACTCTTGAGGAACCTGGAAGCTGGGCTCCAACTGAAAATCTTATTGAATCCTTTACTCAAAACCAAACAGACTATATCACTGACTCTTCCTGTAATAGCTCAGATGGAGTACTAGTTAACTTCAGTGCCATATACATCAAAACCAACAATGCAATTCCTGCAACTCCACTTAGCTTAGATAGTCCTATTCATGGATCAGGTGCAATGTTACAAGACACTTCAAACCCTTTGCCTTGCTGGTCATCTCACAACATTGATCCAAACTGCAACATCTATCCATCCAACTCTGATGGCTTCCCATCAATGGAAATCTCTGACCTCACCATGTGTCTGCAGAGTCAGGCACAGTTAGCAGGTTCCACCCAGAATTACTATAAACTAGTGACATGAGACCTATCTTCCCAGTCTTCACTCAGTCCAGCCTGGTCCTCTTTGACCAGTTTCTCTGAGACTCAAAGCCAGGGAATCTGTTCTCCACCTTCAGAATATTTCCTTTTTGGACATTCAGTGGGAGATGAAAGGAGGAAGTCAAAGGTTGACCAAAGTGAACACCAGGTATTTAAGCCATTATTTTACCATACCTATTGTAATTCCTAGATTCAGGGTTTTGATTAAGGGATTAATGTGTAACATATGTGTAACACATGTGTAACACTGTCCTTGAATAACCAAATGATTTGATCTTTATAATAAGTCTACTGAGCAATATCCACAATAGTAAAACCACATATTTTCCAACTTTTTCAGGGTGTTGAAGGGAAGAATAATAGACGAGCCGCTAAGGACCAATCTAAGGGAACAAAAGAGACAATGGCACACTTAAAAACTTGTCAGTCTGCTTCAAGAGAACATGGTAGTTGTAATTATACCAAGACTACTCAGTCTCAAAGCTGGACTGACAGCCAGAAATGTTCTACCTTATTGAAGCTGGGAGCCCTACAAAACAGCTGTCCCAGCAATTTAGACACAAACTTATCTTCACCTCTATATAGGCAACATGCCACCTCTTTTTTAGAAATTGTCCGAAGAAGGGAAATGGAGAATCATCTAAGAGCATAGAGGATCCATCAGGCTCACACTTTATCCATAATCTCTCCTCCATCCAGAAACAGGATGATTCAGAGAGGGCAGCAGTCTCACAGAGTGTTGACAACAGTAGTCAGTACAATCCAGAAGGTAAGAAACCTAGAAAATCCTTAATATTTAGAATTCAGTTCTTTGTTGTAATAACCACAATGGTTTTCCACAACTTTTTCTTGTGCTTACAGGTGCATTTGCTTCATCCCCAGAAGTTGTGCGATACACAAAAGCACAAAGGCCCACCTTTCTCCCCATCCAGCCCTTTGTGCATCAGGCACCCTCAGGAAAACAGAGCAAGACTCTTGGTTCTCTTCTCAATCAGTACATCAGCCACAAGTACAGCAAGCCTGGTCCATCCAAAGCTACTTGCAAAAGCAAGGTACATCCACTCCATATGCAACCCTCACCTCTTGGGAGTTCTTCTAACATTCACCTGGAGGCAGCAACCAGTTCAGACAGTTGTTCCACCTGCACATCAAGTCCTATTTTGCCCCATTGTACCTAGACCATGAATAGGACTATCTAAGCTAAGTGGAGTTGCAGGAATTGCATTGTTGGTTTTGATGTATATGGCACTGAAGTTAACTAGTACTCCATCTGAGCTATTACAGGAAGAGTCAGTGATATAGTCTGTTTGGTTTTGAGTAAAGGATTCAATAAGATTTTCAGTTGGAGCCCAGCTTCCAGGTTCCTCAAGAGTTTGCTTGCTAAACTCTTCCTCATCACCCCAATCCTGTTGATCACATTCCATTAAAACAGGGGTTCCTTTGCTATTCCCACAATCCCTGCAACATGTTTCATGCTCCCTCCCTTGTTCTTTGTTTTCTTTGGCTTGGCTAAAAGGATTCATATTACACTGAGTCACATTTCCTTGTAGTTGAAGGGATGACCCCTCATGGTACTTATGCAAGTTGTCTCCATCCGAGTCCTCATCCTCTTCATCCTCATTCACTTCTGATTCAGGGATGAAAAGATTTTGCCATCTGGGATTACCTCTGCAATGGGATGGCACCTGCACATCAAGTCCTATTTTGCCCCATTGTACCTAGCCCAGCACAATGTTAGGGCTCATTCACCAGGACTTGATGAACAGAAATCCACATATGAGTCCAAATATGAGATCAAGAAACCCTCAAAGCCCAGAGCAAACAGACAGGAGTCCAAAGGCCTGCCCAAGTCAAAGTCAAAAACAATCTAGGTCTGGAAAACAAGCTTCTCAGATTTGTCTTCCTGAGCAGGTTCCCCTTGTTCAGGAGACCACAGGTCCTCTGGATGCATCCCACCCTTTACATCAAAGCTCCTCTCCTGCCGTTACATCAGTCACCTCCTTGACTTCTATCTCCTCCCTCATCTCTCTACCCAGCAATGGACAGAAATCCCTCTGGCCTTTTGAAACAGCATCACAGGTCTGCACGAATGAAGAACCCAAGACCAACGCTCACTTCATCTTTGGGCCAAGGAGATCACCTTGTAAGTGTCACTGGTCATGTTTTTGTTTCGATTTATTGTACTTACTGTACTGATGTGGATGTTTGTGTGTTAAAAGACTAAATATTTTATTTTCTGATATGATGTATATATACCCCTCTATCTGGGATAGAGTGGGCAGTACAGTGTAACTGTAAGACAAATTGTGTATGTTTTGTGAATCTGGTAGAAGTTATGTATTTAGGTCAAATTTTATGTATGCTTCCTCAACTCTGCAGGTGTTATGAGGGAACGTAAACACAGTGACTCATTCTCCATGACTGACAGACCCCCTGAGGAGTTTTGGATTTCCCCAGAAGCCCCTTCAGATATTCTTTCAATTGATCTTCTGCATAAGTCAGATGATAAATAATCCTATTCTGCATATATTTATTCATTACTAAAAACTCACATATTTCCGTACATTTTTACATGATTATTATTATCAATTGACAATATATGATGTTGTTTTTGTGATTCAGTATAGCAATGTGCCCATAATATGTATGGAGACCTATGTTAATATGAACATTTCTACAGTAGCATTTATCACATAGAAATTCCAAATGCAGAACACACTTCAGAAAATCAGAGTACAATTCTGTCTCAGACTGCCATTGAAGGCAAAAATTCCTTCTGCAACAGAAAGATACAGAGTGGATCTCTGCAGCATTGCCTCCTTTTCCCTGAAGTGAAAAATTTGACCTACTTTTAAGTCACTACATTGAATTGGCTAACACACACGGCATGTTTATATGTGTGTTTCTATGTGAGCACAAATGTGTGTACTACTGTATGTTCCTTTTTTTGTAGGTTTCATGTATCTTAATTTACAATTGTTCATGTACTTTAGAGGGATTGATAGAAATTACCTAAAAGTACAGCATTTCAAATTTGCTTCATGTAAATATTTTACAGAATTAATTTAAATCTCTAACTCACTCCCATCCCTACCATTTTTTCTGCTTTTCTGCAGGTATGTTGAAAGCTGTGAGTTTGGCAGTGGATATAATAACAGTTCATTTCAACTCAAGACAAGACCCAGGGGAAAAGGTAGTATCAGGAGTCAAAGGAATAAAAAATAAAAAATACGGAAAGTGGGGCAAAATATCTTGGATAGATGTTGAATACAACATAAATGTCAAATATTACCCATGTGTTCTAATTATACTGCCAGGCAAAATTGTTTTGTATATAGTTTCATGTACAGACAGAGTCCTTTTACTTGTAGCAGACTGAGAAGTCTCAATCTGATCTCTTAAAATGTTTTATTTTGTTTTCAGATCAGACTGGGAAACAGTTCACTGTGCACCACAATCAGCCACCTTGTCCTTAAACAGCTCTACCCCACAATCCAGAACATTCTTCAAGATGGTTTGAAAGCATATAAACTGGATTTGATTATTGGACAGCGACGCAAAAAACTATGGAACATCGTAGAGGCCACAGCACAACCAGGTCTGTGGGAGCCAGTCAGATGAAAATCAAATGAAACACCTTCATTCTCAAGTGCCCTCAAAATCTGTTTTTTTTTTATGAGTGCCAGTGTTTCTTTCTTCATAGGCTCATCTACCCGACTGCCTGACAGCTTGGTATCTGTGGTAAAAAAAATTTCCCAGTTACCAAGTCGCATGCGGCTCAGTGCCTTCATCATAGATCTGCTAAAGTAGGTCAAATGCTGAATACATCTGTTAAAAAGTAATGCCCCAGTACAGTTAGCTAATGAACATATTCCTCTTTAGCTTCCGTGCTTTGGAATTCTGGATCCATCATTTATACACTTGTGTAGGTGAGTATGATGTTTACTGACAACTGTAAAGGAATGTATTGTCTGTTATCACAATACTTAATTCCTTACTACATTTTATACCTTTAAAATTTACTCAATTTCTACTCAATTCTTTCCAAATTATTGTGATGGAACACTATCACCAATGGGGTTTCTTGGCTCTGGCCCAGGGGCCAATTTATAGACCACTGTTCCAAGAGCTGCTTCTTCTGCTGCAGCCACTCTCCCTGGTGCCCTTTGATCTCCATCTGCCACCTAAACCTAACCTTTAAAGAATGGAAACGCAAAAGCACAGTACACCTCTGCCTCATTGGCTACTTGCCCAGTCAGCTCAGTTTCTTCAGATGAGCTCTATCCAGATGAACAGCAGAAGTTCAGCAAGTCACAGTGATGTTAGTAAAAGGGTAACTGATGGATTTGGAATCAATCAGACACCCAACTCAAAGAGTGGAACACAGAAGAAAGAAGATGAAGGAACTGAAATGGAAAACACTGAGATGCCACTATCTTCAACAAGTTCTCTGGAAGACAAACACTTCAGTGAGCTACGTTGGGCCAGACTCTTTGGCTCTGGAGTTAGAACCCCAGTTGGGCCACAGAAGGTGCAAAAGAGCATTAGTGGATCTCTGAGAAGTAGGTCAGTAGCTGTCGTTCCTCAAAATAAATTCACTTTGTTAACTTCGGTTGTCTTTATATCAGAACATTTGCCTTCTTCTAGGCGGCCCTCAGAATGGCTTAATGGGTTAGTTCACCCAAAAATGAAAATTATGTCATTAATGACTCCACCCTCATGTCGTTCCAAACCCGTAAGACCTCGTTCATCTTCGGAACACAGTTTAAGATATTTTAGATTTAGTCCGAGAGCTTTCTGTCCCTCCATTGAAAATGTATGTACGGTATACTGTCCATGTCCAGAAAGGTAATAAAAACATCATCAAAGTAGTCCATGTGACATCAGTGGGTTAGTTAGAAGTTTTTGAAGCATCTAAAATACATTTTGGTCCAAAAATAACAAAAACTATGACTTTATTCAGCATTGTCTTCTCTTCCGGGTCTGTTGTATGTATCCGCTTTCACTCCACAGTGACGCTGCTGCTTCTTCTTTCCTGTTTATGGTGGTTGGCATCCAGCTTATTGGTGCATTACTGCCCCCTTCTGCTCCGGACAGTGACGTGATTAGGACATCCATGACATGCACACCTACGCACCATTTAAAAAAATAACTCTTAAGAACCCACAAGGAGTCTGATTGCAGCTAGACAGAGTAGAAGCACAATTAATCCAAAATAAAAAATCAACCCAGTGCAAAGACACCATATCTGTTCCTGGACAGAATGTTGCCATAGTGATTTACCAATCAGGAAAATTTGTATTATTACTTGATCTTTAAAAGGTATCAAAATATTCAGTAATTTTAATCCATGATGTTATAAAGGTTTTTCAGACTGAATTTCTAACACAATCAAAGTATTGTACAGAGTATATAACATGGACGTGTATTGTCTGTCAGCAATCAAGCACAAAACTGGAACTGAGGTCCCCAGAAGTATTTTCCAACCAATCCCTGAACTTATCCCTGTCTCAGGTCTTTAGCTGTCATGTCATCTAGTCATATCATTTCTGCTGTTGTTCAACTATGTGGCTTTATAAAAAGTACATTTCCTCATGGTCAATTCGAAATAGTTTCTATTACTTAGCGGTTTCCATGCATGATAGCATAAATGTATACACATGACAAACTAATACTGTAGTTTTCCTTTTTCGTATTCAGCGAATTACAACTGCTGGTTTTATTGCATTTTTGTGCACAATGAAATCTATTTAAAAATAGCTATTTTCTTTGATAAATACACATGATGAGTAGCTTTATATTTCTTATGTATTACTTAACGGCAGAACTAGTTAAGTAGCGATATTTATTTATGATCACATTTGCCCAAGCGTGACCCCTGATGTAAGGGATGCAAAGATGGACAAGAGCTCATTAAGAGGACGGTTTGATTATGAGTGAGTTTTAAAAGCAGCATTTTTTTCTATTTCCCGATATTAAAGTTGTGCCTGCTTGGAACTTTGTGATAATAAAGATTTGTTGCGTCATTAATGTTTGTATTGTGTGCTTTTTTTGTATGTGCACCAGAAGAAGGTAGGAAGAACAGTATTTGTAAAATGCATCACATGATTTTGTATATTAATACTAAAGCATACCAATTCCACCACTATAAAGTTATTATGGTGAATCTCATTAAATATGACAACATTAAATCCACAGCTACATGTTGTTTGTTAGATGGCCCACATGACTTTAATTGTCCTTGGATGAGTTACGGCGATCACTGATTTCAGCTGCATGGTTGGTCTTCAGCTCAGTCTGTTTCCCCCTGTGTTCTTCCTCTGTGTACCAGTGTGACTCAGAGCATTATGGGTGAGCTGCCCAAATGTATGGCCATATTGAAATCTGTATCCTGTTGACAAATTAACAACTTTCCATTGCTCTTCTACTGGAAAAGAAAGCATAATTTCTGGAAATACATACAGTACAGTAATTACTATCTTCACATGCCTGGTATGTGGCCTGTGTAGGAGGGCAGGAGACCTGTTTTGGAGGGGTATATTGTGGGTATCAGAGGCAAGCTGGTGGACAATTCCTCTTGCAGGTTGAGGGAGGTCTGACCTGACTTCATTTCCTTGCCAAACTGGATCAGTGCCTTGTGGGTGATGATGGGATATCCAGTACCAAAGAGGAACCGGGCTTTGGGGACATAGCCAGTAAAACCTGCCAAAATGACAATTGTTACACATTGGTGCAAAATTCATTAAAACACTGTAAATTGCTTCTTGGTAACCCATCTCTGGCTAACCTGAGATGAAATACTTTTGTGGGCTGCTATCCTCCATGAGGTACGGGGAGCCTTGTGGCTTCCAGAGGTCAGGGGCCTTGTAGGGGGCAGGATCTTTAGATATTGCTATCAGAGGGCTGTTCGGTCTTCTGGGCTGCAACAAAGGACAACCATTAGATTCAACTTTGATTTTAAAATTAAATATTGCAAGCTGAAAAAGGTAGCAAACTGACTGTGACAGCTTACTTTGAAGTCTGGGACGCTGTTGCCGACAGCAAAAGACAGGTCAGGAGAAGCTATACGAAGTCTCTTCTTTTGTTCCTGTTTGAACTCCGATAGTGCATCTCGACAGGTTTCTGCATATGTTTTGCAGAAGTAATTTTGGCGCAATGGAACAAAACCTTGGAGCAGAGACAGATATGGTGCATGTTAACAGATCTGCAAACTAGACACAAAGTATTGCAAGCCCCCAAGCTGCTCATAACCTGTGTATCCCGGTATCATTGTCACTAGGGTCCTGCTGCTCCCATGCCAGCTCCTCCAGATCTCATCGTGGGGCTCTGTGTCCTTCTCTATGGATGAGAGGCGTCCAGTATGGAGCACAAGTCTCTGTGAGTGAGATACCTCCGGGGAAGACAGGAGCTTTGCTGTTAACTGACCATAAGTCTGGCCCACATGATACTTCAGCTGAGGACAGTAGCCTGCATACCTACACACAACCATCAGTAGATGTTGGGAATAATATATGTAATGGATATATAATGATTTGTCAAACATTTTGTTTTAGAAATTCAAATTCAAGTGGACATACATAGTGGAAATACATGCATACTGTCAAACACATTTTTCATCACAATGTCATTTCCAATGTCCAATCAAAACCCATGACGCGTGATGCAAGCATATTGTGAAACTCAAGTGAGAAGTGACTCCATGTGAGCTTCAGAATGTACTTATGTCACGCTTCACAACATGCTTTGACGTTTATTGCTTCACAACTCATGAACCCATGTATGAATATATATTAAAAAGCGATGGTTTACTGTTTTAAAAAAAAGTTTAAAATATTAGTATTTCTCTTACACACACATATCATTTTTCTTCAGAAGACATTTATTCATCAACTGAGGTCATATGGATTACCATTGTTTGTTTTGCATGGTTTATGAAGTGTCAGCTTTTTAAGTCCCATAAACTTGCATAACATGACAGAGATGGATTGTTTTCTAAAGATCTTCATTGGTGTTCATCTAAAGAAAGGAACTAAAATACATCTGATCCAAGATGGCGCCGTGCATGTGGCAGCCTGTTGCAGCAGCGCTGAATGTTTTTAATGTTTTTAATGTTCTTAACTTTTTGTTTGTTTTGTGTTTCTTAAATTAACTTTATCAATGCCTGAGGACTACGTTTGTGAGCAGTTTTAGATATGAGAGCATCAGGAAGCACTGGACTGTGATTGTTTTTATTTTGGCACTTATAATTGGATCTTCAGGTGCTAGTTTTAGAGCAGCCAATTCTGACTCCATAATTTACTCAAGAGAACAACATTTGGATCTTCAGTACTTGACAAAGGTACTGATACCTGAAATGAAGATCCCGCTTGACTTAAGGAGGAGGCGAAGGGGATGTAGAGCTGGAGTGAAAAGCCGACTAAAGAAAAACGATACAAGCCATCACTACCAGCCATCATAATGGGAAATGTTCGATCACTTGGGAACAAGATGGAGGAGCTAACGGCACTTACAAGGTCTCAATGGGAATATCGTGAGTGCAGTTTTATGAGTTTTACAGAGACCTGGTTGAATGAGAGAACACCGGATACAGTTGTTACGCTGGATTGTTTTCATCTGGTACGTGCGGACAGGTGTGCTGTGGAGTCTGGTAAGAGCAAGGGTGGTGGATTGGCCCTGTTTGTTAATGAACATTGGTGCTGCCGAAAACACATTACAGTAAAAGAAAAACTGTGTAACAAGGACATTGAATTAATGGCTGTAGGAATGAGGCCTTACTATTTGCCAAGATAATTTTCTTATGTCATCTCTATCACGGTGTATATCCGCCCTCTGCAAATGTGAGACATGCAAGTGAGCATGTAAATACTGTCACAGCTAGAATGCAGACAAAATATCCACAATCACTCATCATTATCTCTGGTGATTTTAATCAAGCTTCTTTACATAATACCCTCCCTACGTTTACACAATATGTGGACTGTGAGATGGTAAAATTCTGGATTTGTTATACGCAAATGTGAAAAATGCTTATTGTTCTCTACCACTGCCTCCATTGGGACGATCAGACCATAATATTGTTTCTGTTAGATCTGTCTATGTTCCGGCTGTGAGAAAGCATCCGCCAACAATAAGAACAGTTAAAGTGTGGTCTGAATCAGTTTATGAGGCATTAATGGACTGTTTTGAAACTACGGATTGGGAGGTTTTACGTAAATCGCATGATGAGGACATTGATAGCCTAACGGACTGTGTTACAGACTACATACATTTTTGTGTTGAAAAAACAGTACCCACCAAAAAGGTAAAATGTTACTCAAACAACAAACCATGGGTTACCCCGGAGATAAAGTCATTACTAAATGAAAAAAAAAGAGGGCGTTTTTAACTGGAGACAGAGAGGAACTGAAGCGAGTCCAGAAATTATTAAAAGTTAAAATTAAGGAGGGGAAGGAATGTTATAAGTCAAAAATGGAACAAAAACTCCAACAAAACAATGTGAGAGAGGTATGGAGTGACCTAAACATGATGTCATGGGAATAGAGTACATGGATCTCCTGCCTCTGGTGGACAGGCATGGACAGATTAAATTAATAGATTTTTTAATAGATTTGATGGTATTGACCCCAAATTTTCCTCAACGAATGGTCTGAGGGGGAGCTTTCGTTTAGACCTCTAAATTCACCACACTCTATCACCTGTGAGTCTGTTCCTGTGTTTACTACCTATGGAACAAGTAAGAAGTGGTTTAAAGAGAATTAAAATGAGGAAATCTGCAGGCCCTGATGGTATAAGTCCTAGAGTTCTTAAAGTTTGTTCTGATCAACTTTGTTGGGTGACACACTATATTTTTAATTTAAGTCTGCGTCTGGAAAGGATACCTGTGTTATGGAAGACATCATGTATTGTACCAGTTCCTAAGAAAACTAACCCTACTGAATTTGCACATTACAGGCCGATAGTCCTAATGGCCCAGTTGATGAAGGTGTTTGAGAGATTGGTTTTAAACTATATTAAGCAGTTACTATGTGCTTTTGATGATAAATTGCAATTTGCTTATAAAACTGCCATTGGTGTTGATGATGCAATTATCTATCTTTTAAACAGATCATTTAGAGACCTCCGGTAATGTTGTCAGAATTGCATTTTTTGACTTCTCTAGTGCTTTCAACACTATTCAACCTGCTTTACTTAGGAATAAGTTAGAAAATGCCGGATTACACCATAGTCACCACCATGGTCAGCTGGCTAACTGACTATCTCTTAAACAGACCACAGTATGTAAGGGAAAAAAAACTGTGTGTCTCAAGTAGTTAAGTGTAGCACTGGTGTACCTCAAGGAACGGTTTTGGCACCATTTTTATTTACTATTTATACATCTGATTTTCAATATAATTCCAAGAATTGCCATCTTCAAACATTTTCTGATGATTCTGTAATTGTGGGTTGTATAAAAGATAATGATGAGAGTGAATACAGGGAACTCCTAAAGAACTTTGCAGATTGGTGTGAGATAAATTCTCTTAGGCTAAATGTTAGCAAGACCAAGGAAATTGTGGTTGACTTTGGCAGACATCCGTATCACACTATGCCATGTGAATTTATACGAGTCAGATATTGAGATTGTCACATCATATAAGTACTTGGGTGTATATCTGAACAATAAGCTTGACTGGTCTGACAACACAACACAAATCTATAAAAAGGGTCAGAGTCGTATTCATTTATTAAGGAGACTTAGATCCTTTGGTGTATGTCAAGCATTGTTGAAGACTTTCTATGCCTCTATTGTGTCATCTGTGAATTTGTATGGCGTTACCTGCTGGGGAGGAGGACTTGTGGAGAGGGAGAAAAACAAACTTAATAAGCTAATTAAGAAAGCAGGTTTGGTTGTGGGGTGTGTGTTTCCCACTATAGATGACATAGCTCAGGTTAGAATGACTGACAAACTGATTAACATGATGAATCATGAATGCCATCCTCTTTATGATTTAGTTCATGCTTGCGAGAGTTCTTTTAGTTCAAGATTAATTCAACCTAGGTGTTATAAGGAACGTTACAGAAGGTCTTTTTTACCAACAGCCATTAGATTTTACAACCAGTGCTATACAAGATAATTGTTAGAAATCTGATTGTGTATTGATGTGGAATGTGTATTTTATATGCTCAAAACTAAACCAATGTGGATAATGTAGTTGCTCAGGTTATTGTACACAATCTGTTGTAATTGTTTGTAATTTTATTTATTTTTTTGTATTTCTATTCTATTTATTATTCTCTGTGTTGAGCTTGCTGTGGCATGTGAATTTCCCTTCGGGGATTAATAAAGTTAATCTAATCTAATCTAGGATTGCATTTTTATGGTGAATTTTATTGGTTTGAGATTGAAAATCTAGTCAAGAGTCAAGTCAAGAGTAAATTAATAAAACACAAACAATACATTAAAAATGCATTTGGGAAAAAATCTATATGAATGATGGAGATTGAAATCCCCTGGGGGATTTAAGATGGGACAAAAAAAAAAAAAAAAAAAAAGTTAGTGAAGTTGGAGAAAATGCAATATTGTCATTTCCAGTGATATTGAATAATTGATCGATCAATTCATTTAGACAGGCAGACAGATAGAGGTAAGAATGGCCACCAATGGACTTCTTCAGTGTTACAGTGAGAAATGCTGGCAGTTAAAATGCTTAAGTTGACTTCGCCTCGTTTGAAGGTACATTTAGAAAGGTTTGAAGGTTTTATTTTTTATTTTGTTTTACATTAACTATCATTGAAGATAAAGAAAGTGCACGTTTTAAAAATCATTAAAAAAACAAACCTCATAAAAAAGCTGCTAACTTTTGGAACAAAATAAGAAACAAATAATTTAAAAACAATTGAACTGAGAACTCACCCTGGGATGTATTGCGGGTCAGGTGTCACCAGCACTTTACTAAATTTTGGAGGAAACTGCTCCATATTTTTAAACCTGCAGCAGTTGTGAATGTTATTGTGTACGGTTGCTAGTGAGGGAGTCAAGGTGAGCGTCCACGTGCCATTATTGTGTCAGAGACCGCGTAATTACGTGACGTAGTGTCCTCTAGTCATCATGAAGAACGAAAGGACTCGCTAAAGTGTGCAGCCACCTAAATTAAATAAAATAATTATTTAATAAACGAACAGAAAATAAGTTTCTTATACCTAAGTTCAATTAAATTGTTTGAAGATAAACTCTGCTGTATCAGCAGTTGTTCTAAACGTCGATACTGAACATTGACATGTTTAAAATCGCATGGCTGGTACTGTAAGCAGGGTTGCCAGGTTTTCACAACAAAAACCTCCCAATTTCCTCTCTAAACTAGTCCAAAACTAGCCCAGTCGCATTTCAGGGGGGTCTCATGGTTAAAATCGCGTGCAGCCTCTTGTGTGTAGAAGGAGAAATGCACCAGGATATTCAGCCACAAAAAGGAATAGGCCTATGGATCTAATGAAAAATGTTAATCATTATCCATACATAAAATGATTTAATAGACCCAAGAGAGGACGAAACCTAGCCTATTTACTGATTTGTTTTAGACATGATATTAAAGGATAGTTCTCCCAAAAAGAAACTAATGTCATTATTCCAATCACGTGGTTCTGGGGACGCGCGAAATTCCGGTGGAGGGCAAGCAGAGCAAATTAGAATGGAAGAGATGAAGAAAAGTCCTTTCTCTGCTGGTTTAGAAAGGTAAACAGAAAATATGTTGGACGTGATCATTATGCCATGAAAAGGAGCGACTTTTCCACTGAATTGAAAGACTTTACTGCCATTGAGGAGGTAGATGGAGATGCCATGGAGAATGTGAAGCTGCTGTCACGCCGCATTCAGTTCTAGTCTGGGTTTGTTTATACCGCGCTGCCTTTCTGCTAGTGAAGTTAGGGCAGTTTTTTGATTTTCTGTCGTGATTGTGAAAAATGTCACCATTATAGGTCATTTATGCTATATCAAGAATTACAGGAGCTCACATCATTGTTCAAATAAAAAACTGGACGGTGTAATACAATTGCCTCTTCTACGTGTAAAAACACTATAAGGGAAGCAGGTTGAGGAGGTGATGGGGAGACACCGTATATCAAATCTAATAATGTCACTGATTGAACCCACTCCCTATCACTCAATAAAATAATCACATAGCTGAGTGTTTTTGAAAGTGTTGTCTTTGTTGAATCGACTTCTGTCAGCTTGTTAAACATTTATTTGGACATTTTCTACCATATGATGGCTGAAGCAGCAACGCGTGAGTCGTGACACTCTCATGGTAACCAGATCAACATTGTGAATGGATTATCATTCAATGGGATAAAATAGCTTCTCTTCCCTGCAAACAATACCATGAAGAATGTGGATATTTAACCAAGTCAAAAACAAAAAAGGTAAGCAGCTATCCATATTCATTTCAGTATCAGCAGACGCAAAACGCTATTAAAGGCAACAACTTTTAAAGGTAAAAAACAATATTTTTATAAAACAATATTTAGTTATAAAAAACGGTATAAGTTATGTAAACAAACACCTTCTGGGTTCTTAATTTTATCGATTTGAGCAACCATAAACAACACAAAACATACGAATTTTGAGTTTTTGATAGGATTCCTATATAGAACAATCATTCCCTGCCCTCCAGACTCATTTGCACTGCTGCTGTGACATCATGTGCAAACAACCTATTAAAAAACAATCAGTACCCTATAGACCCCTTAAAAGTAATTATGATTATGGCTAGCAATGTGGATTATTTTGAGACCATTCAAAGGATGGCACACATTTCTATCGCTGTATGTTTGTTTAACATTTAAGCTAGCTAGTGCGCTGAAAGTTGGCGACTTTTCACCTATAAAACAGAAACTTTTTGATTTGTACTAGATAAAACCAACACACCATTACATATGCATTGATTATTTTACCTGATATGAAGTGTGCACTGCAAACACGAGTATTATTTATGATCGTCTCCGTCCAGCCTGTACGCTGTATTGCATTCAACCACAATTATCTTTTTGATTTCTGTGAAGGAATGTCTGCCGGGATCTGGTAAAACTTTAGTTTTGAACCAAAAGTGCTGTTCCTTCTATTTTGGCAGCCAAAACACAACAAGACGACATTTTAAAGTCAAAACCTCAAACTTTTAGTGCCTGCTATGAGTTCTTATTTATGTTTTGCCTCCAGCTAGAGCGGTGACGTCACAGTGACGTATATGGGACCCTGATTTCCAAAGGAAATGCAAAATTTACTTTTATCAGAGAACATAACTGTCACATAAACGCCAGGCTCCAGCATCGGCCAATCACAACGCACTCTCTCTCCCGAGTACTGATCACTCACACCTGCACGCAATCACCACAGCAATCAGCCCGCACATAGAAGACACTCACTCACTGTCCGGTCTCATTCGTACCAAGGACTCTTCCTGAATGCTTACCTCAAGGACTCCTGTTGATACTTACCTGTCTCCAGTACTTCCCGATCTCCTAATGTGTCTCCATCATGTGTGTGAGTGTGTCCAGTCTCCTAACTCTCCTTTGCTCCAGCGATCTTCCACAGATAACCACCTGCAATCCATAAAGGACAGTATCAGTACTCATTCATCACTCAGTCACTTTAACAACGTCTGTTTCACTCACCTGTGTTTGATTCATCTGCTTGTGTCAAATAAATACCTTAACTGTGATCTTCTGTGTCTGAGCTTCTGTATTGTAACAGAAGACCGGACCAACACCGTAGATGCAAGCATGAGTCATCCCGATCCATTCCAGGACCTGGTCGATGCATTACGGCGAACACTCACCGTGCACCCTGCACCCACGCCGACTCCACCAGCCATCACTTCCGCAAACACCGCCGCCACTCCTTCAACGCTTCTGTACACCAGTCCCATGGCCAATCCGTCGCCCTACTCTGGTTCGGCGGTGGAATCCAACAGTTTCCTCTTACAATGCTCATTGGTCATGCAACTGCACATGTTTCCTACCCAACAATCCAAAGTGGCGTTCCTGATTACACAACTAAGCAGCAAAGCACTACTATGGGCTGATTCCATTTGGACCCAAAAACACCCAGCTATCCAGTCCTACTCCAGTTTCTTTGATCATTTCAAAGAAGTGTTTGGAAAACCTTCCTGGAATTCTGTTATCGGTGAGAAACTTTACAATCTTAAACAAGGATTAATGTCTGTTAACGAATATGCTCTTCAATTCAGAACACTGGCTGCCAAGAGTGGATGGAACGAACAAGCTCTACTCACGTCATATCGTCAAGGTCTGGATCCACAAGTGCAGTTGCATCTCACTGCATACGAGGATACCATCGGGCTTGAGAGGTTTATCCAACTATCCATCAGTTTCGCCACTCGTATGCAGTCGTGTCTCGAAGAGCACCAGGGCCAGTCGAAGCTCACCACCAAGTGGACTCTTCTCGTTTGACACCTGCTGAACAGCAGAGAAGGCTGACCCAGAACTTATGTCTATATTGCGGTGCTCCGGGACATATAATCTCTGCATGTCCCATTCGTCCTCCTCGTCCCATGGTGAGTGCCATCTTCCCTTCTACAAATAAGATGAAACCACTCACTACTGTTGTGAAGCTTACTGCTGCTGATATTACTCTTCCAGTTACCGCCCTCCTCGACTCTGGGTCAGCAGGCAATTTCATCTCCGGCGCCCTCTGCCATCAGCTCAAGCTCAAGACCACAGCTACGGCTACGACTACAACGTATCAGATCCAATCAATAACTGGAAAGCCTGTAAGCCGACGTCAAGTGAGTCAGAGTGTCGGTCCACTACTACTTCATGTGTCCTTCACGTGGAGAAGATTTCGTTACTGGTCCTGGAGGAATCCACCGCTGACATGATCCTAGGGCATCCGTGGTTGGAGCAGCACAATCCCATCCTCTCCTGGAAGACTGGCAAAGTCCTGAAGTGGGGCGACACCTGTTTTAAAGACTGTTTCTCTGCACTCCCTGTTCCAAGTTCTCCTAGTTCTGACCATCTTCCTGTTTGCGCTACATCCATCGAAAGTCCATTGGAGAAATGTTCTGTGGATATTCCATCTTGTTACACCCCCTCAGTGATGTTTTCTGCCCAACGAGAGCTTCCAAGCTGCCTCCTCACCAGCCATGGGACACTGCTATCGATCTGCTTCCGGGTGAGTCAGTGCCCAGGGGAAAGATTTATCCCTTGTCCATCCCAGAGGAGAAGGCCATGGAGGAATACATCGAGAAGGCCCTGGTTCATGGCTACATCTGTCCATCAACTTCCCCTGCTGCTTCTAGCTTCTTCTTTGTGGCAAAAAAGGACAGAGGCTTGCGGCCTTGAATAGATTACAGAGCTCTCAACAACATCACAGTCAAGTTCTGGTACCCCCTTCCTCTCATCCCAGCGGCCCTAGAACATCTCCGTGGTGCCACTGTCTTCACCAAGTTGGACCTCCGCAGCACGTACAACTTGATCCGGATACGCGAAGGGGACGAGTGGAAGACCGCCTTTGTCACGCCCACAGGTCATTATGAATGGTCATATATGGACTTGTTAACGCCCCATCCATATTCCAGGACTTCATCCACGAGGTGCTCCAGGAGTTACTCCAAGTTCATCTTGGTATACATCGATGACATCCTGATTTACTCCCGGAGCATGCTCGAACATCGCCACAACGTTGCTGGAATATCTTCGAGCTGCCAAAAGACTCAAGACTTCACCCGCTTCAATTTCACCATTTCCTACAGACCTGGATCTAAGAACACCAAGGCTGATGCTCTCTCACGACTCTACACTCCTGAGGAAAACAAAGAGGAACCTGAGTCCATCATCCCCGAAGAGCTTATTGTCAGTCCCATTACCTGGTCTGAAGAGACTCTTCCCTCTACCAATGCCTCCACCAACACTCCGCCGGGTTGCCCTCCAGGCTTGCAGTACATCACCAGAGCACGGCGCACCCCACTGATTCACTCCACCCATACATCACTTGGCACTGGCCACCCAGGGGTCAATGAAACCCTCTCGCTGCTAAAAGAGTGCTTCTGGTAGCCCAATATGGCATAGTATGTCAGAAGGTACGTGCAGGGATGTAGGGATTGCACCATCTCAAAGAGTCCACGCCACCGATCATCCAGCAAGCTCCTTCCTCTGCCCATTCCCAATCGCCCATGGTCACACCTAGGAGTTGACTTCATCATGGATCTTCCTCCTTCTAATGACTGTACATGTATATTTGTGGTAGTAGACAGATTTTCTAAATGTTGTCATCTGATTCCTTTGAAGGGACTACCGACTGCTATGGAAACTGCTGAACTGATGTTCAACCACATCTTCTGCTACTTTGGAATCCCTGAAGACATCTTCTCCGACCGAGGACCCCAGTTCAACTCAAGAGTATGGAAGGCGTTCTTCTCACTCCTAGGTGTGGCCATTAGCCTCTCATCTGGATACCACCCACAGACGAACGGGCAGACGGAACGGAAGATCGGGAACGGGAGATCGGCCACTACTTCTGTATCTTCTGTCATGGCCACCAGGACTCTTGGAACCAGTATCTGGGTTGGGCCGAGTACGCACAGAACTCCCTGCGTCAACCATCCACCGGTCTTACACCCTTCCAGTGTGTACTCGGTTACCAACCCCCACTGTTACCCTGGGATGGGGAACCATCGACTGCTTAAGTTAGGTCACAGTCGACTACTGGTTCCGAGAGAGCGAGAGGGTCTGGGACTCAGCACATCACCAGCTACAACGTTCCCTCCAGTGGCGCAGACTGACAGCTGACCTCCATCGCTCCGAAGCACCTGCCTATCTACCTGGACAGTTGGTTTGGCTGTCTACGAGGGACACCCGTCTGCGCCAGCCGTGCCATAAGCTGGGTCCCAGGTTCATTGGCCTATTCACCATCCTGGAGCAGATCAACCCGGTCACATACAAACTTCAGCTGCCAGCTGAGTATCCAAACACCCCACATTCCATGTGTCACTCCTTAAGCCTCACCATCCCTCTGTTTCTCCCTCCACAGAGCTTGGCGTGGACGCAGCTGAACCCACCCTTCCACTCCTACTGGACAAAGGTACTGCCTATGAGGTGAGAGAGATTCTGGATTCCTGGTGCTGTGGTGGTCAGCTCTAATACCTGGTAGACTGGGAAGGATATGGTCCTGAGGAACGTTCATGGGTACCACACAACAACATTTCGACCCCAACCTGCTGGAGACCTTTCACTCCGCTCATCCAAACAGACCTGCCCCTCACAACGCACTCCCTCTACCGAGTACTGATCACTCACACCTGCACGCAATCACCAAAGCAATTAGCCCGCACATAAAAGACACTTACACACACTCACTCACTGTCCGGTCTCGTTCGCACCAAGGATGTTTTCTGAATGCTTACCTCAAGGACTCCTGTTGATACTTACCTGTCTCCAGTGCTTCCCGATCTCCTAGTGTGTCTCCATCGTGTGTGTGAGTGTGTCCAGTCTCCTAACTCTCCTTTACTCCAGCGATCTTCCAGGGATAACCACCTGCAATTCATAACGGACAGTATCAGTACTCATTCATCACTCAGTCACTTTAACAATGTCTGTTTCACTCACCTGTGTTCAACGATTCATCTGCTTGTGTCAAATAAATACCTTAACTGTGATCTTCTGTCTGTGAGCCATCTGTATTGTAACAATAACTTTGGACCACTCAGCAGCAGTCCAGCCCTTTTTGTCTTTAGCCCAGGCGAGACGCTTCTGACGCTGTCTGTTGTTCAAGAGTGGCTTGACACAAGCAGTGTGACAGCTGAAACCCATGTCTTGCATACGTCTGTGCGTAGTGGTTCTTGAAGCACTGACTCCAGCTGCAGTTCACTCTTTGTGAATCTCCCCCACATTTTTTAATGGGTTTTCTTTCACAATCCTCTCCAGGGTGCGGTTATCCCTATTGCTTGTACACTTTTTTTTCTACCACATCTTTTCCTTCCCTTCACCTCTCTATTAATGTGCTTGGACACAGAGCTCTGTGAACAGCCAGCCTCTTTTGCAATGACCTTTTGTGTCTTGCCCTCCTTGTGCAAGGTGTCTATGGTCGTCTTTTGGACAACTGTCAAGTCTGTCGGCAGTCTTCCCCATGATTGTGTAGCCTACAGAACTAGACTGAGAGACCATTTAAAGGCCTTTGCAGGTGTTTTGAGTTAATTAGCTGATTAGAGTGTGGCACCAGGTGTCTTCAATATTGAACCTTTTCACAATATTCTAATTTTCTGAGATACTGAATTTGGTATTTTCCATAGTTGTCAGTTATAATCATCAAAATTAAAAGAAATAAACATTTGAAATATATCAGTCTGTGTGTAATGAATGAATATAATATACAATATACTTTTTGAATGGAATTGGTGAAATAAATAAACTTTTTGATGATATTCTATGATAAATGATCAGCACCTGTGTGTGTATGTATATAAAATGAGTACACCCCCTTTCAGCACCTGTGTGTGTATGTATATAAAATGAGTACACCCCCTTTGAAAAGTAACATTTTAAACAATATCTCAATGAACACAAAAACAATTTCTAAAATGTTGACAAGACTAAGTTTAATATAACATCTGTTACTTATAACTTATAACATAAAAGTAAGGTTAATAATATAACTTAGATTTTTCAGTTTTACTCAAATTAGGGTGATGCAAAAATGAGAACACCCCACAACAAAAACTACTACATCTAGTACTTTGTATGGCCTCAATGATTTTTAATGAAAGCACCAAGTCTTCTAGGCATGGAATGAACAAGTTGGCAACATTTTGCAGCATCTATCTATTTCCATTCTTCAAGAATGACCTCTATTAGAGACTAGATGCTGGATGAAAAGTGATGCTCAACTTGTCTCTTCAGAATTCCCCAGGTGTCCGATTGGGTTCATATCAGGAGCCATTGAATCACTTTCACCCTGTTTTTCTTCAGAAATCCAACAGTGGCCTTAGATGTGTGTTTAGGATCATTGTCATGTTGGAAAAGTGCACGACGACCAAGGGCACAGAGTGATGGTAGCATCTTCTCTTTCAGTATAGAGTAGTACATTTATGAATTCATGATGCCATCAATGAAATGCAGCTCCCCGACAACAGCAGCACTCATGCAGCCCCACATAAGGACACTGCCAACACCATGTTTAACTGTAGGCACCATGCATTTTTTCTTTGTATTCCACACCTTTGCAACGCCATACAGTTTTAAAGCCATCAGTTCCAAAAACATTTATCTTGGTCTCATCACTCCAGAGTATAGAGTGCCAGTAGACTTCATCTTTGTCAGCATGGGCCCTGGCAAACTTTAGGCAGGCTTTTTTGTACCTGGGCTCTAGGAGAGGCTTCTTTCGTGGACGGTACCCATGCATGCCATTCCTCTACAGTGTACACCGTATTGTGTCATGGGAAATAGTCACCCCAGTTTACTTCTTTAGATTACTGCAGTGAACTTGCATGTAAATAACAACTATTTAATTTTACTCTGCAGCAAAAACTGGCTTCAATAGGTTTCTGATATCAGATATCCAAAAAAATGTAAAAGATCACTGCCTCTTATTTACAAGTCAAGGACATCTATTTAATGTTCAGATACTCCTGTCCATTGAGGTGATAAGGAAGAAACTGTTGTAGAGTTTTGGTTTGTGTCAGAGGTTTTTTTTATTTTTTTATTTGTTTTTGCCTCTGCTGGATCACATATCTGGTGATGCTAAAAGCCTGACACCCAAGCAGTGTGCAGTCATGGACGTGGCCCTTGATACCATAAAGGTATAAATGATGTTTTCTTTAAAGCAGCTATAAAGTTCCATGTTGTTTCAAAATTAATCTTTGATTATTCTCTAACCTCTGCAGCAATACTTCCATGCTGGAGGAAATGGATTGAAGAAGGCCTTCCTGGAGAAAAGTCCTGAACTGTCCTCACTGAGACATGCATTGTCCCTCTATATCCAGACCACTGACACACTCATCAAGACGTTTGTTACTTCTCAGCATGCTCAAGGTGAACACACAGACAAGGACACACATCTACTGACACACCTACTTTATCTTCATACATATAACCTCATAATATCAATATTAAAGGAATAGTATGACAATTCATTCATTTACACTCATGTTGTTCCAAACCTGTAACTTACTTTCTTCCGTGGAACATAAAAGAAGATATTTTGAATAATGTTCACACCATTTTTTTTTCATATAATGATATAACTTCACTGATCACTCTCTCGTATCTTCAGTTCATATCTTTTGATACCTTAAAGATTAATTTAAGCAATGCTTCACTAGGTGTCAATATTGAGCTGTGGATTACTGTAGATGGACATCATCAAAAGCAAAGAATTAAAAACAAGAATAACAACAGAGAAACATGGACAGTAGCCACATTAAGCAATGAGAGACAGATAAAGTCCCAATACCCTCTCACAAATGATCACAGTCCCCTTCTCAAGATCCTTTCCTAAGGATCTTTTAAATAGTCTTAAATTAGGTCACAGCTATAGGTCCTGATATTTATCAGAGGCATGTGGTATTACTGGTATTATATTCATTATAGAAAGCATTTGATTGGACAAACACATCCCTAACCCATAAGTGCAGGATGAATAATCACTGGGTGCTTCTCTGTCTGCATCTCGGCTGCCACATCATCAAGCTTCATCAAAGTAAGTCTCAGTGTGAAGGATCCTTTGAAGGCAGCTTTCATTTTGCATCCTTCATTCAGCTTATTTTGAAGGATGGAACAAGTGTATGCTTCGTGTCCAATCACCAACAATTCACAAAAAAGAATTAGCAGTAAATGAACTGACATTGAGCTCATCTAGTTTCACTGTGTAATACAAGAAAATAAAAAAAATCTGTGTGGTGGAAGAGCACGCACGGACAGTGCTTGAGGGCACTGCTTGAGGGCACTGTCTGTGTGAATTGTGAGCATCTGCCTATGAAAATGCTCCACTCTCATTTGACCCTCTTCTCGAGGGGAGAGGAGCCGGCATCAATGCCTGGTGGTTCTGGCCCTGCACATGATGAGGCAGAGTGGCGGCTGAAATCATGGGTTCGCAGATGGAGCTCGCAGAGGAGTTTGAGAGAGGTGTAAATCTTTCTCAACCCTCTGTAGCTGATGAGGGTGAGCTGTTGGATGACGATGATGTCTTGTCATTGACATCGTCAGATCTAGTCGGATCTTTCTCTTCTGGCTGCAAGCCCAAAAGAGCAGGAGATGGCTGTTGAAGAGGAGCAGGTGTGCTGAAACTTCAAAGCCTCCCTGCCCAGCGTATGCGGACCTGCTGGAAGTTATGGAGCGTGCTTCTGGCATGCTGCAGCTGCGGGAGTGTGTTAAGAAAGGGGCCGTATGCAGCTCCTTCAGTGCACAATAACTTATTTCTTTGTACTCCCCTACTTCAGGGTTTAGAGTGTTGTTACTGTACATTGCCTGTTGGAATGTGTAGATTTAAGCTCAGGTTGAATTAAGCTAAGTAACCTCACTTTATTGTTTGGTTCTCAGATTAGGCTCCCTTAGAGCTTAGACAGATCCCACTAGCTGATGCCATGTGTCTTCTAGAGTCGCAGGCTCCGGTCTAGTCCTCCTCTAAGAACATGATGGCGCAGGCTTGTTATAGTTGTTGACACTGCCACTGGCACACGTCTGTGTCCCCTGGAGTAGTAGGCCCGGTCTGGGCCTCAATCAGAGCATGTTGGTGAAATTTTTTTGTACTCCTCTCGCCTTCAGAGTGTTAAGTGCTTTACTGAGTACATTGCCTGTTGGAATGTGTTGATTGGAATTAAGCCCAGGCTGAGCTATTAGTTAACCTCACTGAATAGTTTGGTCCTATATGTGGCTCCCTGAGAGCTTAGTAATTGCCACTAGAATCTGGCACCACATATCATTCTGGGTTGTAGGCCCCGTTTGGGTCTCCTTCAGAGCATGATGGCGTAGGTTTGTACTCCTCTTGCTCTAAGAGTAAAAATCAGTTTTTACTGAGTACATGACCTGGTGGTATGATGGCTCAAGTTGAGATAAACTAGTTAACCTCACTTGAGACCTGGTGGTATATTGGCTCAGGTTGAGTTAAACTAGTTAACCTCACTTGAGAAGCTTGGTTATTCTGTTTGTCTCCCTTAGAGCTTAGAACACTGCTGTGAGCTAATGCCACGTCTGGAAGTCGTAGGCCCTCTTTTGGACCTCATGCAGGGCATGTTGGCATATGCTGTACTCCTCTTGCTTTAAAGAGTAAAAAGTGTTTTTACTGAGTGCACTGCTCCTCGGATTGTGTTAGGTAGACTGTTATGTGGGCACTCTCAGTCAAATCTGCTGTATTTGCTTATCAGAAAGCAAACTGTTCAGGTGTGTGGCCTTCACAGGCCTTCCTCTAAGCTTCGCCCTCCCATTTCTGGGTGTTCTCTAAGCAGATTGGGATGAGCCCCCAGGCTGTTAAATGTACTCCCCTTGTTGGGTTAAAAAGGGTAAAAAAAGTGCTAAGCTGAGTCTTGTTCTCCGGGATGCCCATCTCTATGCTCTGGTCTGAGTTAGTCACTGCTGTTGGCCAAGACTAGGTTTCTGTAAAGTAGATCAGGTTGGCTTTGGCAATCAGAGTTGAGTACATTCCGCTGACAAGTGACAGGCTAGGGTTCCCTCAGGCCCCCTGGCCACATTCCCTTAGAGGTACCCTCTTTTCTTTGAAAAAAAGTGTGGTTCCAGAAGCCTTTGAGTGGCCTTGGTAGGCCTTCTGAGGAAGGCCCCTTTGATGCTTATAGCTTGGGCTGTTGGCCATAGGTAGAGGTCCCTTTTTGAAAGGGAACGTCTCAGGTTACGTATGTAACCATGGTTCCTTGAGAATAGGGAACGAGACACTGCGTTACCTGCCATGCATTGTGGCTGCCTGCTGAACAGTCCCTTCAGACGATAAGGTACTGACTGATTCTCTAGGCGCTCCTTTATACTTCCGGGTTGTGTCTTTAATGACGTCATAGACTAATAGGATTGGTAGGATTTGATAATTGCTTTCAGACACCGGCTCACGTGATGGCGTTCCCCATATGCGTTCATATGCGTATGGTTCTCAGGGAACCATGGTTACATACGTAACCTGAGACATTTCTAAGGTGTTCTGAGAGGTTGCTAGGACATTGTTAAAACTGAATTGTAAAAAAGCATGTCTACTGTTTAAAATCACATTCACGTTTATAAATTTAGAGCTCTAAATTTATATTCAGGATAACTTACTAAGACAAAATGTATCCCTGTTTGGTGTCTGCATTTTAATTTTATACTGTATGTCTCAGGTTATGTGTGCTGTGAGCCTCCAAACAACCATCTGGATAAGTTCACAGGAACTCTGATGGTGGGAGGAGAGACATTATCTCTGGATAATAACAGGATTCTGCTCAGAGGATGTACTCTCAGAAACACAGAGTGGTGCTTCTGCCTGGTAGTGTTTGGAGGTGTGGAATCATACTATTAGGGACGGAGACACAGGTATAACGTTAATGATCTTTTATTGAACAACCAGATGTGATAGCAGAGTGCAGGTAAGTGAATACAGGTAAAGTTCATGGCAGATGATATTCTTGTAACTGATACTTGTCTTGTTTACCCAGGGAATGTGGATGGCAGGCAGACGTGGAGCAGATGAGACACAGAGACACTCACAGAAGACGAGGAGAACACTAGGGATCTTTGTGAACGCTGGAGACAGGTAAGTAGTCGTTAGAGGAGTCCTTGAGGTAAGCATAGCAGGTAGGTATGCGTTAACGAGACCGGACCGTGACTGAATGCCTGTGAGTGTCTTTGTTAGTGCAGCTGATGAGGAAGGTGATGAGTGTCAGGTGTGCGTGGTTAGTATTCTGGTGAGGGAGTGCATCGTGAGTGGGTGAGAGCAGAGCCTGGCGTGTCTGTGACACACGTCTTATACTCAAAAAATGTGATGATTGAAAAACTTTTTGGTTACCCATGTAACCTTAGTTGCCTAAGTAGGGAACAAGACGCTGTGTCGAAATGCTGCGGGAACGCCTCTGCGTGATTGCTTCATGAAGCACGTATGAAATCAGTCCAATGGAGTGACGGAACGTCATAGGCGGGTGACGTCACTGACCAGGAAACTATAAAGCCTACCTGAAAACCCATTCATTCAGCTTCTGGAAAACTGAAGCAAGTCACTTACGGGCATGCTGTCTCATTCCCTACTCAGGGAACTAGTTACATGTGTAACCGAGACGTTCCCTTTCAAGGGAAATCGAGCTGCGTCGAAACACTGCGGGAACACTAATACCCACGTTGCCATATGAGCAAGTGACCGTCTGTGTGAAATCTTTGCACACACTAAGACGATAGCATCTGCGCCCCTGGAGCGGAGCCGAGGTCCAGTTCATAAAACTTCACAAAGTTATGCGGCAAGGACCAGCCTTCCACATCACAAACTTCCTGGAGAGAAACTCCTGACAGTAGCGCTTTGGAAGTGGCCATACTCCTGGTCGAGTGAGCTCGAACAGCTGAAGGTGAAGGCTGACCAGCCGACTCTTAAGCAAGTGAGATGGTCTCAACCACCCACTTGCTCTTCCTCTGCTTAGATGCAGGGTGACCTTTCCTAGGTGACCCGAAACAAACTGTTCAGATTTTCTCCACAGGGCAGCTCTGTGGACGTAAGCGTCTAATGCCCTCACAGGGCAAAGCAGATTCAGTTTCTCCTGATCTGACGTCCGTTCTGTCCACATTGGCTCGACCAAAGTTGTCCCATAGGAGCTTCACCACCTTGGGGTGAAGTCTCCATTCCCCGGGCCTCAGCCCCTGTCTCAAAAGGATATCTGCTCCCAGATTGAGGTACCCTGGTATATAAACTGCCTTGATTGAGAGCAGCTTCCCCTGGGTCCACAGGAGGATCTGATGAGCCAGTCTGTATAACGGGTGCGGTCTGGAAGGAAGTGTTTCAGAGCCTGAAATACTGCCAACATCTCAGCAATGCTCTGCTTCTGCTGTGCCCAGTGTGAGGAGCTCGTACTCAGCTTGGGCTAAGAGAGCTAAGTCGGCTGACTGACGCAACTCCTGGATGACATCCACCCCCACTTCTTCACTTTCCCCCAGGTTTCTTAGCAGATCGGCTAGATAGACATTGTATGCAGGCACGCCGCAGCCTGACCCGAGGCCAAGTACACTTTGCCCACCAGCGCGGATGTAGCTTTAAGTGGCTTGGTGGGCAGTGTCGGGGCTTTAGGCAGACTGAGGGGAGAGATGACTCGCAAGCGTCTCTTCCACCTTTGACATCGCACCATAACTGTGCCTTCTCATACCTAATACATTGCTGTATGTAGAGGTCTGTGGTGTGTGAACACGGTATGAGACAGGCTTCTTCCATGACCTCGACACCTCGGTGTGGGGGTCGGGAAAAAACTGTAAGCCCCGAAGTGGAGGTTGAGCTGATCTAGATGGAAGATAGCGTTCATCTAGCTTGCTTTTTACTTGCAGCTCTTGTTTCTCAGCCGGCCACTCAATGTTTAACTTGGCCACGGATCGAGTCAAAACCTCCATGAGCTCCTCACTAGCAGGAGACTGAAGTGGCGAGTCTTCAGTATCTCCTGTAGCTACACTAACCATATCCAATTCCTCAGAACTGGATACCATCAGTGCAGCTGCCTCAACCGGAGCGGAAGAACCTGCAGCGTGTGCTTCCTGACAATGAATTGAGACACTAGATCTGGCAGGTGAGGACTGAGATAGGGCAGCGCCCATCTCTAACCCCTCTGTCAGATCCATCTGCGAACCCTACAACATCAGACAACACTATGCCTCAGCAGAAGCAGAACCTGAGCTGCAAGGAACGCGAGCCGAGCCACCCTCCTCAAAGAGGGCTCAGCGGAAGCACAGCGTTCTCAGGGGAAGAAGATCACAATGCTCGCAAGTAGCTCCCTTGAGAGCTGCTTAGGCATGCTACACTCCCAAACAAACAATGCACATTTGGTATGTATTCCCACCCGTAATGAAACAAGGGCAGGGATGAACAGTTCACTTCCTGAACTGTTGTTCGCTCGCCATCATAAATGTGTGATATAATGCTTGTACTGAGACCGACAACGTTCCGTCACTCCATTGGACTGATTTCATACAAGCTTCACAACACAATCACGCAGAGGCGTTCCTGCAGCGTTTCGATGCAGCTCGAGTTCCCTTGAAAGGGAATTGAATCATTACACATTTTAGCAATGCATTGCATCACCCAATTTATATTAGACACATACTGTATAGTGACCCCAAAATTATTTGGACATTTTTGGCAACCTAACAACTACTTTTTGTGAAATGTTTTACTAGAAAAATGTGTTTGTATTGTATTTCATACATTTTTACTGTCCAAATAGATTTTAGGTCACTGTACTATATATACTACCGTTAAAAGTTATGATTTGATTAAAGTTATGATAATCTATGATTTTTAAATGTTTTGTAAGAGTTCTCTATTGCTAAACCAGGTTTAATTTTTTTATTAAAAATACAATAAAAATTTGTGAAATATTATTGCAATTTATAATAACTGTTTTTATAATAACTATTTTAATATATTTTAAAAAGTAATATTTTCTTGTGATCAAAGCTGAATTTTCAGCATCATTACTCCAGTCTTCAGTGTCACATGATCCTTCAAAAATCATTCTAATAAGCTGATTTGATGCTCAAGAAACATTTATTATCATGTTGAAAACAGTTAATATTTTTGTGGAAACCAACCATGATACATTTGTAGAAAAGTAGAAAAGTTTTGAATTAGAAAGTTTTGAAATAGAAATCTTTTGTAAAATTAAAAACATTTTTTACTGTTGTTTTTGATCAATTTAATGCATCCTTGCTGAATAAAAGTATTAATTTCTTAAAAAAAAAAATAAAATACTGACCCCAGACATTTGAATGGTAGTGTACATGTACTCATGCACATAACACCATGTTTATGTGTGTTTAAGCTGGGTTTGGACACCTACTATTGGACAGCAGTGAATCAGTTCTTCCTGTGGGGCAGTCTGTCTGTGTATTTTGTCATTACCTTCACCATGTACAGCACCGGCATGTACTTGATGTTATCATCCTCTCCTTTCATTGGTGAGTGTCCATCCATCCCTAATGACATCTGCTCATTTTGCTATTTATGTGTGTTTTAAACAGCTCCAAATGACTCCATCTTTCTCAGTACTACTTTTACTGTTTAAAGTAGTTCTGTTCCAAAAGCACATTCAAAATCTCTCAGGCAATGCGTCAGTACTGAACAGGATGACAATGTGAGATCTTCCTGCCTTTTATGAGTAGAACGCATGTGTAGAATGAGTCAGAGCTGTGGGATGCAGTGGCGCGGCTGCTTCACGCTGAGGTGTAATGTCAAGGTTATTTCTGGAATCCATGATCGGTGGGGTCATAATCTAATGAGCAGGAATCATTCATAAACATCATTTGAGTCTCATTCTTTTTTCTTCTTCCTGCTTCTTCATCCACTCACTGTTTACTGTATATTTTCTTATATCTTTCTTATACCTTTCTTCTTGCGACATAAAGTCAGACAGGCCAAAGCTGTCCCTCTGCCACCTCCTCACATATTCCCCCGGAGACGAATCAGCACACGGCGATCCGGTTATGCTTTCTCTCATGCCCGTGGTTTTGGAGAACTTGTCACCTCTGGACGCTTCCTGCGTATTCCAGTTAAGACCAGACCACCTCTTTACCCCATCAGTGAGACGCCGGTGGCTGACAGTACACCCCAGACATATCGAATATTCGAGGAGGCTCAGAGCCCCTAAAGGCCCTTATTCTATTGTATATTCACTTGTGAGGACTTACTGTCAAGCTTCAGCATTGGTAATATAGCATAATAAAGGAGCATTTGTAGAAGTATTCTTAGCTGGACTAAAAAAAAAAAAAAAATCACATAGGAATAACTGTGATGAAGTGAACCTGTGAAGCTTTGAATAAGTAAGATGCTGTTTTTAGCTGTGATTAGTAGCTGAGAATCATGTCATAAAACTTGAAGTTTCTTAACGTTGTATTAACAACACATACGTACACATAAACACTTCAAATTGCCCACATGGTTCCTATTAAGACCAGAGGACATAATAATATATATTTTATTACTTTTAGGACATTAGAACTGTGCACACATAAAGAGGCCAAGACATTATTCAAGAAGAGCTTCATGCAAGCAGATTTCAAGTGCTTTTAATTGTGTATGTCAATTTTGTACATGTTTCTACAAATGTTTCTTTTTTGTTGTTTTTTATCAATTAATATTTGAAATGGTCTCCAAAATGCATTGATTTATTCTACTTTATCTTTTTTGTTAACAACTGTTTATTGAGTTTTTTTCTTTTCTTTTCTTTTTTTTTAATAGTAAAGAAATTCAAGAATACAATTATACAAATCTAGAACCCACCCCGGTAGACTTCAAGAAAATAGAAATATAATACAAACACAGAAGGAAGACAAAATAAATAAATAAATAAAATGAAAAAATATATATATATAAGCAGCATGCCATAAATTCACAGTTGAACACTGAATCCATGCATACGAGAAGTTGAGAGTTCCATTGAAATAATGTCCAAGAAAGACACTCTCCATGTTCGTCTGTCCATTGTGTGAGGATTCCAACGGTTGATTAACATTTTTTTTTTCGCCACTGTGAGAGCAGCTAACAGTAAATATCTTTGTTGAGTGGATAATGCAAGGTCCCCAAAATCATTTACAAAAAAAGAGGTGTGGAGTCAAACATATATCAGTGCCCAACAGATATGATAAGTCCTGTGAGAGCTGGGTCCAAAAAGATGAGAGAGAGGGGCAATCCCGAAAGAAGTGAAAGTATGTGCCTGGAGATCCTTGAAAACAGAGATTACACTTAGGCGAGGAGGATAGATTCATGTAGAAACGTTTCATAGGAGTCAAGTAAACCCTATGTAGCAATTTCCAGTGATAATTTGATGATTGGGGTTCTTTAAGTTTAAACATCCCCCATACCTTATCTGAAAATAAAACATGCACATCTCATTAATATTCTACTTTATCATGTTTTGTACAAAGATGCAAATGTGCCTTGATTAGTGATTTACAATAAAGAAAATCATTTTGTATTTTATTGTATTTGTCTGATAGTTTTATTGTAGTAATAAATGTACAGTACTGAGCTCAATGCATTTGTGGAACAGAATATTTTAAGCAATTAATTCAAATTCATTAATCATTCTCCTTAAAATGAAGTCTTTAACTACTATGTAATAACATTTCATCATTAGATACAATTCGCTTATTGTGTACATACATGTTTTTACATTGAACTAAATGCATGTATAATTACAGCTATAATTAATGTCTGTAATTACATCTATACTTAAACTGCTGATGCTTCCCTTACACCTTAACCCACCCCTAAACCTACTCATACCACCAAACCTGTCCTAAACTTATATCCCACCTCAATAGCAGAAAAAGTGTTTTTGTTGTTCTTTGTATTTTCTTATAACGAACACGTTAACAAGAACAACGTGTCTCTTTTGTAAACTGCATCTGTAAAAACACTTTTGAGCTTTCTTCCAATATGCTCAAAGACTGACAATCATTGAAATTTGATTGAGCCCAGTGCTCCGATTATCATCATGTTGTGTTCATGTCCATATCTAAACGAAATGACTACAAGACTTCCCCTGGAAAAACAAGGCTCTTTTTGTCATTATTTTCTGCTTGAGTGCACTGGTTGAGCTTGATGAAAATGTACAGGAGGTTTGAGTGACAGGCTACTTGTCCTAATGAAGCTTTGAATGATGTGTACTCATATGCAAAACATTACATGCAAACAATTATATTTATTGTAGAGTTATTATACTACTCGGTAAACAAGGGTTAAAATACAATTTTCCTTTAGCATATATTAGCTTATATAATGGGACAGATACATTTTCATATATGCATCATTTAGTATAAGCTATCTACAGCTGTTCTTGATTTGAAACAGTGGCATAAAAATATTTTTGAGACATTTTATAGTTATGCTGATTTAGGTCAGTAGATTAACAGAAAAGCCAGTGAGCTTTTTTGATATATAATCTGATGAGCTTGTTGTTGTTTACCATGTGTAGGGTGGATACAAATATGAGCTTTTCCCCAATGGGTTGTTGAACTGAAAGACAGAGGCAGTCAGGCGAAAGGATTTAGCCACCTTTCCTAGCAGTGCCTACACCAGATGTTTGTGAGATTATCCATATCCATGCGTCATCAAAGGCAAGAGTCTTTCAACTCATTACTAGAGGGATGTAGGGGTGGATGAGATCAACCAAAAACAGATGATTATTGTGGCAGCCAATTTTTCCTGTAATAGCTCAAAGATCTTATATATCCTGTATATAAACCATTATTAAAAGGCATAATTGGTTCACCCAAATTAAAAAATTAATGTTTCAAGATTCATAAATAACTCCGGTCGCAGAAGTTAACTGCTCAATGGATAGGAAGATTATCAATAATGACTTGTTCCTCAAATTTGCTCTTTATTTTATTTATTTATTTATTTATTTATTTATTTATTTATTTTATTTTTTTTGAAGATTATATAGTGCCTGCATCATAAGGACCACTTTCTTAATGGTTTTGTGTCTCTTTTTGAGGCTTGTAATTGCATGGAAAAGAACAACCAGCACAGTCTTCAAAACATCTTCTCTTGAGTTCCACAGAAGAATGTAAGCCATAGTGGTTTGGAATGACATGAAGGTGAGTAAATGACAGAATTTCCTTTCTAGAAATATTCCTTTAAGCTTCTCTAAAGAAATGTGCTTTCTACCATTATATTTTCTATGTGAGAGATCTGATTAATTTTAAAACATTAGTTTTTCATTTAGGATCTCAATTTTCTGTTCCAAGTCTTCTATGAGTCAGTGCCCCCCCCATGCCCATGCTGAGAGCAGAGGCAAATCTGCCATCCCCTCAAATATGATCCCTCAACAACAAACCACTGAGCATGCTCAGTGGGGTCTGTGATGCTGTTGCTATAGGACTGTGGCGCTCAGAACCACTGTACAGAGGGAGGAGGGAAGGTATGAGGAACAGATGAGCTGTGAGAAGTGCAGAGCAGAAAGAAGTGTGACTAAAGCGGAACTGCAAGAGGGACGTTACCCATTTCCTATCTTTGCATTTTTTATTTTTCTTTCCTTAATCTCTGCTGAGTGGATGTAGAGCATTAGGTTGTGATCATGCGGTGTGTTTGCTCTAGTTACTGTACAGACAGAATAAGAGTGACTATGTGCTGGCTCTCGGATTGATGGAGCTTTACGGCTGGGTGAGTTGATGCTGTTGCCAGTGCTAACAGCCCGACCACAGGGTCTTAGTTTATTGTTAACTACACCGAATTTTAGGGCTGGAATTTGAAGAAAGAGGTCAAATAATTTAACTTAACTAATATACTAAAATGACAAATAAATTGTTCAGTATCTTTTAAATAACAATGTTTGTTTTACTAAGCTATAGTTTGGGGTCAAAATTATCACCAGAAGTTAGCAAAATATGACATTTTTCTTTTTGAGACATTCTGACGTCCTCATTTGGAAAAATTATTCATAAATCAAGTTAAATAATGCTATTTTTTAAAATTCTCAATAGTTTTTTTAAGGGTTAGTCAGTGATTCATAATGAGAAATGTATATACTATGTCTTCATTTAGATAGCTTTAAGTAAATGTGTGTATGTGTTCAGATTTAACATACATTGTGGGGTCTAGCCAATGTTCCAGTGAGGAAACTAGATAAATAAACATAATGTTTTAATTAACATCTCAAAATTTCTGTGATCATAAAATTTGGAGTTAGGGTCTTGAGTTTTTGCAATTGTGTTTCTGACTGCTCTGGGTTATATTATAATAACAAAGTTATTATTACAAGTATTCTCATTTCAAAACTTCTATGGTTAATGGGAAGCACCCATCAAATGTGTGTGATTTATTGGTTTATACTGAAAAGTGGATTTAAGCTTGGTAAAGTATGGAATCATGATTTATGTGAAAGCATTATTATAGCTAATCCACTGAATGTTTTTTTTTTTTTTTTTTTTGTCACTTAACCAGCCTGGGATAAAAAGACTGATGCTTTGAAGTGCTGGTGCCTATAAAATGGACGTCTCCCCAAAGTCAGGAGAAACTCTGATTGTGTGCCACATCCATGGCCACTCTGTTGGGTGGCATTTATATAACTCAGTACAGACATCTAGGCAGCCACGCTCTCAGAATTTAACCCACAGTATATCCCTACCTGAGAGAGGAGATCTGCCGAGGGAAGCACTTGACTATGGCAGTCTAAGCCAGACAAGGAAGTCAAGTTCAACAGAAACAGCAGAAAAGAAGGTGACTGAAAATTCTAGAGGATATGAATCGTTCCCAGTGCTTTGTGTTTTGTCAGAGAACTCTCCATTATCCAGTCCTCAACTAAATGAAGAGCCATCCCATTGCAGAGGTAATCCCAGATGGCAAAACCTTTTCATCCCTGAATCAGAAGTGAATGAGGATGAAGAGGATGAGGACTCGGATGGAGACAACTTGCATAAGTACCATGAGGGGTCATCCCTTCAACTACAAGGAAATGTGACTCAGTGTAATATGAATCCTTTTAGCCAAGCCAAAGAAAACAAAGAACAAGGGAGGGAGCATGAAACATGTTGCAGGGATTGTGGGGATAGCAAAGGAACCCCTGTTTTAATGGAATGTGATGAACAGGATTGGGGTGATGAGGAAGAGTTTAGCAAGCAAACTCTTGAGGAACCTGGAAGCTGGGCTCCAACTGAAAATCTTATTGAATCCTTTACTCAAAACCAAACAGACTATATCACTGACTCTTCCTGTAATAGCTCAGATGGAGTACTAGTTAACTTCAGTGCCATATACAACAAAACCAACAATGCAGTTCCTGCAACTCCACTTAGCCTAGATAGTCCTGTTCATGGATCAGGTGCAATGTTACAAGACACTTCAAACCCTTTGCCTAGCTGGTCATCTCACAGCACTGATCCAAACTGCAACATCTATCCATCCAACTCTGATGGCTTCCCATTAATGGAAATCTCTGACTTCACCATGTGTCTGCAGAGTCAGGCACGGTTAGCAGGTTCCACCCAGAATTACTATAAACTAGTGACATGTGACCTATCTTCCCAGTCTTCACTCAGTCCACCCTGGTCCTCATTGACCAGTTTCTCTGAGACTCAAAGCCAGGGAAGCTGTTCTCCACCTTCAGAATATTTCCTTTTTGGACATTCAGCGGGAGATGAAAGGAGGAAGTCAAAGGTTGACCAAAGTGAACACCAGGTATTTAAGCCATTATTTTACCATACCTATTGTAATTCCTAGATTCAGGGTTTTTATGAAGGGATTAATATGTAACATATATATATATATATATATATATATATATATATATATATATATATATATATATGTGTGTGTAACATATACTGTCCTTGAATTATCAAATAATTTGATCTTTATAATAAGTCTACTGAGCAATATCCACAATAGTGAAACCACATATTTTCCAACTTTTTCAGGGTGATGAAGGGAAGAATAATAGACAAGCCACTAAGGACCAATCTAAGGGAACAAAAGAGACAATGGCACACATAAAGACTTGTCAGTCTGCTTCAAGAGAACATGGTAGTTGTAATTATACCAAGACTACTCAGTCTCAAAGCTGGACTGACAGCCAGAAATGTTCTACCTTATTGAAGCTGGGAGCCCTACAAAACAGCTGTCCCAGCAATTTAGACACAAACTTATCTTCACCTCTATATAGGCAACATGCCACCTCTTTTGTAGAAATTGTCCGAAGTAAGAAGGGAAATGGAGAATCATCTATGAAAAAGATCATAGAGGATCCATCAGGCTCACACTTCATCCATAATCTCTCCTCCATCCAGAAACAAGATGATTCAGAGATGGCAGCAGAATCACTGAGTGCTGACAGGAGTAGTCAGTACAATCCAGAAGGTAAGAAACCTAGAAAACCCTTAATATTTTTAAATTCAGTTCTTTGTTGTAATAACATCAATGGTTTATCACAACTTTTTCTTGTGTCTACAGGTGCATGTGCTTCATCCCCAGAAGTTGTGCGATACACAAAAGCACAAAGGCCCACCTTTCTCCCCATCCAGCCCTTTGTGCTTCAGGCACCCTCAGGAAAACAGAGCAAGACTCTTGGTTCTCTTCTCAATCAGTACATCAGCCACAAGTACAGCAAGCCTGGTCCATCCAAAGCTACTTGCAAAAGCAAGGTACATCCACTCCACATACAACCCTCACCTCTTGGGAGTTCTTCTAACATTCACCTGGAAGCAGGAACCAGTTCAGACAGTTGTTCCACCTGCACATCAAGTCCTATTTTGCCCCATAACCGCCCCCATTGTACCCAACCCAGCACAATGTTAGGGCTCTTTCACCAGGACTTGATCAGAAATCCACATATGAGTCCAAATATGAGATCAAGAAACCCTCAAAGCCCAGAGCAAACAGACGGGAGTCTAAAGTCAAGTCAAAGTCAAAAACAATCTTGGTCTGGAAAACAAGCTTCTCAGATTTGTTTTCCTGAGCAGGTTCCCCTTGTTCAGGAGACCACAGGTCCTTTGGATGCATCCCACCCTTTACATCAAAGCTCCTCCCCTGCCATTACCTCAGTCACCTCCTTGACCTCTATCTCCTCCCTCATCTCTCTACCCGGCACTGGACAGAAATCCCTCTGGCCTTTTGAAACAGCATCACAGGTCTGCACAAATGAAGAACCCAAGACCAATGCTGACTACATCTTTGGGCCAAGGAGATCACCTTGTAAGTGTCACTGATCATGTTTTTGTTTCCATTTATTGTACTAACTGTACTGATGTGGATGTTTGTGTGTTGAATGTGCATCTTTACACTTATACTAAATATTTTCTTTTCTGATATAATGTATATATACCCCTCTATCTGAGATAGGGTGGGCACTGCAAGCACACGTTCCCTCTTTTAGATTACAGTGTAAGACAAATTGTGTATGTTTTGTGAATCTGGTAGAAGTTATGTATTTAGGTCAAATTTTATGTATGCTTCCTCAACTCTGCAGGTGTTATGAGGGAACGTAAACACAGTGACTCATTCTCCATGACTGACAGACCCCCTGAGGAGTTCTGCCTTTCCCCAGAAGCCCCTTCAGATATTCTTTCAATTGATCTTCTGCACAAGAGAAGTAAGATGATAAATAATCCTATTCTGCATATATTTTTTTACTACTAAAAACTCAAGATATTTCCGTACATTTTGACATGATTATTATTATCAATTGCCAATAAATTATGTTGCTTTTGTGATTCAGTATAGCAATGTGCTCATGATATGTATGGAGACCTATGTTAATATGAACATTTCTACAGTAGCATTTATCACATAGAAATTCCAAATGCAGAACACACTTCAGAAAATCAGAGTACAATTCTGTCTCAGACTGCCATTGAAGGCAAAAATCCCTTCTGCTACAGAAAGATACAGAGTGGATCTCTGCAGCATTGCCTCTGCTTCCCTGAAGGGGGAAATGTGACCTACTTTTAACTCTCACTGCCTTGGATTGGCTAACACAATTGGCCTGTTTATATGTGTGTTTCTATGTGAGCACAAATGTGTGTACTACTGTATATTCCTTTTTTTGTAGGTTTCATGTATCTTCTTTTACAGTTGTTCATGTACTTTAGAGGGATTGATAGAAATTACCTAACATTACAGCATTTTATTTTATACCTAACATTAAGCATTTATAATTTGCAATGTAAATGTAAATGTAAATATTTATTGTCTTATATTCCTTTTCAAAGCATCAGGTCTAATGTTGAGGGATCAGAAACACTGCTGATAAGCAGAATGTGTGTGTGTGTTTTTTGTTTTTTTTGTTTGTTTTTTTTACAGAATTAATTTAAATCTCTAACTCACTCCCATCCCTACCATTTTTTTTCTGCTTCTCTGCAGGTATGTTGAAAGCTGTGAGTTTGGCAGTGGATATAATAACAGCTCATTTCAACTCAAGACAAGACCCAGGGGAAAAGGTAGTATCAGGAGTCAAAGTTATATTATGGAAAGTGGGGCAAAATATCTTGGATAGATGTATCATTGAATATAACAGAAATGTCAAATATTACCCATGGGTTCTAATTATACTGCCAGGCAAAATTGTTTTGTATATAGTTTTATGTACAGACAGAGAGTCATTTTACTTGTAGCAGACTGAGAAGTCTCAATCTGATCTCTTCAAATGTTTTATTTTGTTTTCAGATCAGACTGGGAAACAGTTCACTGTGCACCACAATCAGCCACCTTGTCCTTAAACAGCTCTACCCCACAATCCAGAACATTCTTCAAGATGGTTTGAAAGCATATAAACTGGATTTGATTATTGGACAGCGACGCAAAAAACTATGGAACATCGTAGAGGCCACAGCACAACCAGGTCTGTGGGAGCCAGTCAGATGAAAATCAAACGAAACACCTTCATTCTCAAGTGCCCTCAAAATGTTTTTTTTTAATGAGTGCCAGTGTTTCTTTCTTCATAGGCTCATCTACCCGACTGCCTGACAGCTTGGTATCTGTGGTAAAAAAATGTTCCCAGTTACCAAGCCGCATGCGGCTCAGTGCCTTCATCATAGATCTGCTAAAGTAGGTCAAATGCTGAATACATCTGTTAAAAAGTAATGCCCCAGTACAGTTAGCTAATGAACATATTCCTCTTTAGCTTCCGTGCTTTGGAATTCTGGATCCATCATTTATACACTTGTGTAGGTGAGTATGATGTTTACCGAAAACTGTAAAAGAATGTATTGTCTGTTATCACAATACTTAAAGGAATAGTCCACTTTTAAATAAAATTTTCCTGATAATTTACTCTCCCCCATGTCATCCAAGATGTTCATTTCTTTATTTCATCAGTCGAAAAGAAATTAAGGTTTTTGATGAAAACATTCCAGGATTATTGTCCTAAAGCCCTGGGTATACTTCACTTTCCGCGCCCGGACGCGTCACGCGCGCAGTCACATCCGCGAGTCTTTCAAAGTATACTACACCACGAATGCGCGCGGATGACCGCGTTCGTCACATGCACAGTACAGTTTTTTTCTATGCATACCAGACATCGGAGAGCAGCACTGAGTCGTGTCATCAACGTGACATTCACTGGACATGATCGGAGAAGAAAAGAAGTGCATCCTTTCCCATATTTTACTTATCCCCCTCCATGAATTTGCCGCCCTAAACACGTCTTTGTACACTTTCAAACATGAATTGTACAAATGTGGTTACTTTCTAATCTCTTCGCACAAACGCTGGTCAAGTTCGCTGTGTTTTTCTCTTTTTTCAAGTATGTTGTTAAACCGGTCTTTTCACACTCTTCTTTGACGGCTGAACACTGTGCTCAATACTGTGCGTATCTCCACCTAGTGGACTCTTCTATACTGCTTGCACATGCGCTATTGCACGCGGACTGTCCACGCGGCCTCAAAATTTGGCCTGCACGCGGCCAGGGTGTGCGGCCGGCCACGAGCCTTCCGCATGACCAAAATTACGTCATATACCCGGGGCTTTATAGTGGACTTCAATGGACTCCAGACGGTTGAAGGTCAAAATTACAGTTTCAGTGCAGCTTCAAAGGCTTTAAACGATACCAGATGAGGAATAAGGGTCTTATCTACCGAAACGAGCGGTCATTTTCGAAAAAAAAAAAAAAATACAACTGTGTATGCTTTAAAAACACAAATTAGCGCATTGCACGCGCTTTCACTTTCCGTATTCTCCAAAACGCTTACGGTGTATGTCCTACGCCTCCCCCTTCTACTTACGGAAAAGAAAAAAAAAACTGGCGCCGTGTTCGTTCAGTAAGTAGAATAGGGAAAGCGTAGGACATACAGCGTAAGCATTTTGGAGAATACTGAAAGCCCACAATAAGGTGAATAATCCTGGAATGTTTTCATCAAAAACCTTAATTTATTTTCGATTGACGAAAGAAAAACATGAACATCTTGGATAACGTGGGGGTGAGTAAATTATCAGGAATTTTTTATTTAAAAGTGGACAAATCCTTTAATTCCTTACTGCATTTTATATTTTTAAAATTTATACTGAATTCTTTCCAAGATGTTGTGACGGAACACTATCACCAATGGGGTTTCTTGGCTCTGGCCCAGGGGCCAATTTATGGACCACTGTTCCAAGAGCTGCTTCTTCTGCTGCAGCCACTCTCCCTGGTGCCCTTTGACCTCCATCTGCCACCTGAACCTAACCTTCAAAGAATGGAAACGCAAAAGCACAGTACACCTCTGCCTCATCGGCTACTTGCCCAGTCAGCTCAGTTTCTTCAGATGAGCTCTATCCAGATGAACAGCAGAAGTTCAGCAAGTCACAGTGATGTCAGTAAAAGGGTAATTGATGGATTTGGAATCAATCAGACACCCAACTCAAAGAGTGGAACACAGAAGAAAGAAGATGAAGGAACTGAAATGGAAAACACTGAGATGCCACTATCTTCAACAAGTTCTCTGGAAGACAAACACTTCAGTGAGCTACGTTGGGCCAGACTCTTTGGCTCTGGAGTTAGAACCCCAGTTGGGCCACAGAAGGTGCAAAAGAGCATTAGTGGATCTCTAAGAAGTAGGTCAGTAGCTGTCGTTCCTCAAAATAAATTCACTTTGTTAACTTCGGTTGTCTTTATATCAGAACATTTGTCTTCCTCTAGGCGGCCCTCAGAATGGCTTAAGCTTGGTGCATCAAAAGTGGATCTGCTAGCACAGTCAGTGTGGACAAGGAAATGGCCAGAGGCTCATCTACAGTAAGTGGTAACCATGACAGAAAACAGCAAATAAAGATGAAATATTAACTCTTAAGAACCCACAAGGAGTCTGATTGCAGCTAGACAGAGTTGAAGCACAATTAATCCAAAATAAAAAAATCACCTGAATGACATTTTAACCTTACACAGTGAACTGACGCACCCTGTACAACCCAGTGCAAAGACACCATATCTGTTCCTGGACAGAATGTTGCCGTAATGATTTACCAATCAGGAGAATTTGTATTATTACTTGATCTTTAAAAGGTATCAAAATATTCAGCAATTTTAATCCATGATGTTATAAAGTTTTTTTAGACTAAATTTCGAACACAATCAAAGTATTGTACAGAGTATATAACATGGATGTGTATTGTCTGTCAGCAATCAAGCACAAAACTGGAACTTAGGTCCCCAGAAGTCTTTTCCAACCAATTCCTGCACTTTATCCCTGTCTCAGGTCTTTAGCTGTCATGTCATCTAGTCATATCATTTCTGCTGTTGTTCAACTATGTGGCTTTATAAAAAGTACATTTCCTCATGGTCTATTCGAAATAGTTTCTATTACTTAGCGATTTCCATGCATGATAGCATAAATGTATACACATGACAAACTAATACTGTAGTTTTCCTTTTTCGTATTCAGCGAATTACAACTGCTGGTTTTATTGCATTTTGTGCATGATGAAATCTATTTAATATAGCTATTTTCTTTGATAAATATGCATGCTGAGTAGCTTTATATTTCTTATGTATTACTTAACGGCAGGACTAGTTAAGTAGCGATATTTATTTATGATCACATATGCCCGAGCGTGACCCCTGATGTAAGGGATGCAAAGATGGACAAGAGCTCATTAAGAGGACGGTTTGATTATGAGTGAGTTTTAAAAGCAGCATTTTTTTCTATTTCCCGATATTAAAGTTGTGCCTGCTTGGAACTTTGTGATAATAAAGATTTGTTGCGTCATTAATGTTTGTATTGTGTGCTTTTTTTGTATGTGCACCAGAAGAAGGTAGGAAGTATTTGTAAAATGCATCACATGATTTTGTATATTAATACTAAAGCATACCAATTCCACCACTATAAAGTTATTATGGTGAATCTCATTAAATATGACAACATTAAATCCACAGCTACATGTTGTTTGTTAGATGGCCCACATGACTTTAATTGTCCTTGGATGAGTTACGGCGATCACTGATTTCAGCTGCATGGTTGGGTCTTCAGCTCAGTCTGTTTCCCCCCGTGTTCTTCCTCTGTGTACCAGTGTGACTCAGAGCATTATGGGTGAGCTGCCCAAATGTATGGCCATATTGAAATCTGTACCCTGTTGACAAATTGACAACTTTCCATTGCTCTTCTACTGGAAAAGACATAAAGTACATACAGTACAGTAATTACTATCTTCACATACCTGGTATGTGGCCTGTGTAGGAGGGCAGGAGACCTGTTTTGGAGGGGTATATTGTGGGTATCAGAGGCAAGCTGGTGGACAATTCCTCTTGCAGGTTGAGGGAGGTCTGACCTGACTTCATTTCCTTGCCAAACTGGATCAGTGCCTTGTTGGTGATGATGGGATATCCAGTACCAAAGAGGAACCGGGCTTTGGGGACATAGCCAGTAAAACCTTTCAAAATGACAGACCAATGTTACACATTGGTGCAAAATTCATTAAAACACTGTAAATTGCTTCTTGGTAAGCCCATCTCTGGCTAACCTGAGATGAAATACTTTTGTGGGCTGCTATCCTCCATGAGGTACGGGGAGCCTTGTGGCTTCCAGAGGTCAGGGGCCTTGTAGGGGGCAGGATCTTTAGATATTGCTATCAGAGGGCTGTTCGGTCTTCTGGGCTGCAACAAAGGACAACCATTAGATTCAACTTTGATTTTAAAATTAAATATTGCAAGCTGGAAAAGGTAGCTGTTTATCTATCTATCTGTCTATCTATCTATCTATCTATCTATCTATCTATCTATCTATCTATCTATCTATCTATCTATCTATCTATCTATCTATCTATCTATCTATCTATCTATCTATCTATCTATCTATCTATCTAATCAGGGGAGGGAACTTTCACAGCTTGTTTCATCACAATGAGGTGATAATTGCCTGAAATCATGTGGTGTCCTGATTGGAGAGCTTGTTTAGTAACAGTACTTCCTTTCATTTATAGGCATGTGACACTCAACCTGCTTTGATACTGGATATTTAGCATGTATAATTAAGCAGGCTGACCCTACACAGGGGAGCTGTAAAAGAGAAGCAAACCGATTGTGACAGCTTACTTTGAAGTCTGGGACGCTGTTGCCGACAGCAAAAGACAGGTCAGCAGAAGCTATACGAAGTCTCTTCTTTTGTTCCTGTTTGAACTCCGATAGTGCATCTCGACAGGTTTCTGCATATGTTTTGCAGAAGTAATTTTGGCGCAATGGAACAAAACCTTGGAGCAGAGACAGATATGGTGCATGTTAACAGATCTGCAAACTAGACACCAAGTATTGAGAACCCCCAAGCTGCTCATAACCTGTGTATCCCGGTATCATTGTCTCCAGGTTCCTGCTGCTTCCATTCCAGCTCCGCCAGATCTCATCGTGGGGCTCTGTGTCCTTCTCTATGGATGGGAGGCGTCCAGTGTGGAGCACAAGTCTCTGTGAGTGAGATACCTCCGGGGAAGACAGGAGCTTTGCTGTTAACTGACCATAAGTCTGGCCCACATGATACTTCAGCTGAGGACAGTAGCCTGCATACCTACACACAACCATCAGTAGATGTTGGGAATAATATATGTAACGGATATATAATGATTTGTCAACCATTTCGTTTTAGAAATTCAAGTGGACATACATAGTGGAAAATACATACACATTTTTCATCACAATGTCATTTCCACAATATCTCGAATAATGTATTTTGAAAAGCATTCGGTGACAAAAAAGACATTTTAAACATTTTTTTTTTGGGGGGGGGGGGGGGGGGGTCATTTTGATGCGTGATGTACTGTAAGTGTATTGTGAAACTCAAGTGAGAAGTGACTCCACATGAGCTTCAGAATGTACTTACATCACGCTTCACAACATGCTTTGACGTTTAGTGCTTCACAACTCTCTCATGAAACCATGTATAATAGTTGGTCAAAAGCGATGGTTTACTGTTTAAAAAAAGTTAGTATTTCTCTTACACACACCTATAATTTTTCTTCAGAAGACATTTATTCATCAACTGAGGTCATATGGATTACCATTGTTTGTTTTGCATGGTTTATGAAGTGTCAGCTTTTTAAGTCCCATAAACTTGCATTACATGACATAGATGGATTGTTTTCTAAAAATCTTCATTGGTGTTCATCTAAAGAAAGGAACTCAAATACATCTAAGATGGCATTTTTATGGTGAATTTTAATGGTTTAAGGCTGAAAATCTGAGTCAAGAGTAACGTTAAATTAATAAACACAAACAATACATTAAAAATGCATTTGGGGGAAAAGCTATATGAATGATGGAGATTGAAATCCCCTGAGGGATTTAAGATGGGACAAAAAAAAAAAAAAAGTTAGTTAAGTTGGAGAAACACCCATTGATGCAACATTGTCGAATATCACTGGAATGACAATTTGTCATTCCAGTGATATTGAATAATTGATCGATCGATTCATTTAGGCAGACAGACAGAGGTAACAATGGCCACCAATGGACTTCTTCAGTGTAACTTTGAGAAATGCTGGCTGTAGAAATGCTTCAGTTCCCTTTCGATACTTCACTCGTACTGCGTATGGGGAAAGGTCTCCCTTTTTCCCCGCTGCTGAAGCCTTTTTCAATAACGCAGTGTAACTGCACCGTCATTGGTTCACTCATAGACAAGTTGTTGAACCAATGGCGGCGCGGCATAGCTGCGCGGCCTATGGCGACAAAGCGCGCGAATATTCCCGCCGAAATGGGCGGGGTATAGGGCTATATAAGCAGGCGTTTCGCCATAGGATTTCAGTGTTTTCTCCTTCAGCGACGACATCTACTTCTCTTCGCTGATCTCCGCCTGAAGCCGAAGAAGCTCGCCGCCTTCTGCTCTCGCCGCCGTCTGAAGAGGCTCCCGCAGCGGACTCGCCTGGACTCGCCGGTGGAAGAAAGCGCCGGCGCCCTCGCGGACTGCAGCTTCTAGCGCCGTCGCCGAGCCGCCGCCTCCCGCTTCCCGCTTCCGGCCGCTTCCTGTGCGTCCCCTGCCGCCATCCCGGCGCGCCGCCTGAGAGCTTCATCCGCGGCTTAAACGCCGCTCTAAAAGAGCGATTTCCAGCGGTTTTCACCGCTTTAAGAGCTTCCGCGGCCCTCGCCGCTCTAAAAGAGCCACCCAATTGCCGTTTTCACGGCAGCGGCGTCTCACGATGCCCCGCCACTCATGTGGTACTTGCAGGGCCCCCTGCACGACGACGATGGACACAGCGAGTGTGTCGCTTGCCTGGGCAAGCCCCACGCAGACGGCGCGCTCGCTGGAGACTCATGCCCGCACTGCGAGTGTATGAGTCTCGCTTCCCTGCGCTCGCGGGTCGCCTTCTTCACTGAGGGCGATCTCGCCGCTCGCGCCCTCCCGTCTCCTTCCTCCCGCGGTCCGGCGAGGAAAAGACAGCGGGGTAGAGCGACTCAGCGCCAGGAGTTGAGCGAGCTCACGCCGGCCCAGCCCCCGCGTGCCTCGCCCTCTCCTCCCAGGGAACTCTCTCCAGTTCTGTTCTCTCGCCCTGAGCAGCGTCCCTCCGCAGAAGCGAGTGACCTCGTCTCATTCGGGGGAACAGACGACGAACAAGACGACTCCATGTCTCTTGCGGCTTCCGAAGCGGAAGGATGGGCTGGCGAGCCGGAAGACCCCGCTCCACCGCCTCCCCTTGGAACCCATCGAGCATGGCCAGGGCATGGATGCCGAGCTCTTCCGCATCCTGTCTAGAGCCGTTGAAGAGCTGGACCTCGAGTGGGCCCCTCCAGAGGAGCCGTCTCGCAGCCGCCTGGACGAATGGTTTCTGCCAGGCCGCCGCCAAGCACCTCGCCAGCGTTCAGCGCCCTTCTTTCCTGAGGTCCACGAAGAGCTGACGAAGTCGTGGCGCGCTCCTTACTCTGCCCGCCTCCACACTACGCACCGCTCCGCCCTCACCGCCGTCGGCGGCGCCGAGGAGAAGGGATACGAGCGCTTGCCACCCCTAGATGAAGCGGTGGCTGCTCACCTCTGTCCTCCCGCGGCTGTGGGTTGGAAGACGAAGAGGGCCCTTCCTTCCAAGCCCTGTCGGACCACCTCTACTCTGGCTGGACGGGCTTACACCTCGGCGGGCCAAGCTGCCTCTGCGCTCCACACCATGGCCATATTTCAAGCATTCCAGGCCAAACTCCTCCGCTCTCTGGATGAGTCTGGAATCGACGCGCCAGCCTTCAAAGATCTCCGCAGCGCCACGGATCTTGCCCTGCGAGCTACGAAGGCTACGGCCCAGGCCATCGGTCGTTCCATGGCCAGCCTGGTCGTGTTGGAGCGCCACCTGTGGCTCAACCTAACGGAGATCAAAGACCCAGACAACACGGCCTTCTTAGACGCCCCGGTCTCGCCTTCTGGTCTCTTCGGGCCTGCAGTGGATGGCTTCACTGAGCGCTTTACTGCCGCGCAGAAATCGTCTCAGGCTATGAGGCATTTCTTGCCTAAGCGCTCCAGCTCCGCTTCTGCGTCTAGCCGCCCCAGGACTGCGCCGGCTCAGCAGAACAAACCAGCCCCACCTGCAACACAGGCAGCGCCGCCCCAGGAGCATCGCCAGCGCTCGCGCCCTGCGAAGCGCCCTCCCTTCCCGAGGCGCCAGGGACCCCGGCCCAGGATTGTGCTGGACCCGGTGCCTCCGAAGTCGTCCTGATTCGTCGGACAGGAAGAGGATGGGGGACCGTCCCGTTACGACCGGACCACCCCAAAAGCTCCCACGGGTAATTTCCCCTCCGCCTCGTTTATTTCCGGGCGTGGGAAACATACTCCAAGTGACAGCTGGGCCCACACCTGTTGCGCCCACTCCAAACGCCGTTTTCACGGCGGACAAATTTTTACCTCATCACAAAAAGAGCAAATTTCCTCTTCCACCCCTCGCGGTGTACGACCCTCTCAACGGCGGTCTGTCACCCAACATTATTCAACCCCTAGCCACTCGGGCCGAGGCCTGGCAGGCCATCCCCGATGTGTCAGAATGGGTCATGGGGATCGTAAACCAGGGCTACTCGCTCCAGTTTGCACGACGGCCCCCCGCTTCGCCGGGGTGCTTCAAACATCGGTCAATCCGGACGACGCTCATGTCCTCCGGGCCGAAGTCATGTCGTTGCTGGAAAAAGGAGCTGTGGAAATGGTTCCTCCGTCAGAGAGCGAGACAGGCTTTTACAGCCGCTACTTTCTGGTCCCCAAAAAGGATGGCGGTCTCAGACCCATCCTAGACCTCAGGCTTTTGAATCACTCCCTCACGAGACGGAAGTTCAAAATGCTGACGCTGAAGCAGATCCTCGCGCACATTTGCCCCGAGGACTGGTTCTGCTCGCTGGACCTGAAGGATGCGTATTTTCACATCCAGATAGCCCCCGTCACAGACGATTCTTGAGATTCGCATACGAAGGGGTGGCATACCAATATACGGTCCTGCCCTTCGGGCTGTCTCTGGCTCCCCGCACTTTCACCAAGTGCATGGACGCGGCGCTTTCCCCTCTGAGACAGATGGGAATCCGGGTTCTGAATTATCTCGACGACTGGCTCATCTTAGCCCGTTCACGAGACGAGCTGGAACGCCACAGATCCGTGCTCCTCAGCCATCTACAATGCCTGGGTCTCAGGGTCAACTTAGCCAAGAGCTCGCTATGCCCCACTCAACGAATCTCGTTTCTGGGAGCAGTTTTCGACTCGGTCCGTATGACGGCAGTAGTCTCGCCAGAGCGCGCCCTGGCAATTCAGCAGCTCACGGCATCTGTCACGAACAAAGCCTATCTCCCTCTGAAGTTTTTCCAGAGGCTGCTAGGGCTGATGGCTTCCGCCTCCCCGGTGCTGCAGCTAGGCCTTCTTCGGATGCGGCCTCTTCAGTACTGGTTGAAGTTCCGGGTTCCTCCCAGCGCATGGCGGCACGGCCGCCTATGTCTCAAGGTCAATCGGGCCTGTCTTCTAGCCCTGAAACCTTGGATGGATCCAGTATGGTTCCAACGCGGAGTCCCCTTACAGGCGGTCTCACGGAGGACGGTGCTCTCAACAGACGCCTCCAACTTGGGCTGGGGCGCTGTGTGCGAGGGCAGACCGGCCTTCGGCTCGTGGAGCCACGAGGAAAGCCATTTACACATCAACTGTCTAGAGATGCTAGCAGTGATGAAAGCCCTTCAGTTCTTTCAGGCTTACTTGACGGGACGTCATGTTCTAGTTCGGTCAGACAGTATGACGGTGGTGTCATACCTGAACCACCAAGGCGGTCTTTCGTCCAGCCGCTTATGCGCTCTGGCGAAACGTCTGCTGGAATGGGCTCTTCCGAGGCTTCAGTCGCTCAGAGCGACTCATGTTCCTGGCAGGAACAATCTGGGTGCGGACATGTTGTCACGGAGCAACATCCCCTCCGACGAGTGGATGCTCTACCCCCAAGTGGTCCTCACGATCTGGGAGTTCTTCGGGAAGGCAGAGGTAGACCTCTTCGCCTCAGAAGACAACTCTCATTGCCCAACATTTTCTCGAAGGAAGTAGATGCTCTGGCCCACACATGGCCCAGCACGCTCCTTTATGCTTTCCCTCCGATCGCACTGATCCCCCAGGTCATCAGGCGTATCAGAGAAGACCAGCACAGAGTCCTTCTGGTGGCCCCGCTCTGGAGGAACCAGGTTTGGTCCTCAGAGCTATTCAGGCTCTCTCTAAGAGCCCCGTGGCCGATTCCCCTGAGACGGGACCTCCTCTCTCAGGCAAACAGAACAATCTGGCACCCACAGCCGCAGCTCTGGGCTCTGCACCTCTGGTCCCTCGATGGGAGCCGACTAGCCTCCCCGAGGACGTCCTAAATACCATTTCTCAGGCTAGAGCCCCATCTACGAGGCGCCTCTACGACCAGAAGTGGTCAGTCTTTGTTGATTGGTGTTCAACACGCAACATAGACCCTGTGGAGAGTGACGTATCTTCCATACTGTCTTTTCCTACAAGAACGCTTGGAAATGGGGCGCTCCCCTTCCACGCTTAAGGTTTACGTAGCAGCCATTGCAGCGTTCCACGCTCCTATTGCTGGCCAATCGGTGGGACGAAACGGGCTCGTGATCCGTTTTTTGAGAGGTGCTAGGCGTTTGAATCCTCCTCGCCCTCTCACTATTCCCTCCTGGGACCTCTCGTTGGTCCTCAGGGCCTTGAAAGGAGCCCCATTTGAACCAATGGGTTCAGCCGACCTCAGGCCCCTAACGCTAAAAACCGCTCTGCTACTAGCACTAGCATCGGTAAAGCGTGTTGGCGATTTGCAGGCCCTCTCCGTGAACCCTGCGTGCCTCGAATTCGGGCCTGGTGACTCTAAGGTCGTTCTGAAACCTAGGCATGGCTACGTCCCTAAAGTGCTCTCAACTCCGTTTAGAGCTCAGGTCATCTCGCTCTCTGCTCTTCCTCCCTCGGCGGACGAACCAGAGCTGCAGCTACTCTGCCCAGTCAGGGCATTGAGGACCTACATAGACCGATCACAGTCTTTCAGACAGTCAGATCAGCTCTTTGTTTGTTTTGGCGGCCGCACCAAAGGGTCTCCGGTCTCGAAACAACGCATTTCCCGTTGGATAGTGGATGCTATTAACCTGTGCTACTCCTCACTGGGCACTAATTGCCCCATAGGAGTCAGGGCCCACTCCACTAGAGGAATGGCTTCCTCGTGGGCTTGGTCCAACGGAGTTTCCATCCAAGACATCTGTGAGGCGGCCGGCTGGTCTTCGCCGTCCACCTTTGTCAGGTTCTATCACCTCGATGTCCCGACCTTACAAGCTCGGGTCCTGTCGGTGTGATTAGCGGCTTCCAACAGGTCCCGCTTCACGCCACCATAGGAAGTATCTTCCTTCAGTGTAACCATGGGTTCGGTTAGGCTTTGCCTCCGCTTGTCCTTTTTGCCCCCCTCTGGGTGGCCAAATGCAAGCTATATCGTTCCCAGCCGTGGCACGGCGTGGTTGAATTCGTTCCCCATACGCAGTACGAGTGAAGTATCGAAAGGGAACGTACTCGGTTACTAACGTAACCTCGGTTCCCTGAGATACGGAACGAGTACTGCGTCACTTGCCGTGCCACGAGGCTGCGGCTCAGGGTCGTCGCTTCAGTCGATTGACACTGAAATCCTATGGCGAAACGCCTGCTTATATAGCCCTATACCCCGCCCATTTCGGCGGGAATATTCGCGCGCTTTGTCGCCATAGGCCGCGCAGCTATGCCGCGCCGCCATTGGTTCAACAACTTGTCTATGAGTGAACCAATGACGGTGCAGTTACACTGCGTTATTGAAAAAGGCTTCAGCAGCGGGGAAAAAGGGAGACCTTTCCCCATACGCAGTACTCGTTCCGTATCTCAGGGAACCGAGGTTACGTTAGTAACCGAGTACGTTACTGCGCCTCGTTTGAAGGTACATTTAGAAAGGTTTGTAAGTTTTATTTCAACATGAACTCGTATATTAACTATCGTTGAAAATAAAGTGCACGTTTTCAAACTCATAAAAAAACAACCGCTGCTAACTTTTGGAACAAAATAAGAAACAAATAATTTAAAAACAATTGAACTGAGAACTCACCCTGGGATGTATTGCGGGTCAGGTGTCACCAGCACTTTACTAAATTTTGGAGGAAACTGCTCCATATTTTTAAACCTGCAGCAGTTGTGAATGTTATTGTGTACGGTTGCTAGTGAGGGAGTCAAGGTGAGCGTCCACGTGCCATTATTGTGTCAGAGACCGCGTAATTACGTGACGTAGTGTCCTCTAGTCATCATGAAGAATGAAAGGACTCGCTAAAGTGTGCAGCCACCTAAATTAAATAAAATAATTATTTAATAAACGAACAGAAAATAAGTTTCTTATACCTAAGTTCAATTGAATTGTTTGAAAATAAACTCTGCTATATCAGCAGCTGTTCTGAACGTCGATACTGAACACTGACATGTTTAAAATCGCATGGCTGATACTGTATGTTGATCTGGTAAAGATAGCGTTACATGACCAGTCAGTTAGTTGTGATGCTGCAGCCTCTTGTGGGTAGAAGGAGAAATGCACCCAGATATTCAGCCACAAAAAGGAGTAGGCCTATAATGGCTCTAATGAAAAATGTTAATCGTTATCCATAAATAAAATAATTTAACAGACCCAAGAGAGGACAAAACCTAGCCTATTTACTGATATATGTTTTTAGATATATGTTTTGTTCTGTCAAAACACAGAAGGAGATTTCTTAACGCTGCCCTTTTCAAAAGTGACAACGCATTCAAATATTAGTTCACGTTAGTACGGGAAAAAAAAATCTGGGCATTGCACAGAGCTTGTCGTCGCGTTCATGAGCGGAAAAGCATCGCCAATGCAACTTAATAACGTTTTTACAATGTTGACTATGTATTTATCTTATAATCGCAATAAATAGCTTAGGCCTACTATCTGTTCCCAAATTCGGAAGCTTGAAATATAGTGCACAGACTTCTTCTTCTTCTTTATTTCTTTTAGCTTTACATGTTGATCCAAATGTTCTATCAGATCCCAAAAGCAAACAACAAATGGTTCTAATCTGCATTGTTTCTCCATAAATCAAATTTTTATGAATCGTTAATATATTGATGTCCAAGATGTCATGAGCCCAGAGATGGTAATGTACACAGTGATTTAAAAAAAAAAAAAAAAAAATCTTAAATATGTGATATGTTGATTACCTGTTGGGTAGCCCTTTCTATGAAGCCTGAAGTTATTATGCATTATAAGGGTATTCTTAATACATTATAATACATGCATAATGATTTATAAACAACATTATAATATTGTATCATCTTTTATAAAACGGTTAGTTCCTGTCCTTGAGATTATAACACTTACCTATTTGTGGTTATAACCTTTACGAGTACAATGCATTGTAACGCCAGATTAATAATGCATCATAAGGGTGTTCTTAATGCATTATAATACAAGCATAATGCCTTATAAACAACCTTATAATGTGTTGTGTCATCTCATGTATAATCATAACAACAGTAATAATACTTACTTATTTGTGGTTATAGACTTTGTTTTTGTCACTTTACTTTAAGCAGCAAAAGACCACTCATAAGACGTAGTATGAGACTGTGCAGATTTTAAACAATATCAAGATATGAGACTTGGGAAAGTAAAATACATAAAACTATGTGATATGTAATCCATTATAACTTAAGTGGATAAAAATATATTCATTGTGTAAAAAATCATCATACTCTTAATAGTTTTAATAGTTAATAGTATAACCACAAATAGGTAATTATTACTGTTGTTATGATTATTCATGAGATGGTAAAACATTATAATGTTGTTCATAGGGCATAATGTTTGAATTATATAATGCATTAAGAATACCCTTATGATGCATTTAAATGCAGGCTTCATCTGGTGTTATATGCATCGTACTCTTAAGTTATAACCACAAATAGGCAAGTGTTATAATGTGTTGTAACTGTTGTTACGATTATTTATAAGATGATACAACATATATTATAATGTTGTTTATAAGGCATTATGCATGTACTATTATGCATTAAGAATACCCTTATAATACATTATAAATAAAGGCTTCATAGAAAGTGTTACCAACCATTGTTTTCAGTGCAGGAGGCCTGAAGTCTGGATCCCCTTAAAGGGTCAATGGACATCAATGCAAAGAAATGTGTTGACCTTGCTGTGGCCAGTTTCTTCTTGACACCTTAACATGTGCAGTTAAATAGGCCTATACAGTATAACTTTAATTGAAGTCCAGTTTAATTATATGCAATCATAATACCATAATATAATAAAGTTAATAACACAGATTATTGTCATAATATAAACATAGGATTGCGCCATCCATTTGCTTTGCATGTTTCATTATTAGTGTTTAACAGTTTGACATTTTTTCTCTGAAGTTGCATATTTTCATTTTTCCTACACAGAGAGGAATGCTGATGTTATCGTTGGAAAGGAATGTCTATTCCGCTACTCCTGCATAGCTGTGAAATGAATGAAACTCTATGGTCCTAGTTTCAGTTTCATTCTTTTTTTTTACATATATAAATTATATCCAATGTGGAAAAAATGGCTGAGAAAAAAATGAAAGTACTATTTCTCCAAACTTGAGTTGGAGAAATTGTTGACCAGTTTTGACGGTTACCAAATGAATAATGCTTAACATTAGATTGTTACAAATACACTTTATTAAATTCTCTTGTGTACTGTATAATTATGAATTTGCAAAGTGCCACCATATTATGTTGGGTCAAGAGCATAACCATGTCTTGAACATTGGGGGACCAAACTCATTTTTGGGCACTTGTTCTCCATAATGTCTATGGTGGCCTTGTGTTGGATAAATTGTGATCTTTTCAATGCTATGGAGACCTTTGCTTATTCGTCTCAGGATACCAGCAGTTTCTTTGTTTAAGGGCTTTGTGAAAGTTTCAACACCCACACAACATGTCTTGACAGATCTGCCAATGAACATGAGCACAGGATTTTAGGAACGGCACCAGAAGTGGAGCAGTTGTCAGAAGCTGATTGAGAAGCATAGGAGTCGGAATGTGGGCGGCCCTTGAAAGGTGTTTTTAGTTCAATGTGACAAAAACCAACCTGCAAGTTTCTAGTCAGTTGTGAGACAAGGTGCTGCGAGGAAGTTCACGTGTTCTGATTGACTACGAGAGCCTGGGGAGAGAAACTGAGTACCTGAAGAGAGAAATTCATTATCAATGAACCTATATAGGAATTTTGGGAATCTCCTTGAGAGTTGGGTGAATGAAGGCTACTCGGATTTACACTTTCAGTCAGGAGCTGGTGTGGACAGATTAGAATCAGTGTCTAGGAACTCCGTCCCACTATCCAATGTAAAATCAGAATCCGAGGACTCAGGATTTGAGACGGTTAGTACAACTAGTCCCTGTCATTCTCATCAGTGTAGTGCACTGACATCTGAAGAATCACACCCAGTTTCTGGCTCTACAGTGGATGATTTTCAACCTTCATCCCCGTCTCCTTCTATTTGCTCCTCCTCATCCTCATGTGTCTCTCTCGATTCTGTGGCTCCAAAAACAACATGTCTGAAGGTGGAGCAATCCTTGAGAAGAACAGAACCACCTTCATGGAGAGAACCTTTACATCAGACGGAAAGGGGGCCCACTGGCCCACGGTATCGCTGTAACACAGCCTCTTTTCTGACCAACTGTCGCCCAACCAGCTCCAGACCACATCATCAGTTTGCTCGCCCAAGGAGAACGCATTCACAACCTTCAGATCCCATAAAAGCAGAGCTGTACAGAAAACGTATTAAATACGACCAACATTGCCAACCATTAGACAACCAGTTGGAGGTAAGCAGTCAGTATCTACTTCCTTTAAAGATGTTTGTTTTTAATAGAATAGAAAGTGACTTCAAATCTAAAATACAAAAATTGTATCACTTTTATGACTAATCATGCTGTTCCACCTGTAAACACGTGCTTTGCTACCTCATTGTGAGCTACTTCAGTTGCACTTGACACAAACATGACATATAGTGCTCATTTGTCACTTGACATCAGACACTCCTCACGTTCCTCACACTCTAACATTACTTACCTGGTATTTGCACACATTTTTGTCATATGCATAATAGACTTCCTGCATTCACTGTATTTGGACAATTGGTTCACTTGGACAAAATGGCAAACAAAAAGGCCAAACAGATCATTGTTCAATTTGTGTATTTTTTAAGATTAAATTTTAAAATGAATATCAATTCATGATAAAATGTGAATCAGTTACATGATGTGGCAGTTAACAATTTAATAATAATATCAAATAATTTACAGTTAAAATTAAACTGACAGCCCTAATGTTTAGGAATATATATATATATATATATATATATATATATATATATATATATATATATATATATATATATATATATATATATATGTGTGTGTGTGTGTGTGTGTGTGTGTGTGTGCGTGTTGATCGAATATAATGCATAATTTTTCCTTTAAAAAAATTACATAGTAATCTCACTGGTATCAATAGCTGAAATGTTAGATGTCAAAGTTGTTACGTGAAATGTTAGACGTTTGCCCATGTCACCTGAGTCTTCATGGTCAAGAAATGACAACAGTCCTCAAGTTGCATAACCTTTTATGATTAGCTCATGTACATAGGCCTAATGCATTATAATATAGTACATAATGAGCAGGTTACCCCTTACATATTTATTCACGCTGAAACGCGTTTGACTCACACAATGTACATGCACAGTCTAGACATCCTTTCTATGTCTGGTGTGAATCTGTATCATGAGAGGTTAAACAAGCGCTTTAAGACTGTGAACCGGTCGGTTCAGGTGAGAGAGGAATGACTGGAATGGTGCCAGGAATGATAAAGATCTGTGCGGGACATGTCTGAACGTTATCGCTTCGATGGGAACAGTGCGGGGAAGAAAAACTTATAGGCTAGAACCATAACCAAAACCTCAATCTAATTACTTAGGCTATTATTAGACACATACGTTTTCAAAAATAAACATAACTGCTTCAAAATTTGTGTTTCCGGTATGGGTGTGTGCAGTTTATGTTGTAGAACAAAACTTCAAAGTATCGTCAAGTTATGTTTACCACAGGCTTTATTTTACTCATAAATTTAAAAAAAAAAAAAAAAAAAAATATTATAAAACACCATATGGAAATCTTGAGGGGACCAGTGGCAAATTAGTCTTCCAGGTTTTGACGTACTGCAAACTGTTATTGTTGACGTACTGTTATTTCAGTAACTGTAAGGTTTTGAGTCAAACTTTTTTTGTGTGTGTGTATCTGAAACCAATTCAACCTTTCAAACTTTAAGACTACTTTAAGCTTCAAACTGAAAACCTTCAAACTTCAAGCTTTTAAAACTTTTTCAAAATTTGTCATCAAACTTTACTATCTACACTGTAAAAAAAGAATTGTTGGTTTAACTTTAAAAAGTAAGTTATCTGGTTGCCTTAAAATTTTGAGTTCATTGAAATTAAAAATTTGAGTTAATACAATGATGGTGATTGGTTTAAAAAACAGAAACTCAAAATGTTATGTTATCTGAACCACATTCATTATTTAAGTTGATTTGACAAAAGAAAAAACTTTGTGATGAAAAAATATGAAAATATTTTTTACAGTGTGTATTCAGATATAAATATTCATTGCATAATTTGCATACTGCTCTTTCTTAAAGGTGAATTATGTTTTTATGTTAAAATAGTACTTTTTTCTTTCTCAGCTTAATATGCAGAGTCAATAACAATCCATTTGTCAGTTGATTTCTCTGTAAAGTTTCAACAATGTGGCACTATCAAAACATTACTCTGTTTGAGCAGCAATTACATTAGTTTGGGGGTGGGACTATCTCTTTATTCGAGCCCAATCACACGAAAATGCGTATAAATAGTACGAGTGTGTAATCTCGTAGAATATATATGCCAAAATGAGTTTTGGCGTGCTTATGGTATGCAGTTTTTCGCGTGCATATGATACGCACTTTATGGCCCCTACCCCCATCCTACCCAAGAGCGTGTCATATACACGCTATAAAGTGCGTATCATATGCACGCGAAAAACTGCATACCATAAGCACGCCAAAACTAATTTTGGCATATATATTCTACGAGATTACACACTCGTACTATTTATACGCATTTTCATGTGATCGTGTTGCTTTATTCAACCACTATCTGAGAGGGGGAGTTTTCAGAAAACCTGATTAAAAACAGTCAGTCATTATTTTAGTGAATCCATTTGATGATGTGAGTAATACAGAAATCACGCACTTCTGCTTTAACATTTTTTTATTTGCATTCACTTCCTTTAAAGGGACTTCAGAAGCTCAGCTTGTTCAAACAGCTCAGAGCAGCTCCGAATAAGTACATAACTATAATTCGTAAACTATTTAGTACTAAGATCAGAGAAATCTGAATCTAGAACAGGGATCATGTTTTTCATTTTATACAAATAGTGTTCTTTGATTAGCTTTTGCCTTTATATCCCACCAAATTAGATGATATAAGCTGTAAACTGTTCCTAACACTAGGAATCTTAATGAATCTGGATCTCTCTGTCTCAGCAGTTTGCAGACGGTGATCAATACAGGCTGGACAAGCTCTCTCCAGGGTTGCTGTACCTGGAGCAGGTGTGCAGGATGCTGGAGAACATCGCAAAGCTACAGCAGCAAAACCACAGCCTGCAGAAGGAGGTGGAGATCCTGAAGAGTCAGCATGCTGAAATAGAGGTTAGAGACACTGATATATTATAGAAAAGTTGCTCATTTAGGTCTTATAACTCTCTCAAGACTGTTCTATTTTGTTACCAAGCTCAAGTCGGTTTGTCAAAAGTGGTGTCATGTGTCAAAATGACTTCTTATTGTTTCCTGTAAACTGAAACCTCATATTTCACATTCAGCACATTAACTCTCTAACTGAATGTTTTCAGTGTGTACGCTTGCACAAGGAGGAAATAAGCTATCCTGACAGTCAAAGTTTACAGATTCTGGGTCATGAAGATCCAACCAGTGGATCGTCACGCCTAAAGGAACCCATGGGGTTTCGGCACAGATCAGTATCTGACACTCAGGCAGCCGTCGGCCATCACAGTGAGTCTTAACCGTTTTTGACAGATTAACTCAGTGCTAGTTTAAATCCATATATATGTTAAAAAAAGACATTCTGGCTTTAGTGGATGTCTGTTAAAAATAGATGTCTGTCCTACAGGGAGAGCAAGGTTTGCTCGAGGCGATCCTATTGCAGATGTCTTAGTCGAGGAGCCTGATGGTAAAGATCCTGTAAGTGAACACTGAGTGGAACAAAACATTATATATATTAAAGGAATAAGCTGACCTAAAATGAAAACTAATTTACTCACACTGATGTTTTTCGCAAACTTATATTAAGAAAGGAGTTATTTATAAAAGACTGTTTAAAAAAAAAATAGTTGGAATGGTAACCACAACAGATATTTTTATTGAATAATGACTTTAATTTCTGTCTTTTCCTCATAGAAAAGTTATTGTTTAGCTTCAGAAGATGTATATATAGTGCAATTATAATGATTTATAAAGTCATATGGACTTACAGTGATTTTCAGGCCCCTGGTTCTCATCCACATTCAGACATTCTGCTAAACCTTTTATTTTGTGCTTTGTGTTGCACTGAAAAAAAGAAATTCATACAAGTTTGGAATAACATAAGGGCTGTAAATAATGACTGGATTTCATTTTGGGGTGAACTATCCCTTAGTAGCATGAAAATGTGGATGTTGAAAGTTATTACAATAACACTGTTCCTCTCTTTGTTTAACCAGCAACCAGAAAATGAACACAAAAAGCTAAGTAAAATCCAAAAGCTGAAATTTACATCATTTCGAAGGCAGGGAACACAACAGTCTGACAAAGAAAGTAAAAGGTAAGAACTCAAATAAATCAAAGTCTGATTTTTATATGATCCCTGTTTTATTGATTGTGTATCTTTTTTCATTTTTTTTTTTTTCATTTGTTAATGTTGATTTATTAAGTGTATCTTCATAAATGTCTTTCCTCAAAGCATTCAGCCTAAGAAGAAAACAAAACTGCCAGACATTTTCAGGAGCAGAAGGATGACCACACGTCTCTGACATTCAGGTCACAGTGATGGTGTTTCAAAGCAGTCATACACACCATTCATTTACCTGAGGATTATGGCACTATTATGTGTAATTTTTCCCCGGTTTCACAGATAAGGTTTAAGCTAGCCCTAGACTAAAATGCATGTTTGAGCTGTTTTAACTGAAAGTAACTTGTACTGACATATTGTAACTTAAAATATGTCACTGACATTATTTTGTCTCAAGATGGTGTCTCACACCAATAATGTTTTTTCTAAGGTATGTTTATAAAAGCTACTTAAATGTCCTAATTGAACTATGACCTAATCCTGGCTTAATCTGTGAAACCAGGCCTATGTGTTTTAGTCAAGTACTTTGCACTTAAATAAAGTACTAGTACTAGTATTAGTACTAGTAGTACTATTAATCTTCATGTACTTCATGTCAATGCACTTATTATTTGTTGCAATTGTTTCATTTTCACTGCTGGATCTTTATTTTTTATTTTTTATTTTTTTTAGTATATTAACATTTATCATGGTCGATCTCAGTACGTCAACCTTTGCTGCTAAAACAACTTTTCTTTGACCTTATTTCGTAGTGTAAAGTGTTTTAATACAAAATAATGTAATAAAATATACAATATACAGATGTGTTTGCAAGTTTACATCCTGTCATATACAGTAAGTTTACATTCACCTAGCAGAATCTGATATTTAGCAGTTTTTAAAAAAAGAGATACAGTTTTTAATATATTCCACAATACAAAATAATTTATCCACAATATGCACAATATGAATTTATACACAACTATCACAAAAGGCTGCAAACAGTCATTGATGTTTGAGGAGGCAACACATGATATTAAGAACTTTAGTATGTAATCTTTTGAACAGGATCATTTGTTTTGGCTTGTGGAATATATGTAAATATGTGTATATGTAAATATTTGTAATGTCAGTTATCTCTTCAGGTCAGTGATTTTTTTTTTTCTTTTCAGATCTGTCTTTAAAAAAAAAATACATTTTTTAAAAATGATTTTTGGGTTTTCTGACATTGGGTTAGCTGGCATGAGGAGGGTGTGGTTTTGGATAAGTGTATGGTTGTAGGAATGGGTGCAGCCTAATTCAGTAACTAAGGCTGCATCTGAAATTGCATACTTCTCTACTATAGTAGGTGAAAAACAGTACGTGAAAAGAGTAGAATGTCTAAATTCACAGTATGTATAATAGTCGAAAAGTTCCCGGATGACCTGCTGCTACTGAGATTCTGAAGTGCACATCCAATGGACACTTTACTGAAGCCTAAATCCGTATTCGGAAATACATAGAAAATTAGTAATGCATTCTACGGAGCCCCTAAAGGGACATGGTTAGGCTTGCTGTGATAGTTGGTTACATTACAGTACATCAGATTTCACTTATCACATGAAGAGAGTAAGGAGAGATGACTGACAGGAAGATGGCGCGGGATTTGGTGGGCAACAGATCCTGAGCGTCATTGACAAATATCTTGTAAAATGTGTGATCAGTACCACCGCTATTGACAGAATATGCATGATCACGCATTTGGAGCGTGAAAGTGAAAAGCAAGCACTTTCGAAGGTGATTTCAATCCCCTGCATATTGATAGCAGCTCCCTGATACCCACAAATTATATACAATATAATTACCCAACTATATAATTGCGAGAGAACACAAAAGCATTGAAAATGAAATATATTTTTACCTCCCATCTCATATTTTTCTCCATGTCATTTTAGGGGCTCTGTAGAATGAGTCATTTCCTTTCTGAACATAGTATTTGGCTTCGGACACATCCCTACACTTTACTATCCCATGACTTTACTACTTTACTATCCCAACATGTCTATATTAAATTTATACTAAACACATTTTATATATATATATATATATATATATATATATATATATATATATATATATATATATATATATATATATATATATATATATATATATATATTGCAAGAAATTACTTATTGAAAAGTAGTATCTACTCAGAGAGTATGTGATTTTGGATGCAGCACAGGTTTAGAAAATGTTTGCAAAATAGCTGAATTGCTTACAGCATCTAAATGAGCTACTAAAAGTTTAGACCAAACAAAAAGTTTGACTTTAAATTCTTTATTGGTCTTTATTATACCCAGTATGGGGGGAGATAGACTTCCCTTGGCATTCCCATGTAAAGAGATGTCAATGACGAACACATCCAAACAAGAGATCGAGGGCTATAGGGAAATCAGTTCATACATAAAATACATTTACTCTGATATTTCATATCTCTGTCTTTGCACACAAGTGTCCTTTTCACTTCAAGTCCACATAGCATCCTGTGCTATTAAATATACAGATACATCTGTGACCCTTTGGAGAAGGTGAATGTGTGTGACTCAAGGTTTTCAGATGTGGATAGCTTTTGGGATGAGTTGTGCCGGTCATCAGCCCCCTCCGGTCTACATGATGCCACAGGAGGAAAGAGGGTTGGCAATGTGGCAAGTGCAAGCCGACTGACAGTACTGGCGGACCGTCTGATAGCAGCTGCGGTCACCGTCGCTGCCCCACTGCACGGTCCCCGCCGGATCAGGCGGCAGCCGGCTGAGGATGCTGGTGTTGATGGCCAGCGCGGCTAGCCCGTAGTCGGTGAAGAGCACGGTCTCGCGGCGGCAAGTAGGGCAGGAGATGAACTTGTACTTGGGACAGGACTCATACAAGATCTGCAGGCATTCCTCACACACCGAGTGCAAACAGGACAGGATACGTGGTCGCTTGCCAGCAAAGTTATAGGTGTGTCCACACGTGGGGCAGTCCAGTGGTTCGCATGGCATTACTGGGCCTGAGGAGGTGGAGGAGGAGGAAGAAGAAGTGGAGGAAGAACGGAGCACGTACTGGTTGACGATTACGTCGTCCATCTTGTAGTGGAACTGATGGTAGCAGATGTCGGAAGTGCTGGCCTTGCGCTGGGCAAGATAACTGGCTTCACGGCGGAGGATGGGGGCAGGAGGAGACACTAGGGGTCTGGGTGGGACCACAGTGTTCCCATTGACCTCCATGGACAGGTCCCCACATGCCTGGTTAACAATAACCTCGCCCTCGCCTCCTCCATCCCAGGCCACACGGGGAGGTGGTGCGTAGCGAGGCTGGGTCACAGGGACCGGACACTCCCGAGGGAACTTCTCCGACTGGATGATCTTGACGGTGTCCATAGGGATGGTCACAGGTTGGCGCCGCAGGCAGGACATTCACTCCTAGGTGTGGTGTTCTTGGCTAGAGGAACTGGGTGTAGTGTACGGTCCTGCAGAGAACGTCTTCAGTGCACTGGGGGAGGACATTCAGCCATTGCAGGGGACATGAGGACGGATGGGTTTGTCCATTGCTGTCTCAAAGTCCCTCCTTGGTCACAGGCTGCGTCACCCTGAGTCTTTATGTGGCACAGATGGACAAAGACTTCCAGCCAGTGCACAGTATAAAAAGACCTGAAGGACAACAGACAACTGTGTCTTGCTTCAGATGTCACAAGAAGTTGCAGCTTGTGGCTCCAGTGGTTTACAAAGTTTTGAGGCAATGACTTACACCCTGTTCACTGATATTGCACAATTGAGAGTTCAATGTAATAGGATATTCAATGATATTATTTCTTACAAATAAATGGCTAAACACTAAAAGTGCATCACACTCAAGATCAGAAGATATGTTGGCAATTGTTTCAGTGTTTTCACTGTTACAGCACATTTATTTGGACAAAAATACAATAAGGACCTAAACACAGAGTACCTTGAAGAGAATCTTAGGATCTTACTAAGAAATTCTGTTGTTTAATACTGTTAGCCAAACGTCCGTAGACTTTTCTCATGGGTTGCTTTATGAGTTTCAGAAAGGAACTGATGCAACCAGCCAAAAACAGAAGCTACACCCACTCCAATGTCACAATCTTCTTCCTGTTTCAGGTCCCCGTTGTGGTATGACCATGCCCTGATCTTGCTTCTTCTGGTGATTGACTGCACTTACACCTCCCTGACCTTTGTTCTGATAAGTCTTTTCAGGGAGGTGCTCGTGTGGCATAGGAAAGATCTGGAAGGTGTTCTCCCAGTCCTTAAAAGACCAGAATTCCTTAAGGGGTCTGTGTTGAGCTTGACAGATTGTGCGTCCACTTTTTGGTGACGTGACAGGTCTGAGAGTGTCTCAGGAGTCTTGCCAGACCTTACTTGCTTCCAGCACTTTTCCCAGGGTGGTACAGATATGCAGACTCATAGGTAGTGGTGTTTCTTTTCCTGGAGGAAAAAAATAAAGCAATTCAGGTGATGCTAATGCAAGGACACAGCTCAGCCTTTTCCAGGCCATTTGCCTGTGTTCTTGGGAACACTGTCTAAAAAAATGTCCTGTCATCCACAGCTAAAAAACAGCAATGGGCAAATTTGGAGGAAGAAAATTTAAAAGCTGATTCTGTGCAAAAGACTGTAATCTGCGCAACATGTCCATTCACAGCAGTTATCTGGAACCCTGCAGCATCTTTTCCAGTCTAAAAAACTCCCTTGCTCTATCTGCCAGCTGCCATCTGGGGCCCTGTGGGGCATGGGCACTGTGGAGGAAGAGACTGAGGACCTGACCACAGAACAATCTGTCCTACAGCTATAAACCTATACATGCACTACAACACAACACTACAGAATCCCACTACTCTAAAATGGCTGCCAGTGCTTATTTAAAGTCAATGAGAATAGCTGTTCGCAGCCCATTTTACTTCCAGAATGTGACATATTTCCGAATGAAACAGGATATTCAACAAGAAATAATGTAGGGCGGGACATGATTTAATTTAGCATAAATTGATTGTATGGTGAAAAGTGGGTGTGACATATCAGAACAAAGATTATGAAGAGAAACATTTAGGCTGCCAGTAAATTGTTTATAATAAGACAGTAATTTGCATTCATTAAGTAAAAAATGTTACATGTTTTGATTTCACGTTGACTTAAAGCAATAAGGTATGAAACACTGTGCTATATTTACATTTATTAGACTTTATATCCAGAGTGACATTTGTATTGTGAATCTAACAAAGGACCAGAACAATACATTTTAGTTGTGTCATATTTGTATGTAAACATGAGAAAGGGTGTAACAATTTAAAGAATTATCATCTGAGAAAAAAGATAAAAAAATGTTGCAGTTAAGTGTGGTTTGTGGATGTGTGTGTGCTTTATTAACAATGGTGAGCACATTGACACATCTGTAATAGTTCTCTGCATTCTGTGCATGATGTGATGATAGAGAATGTAATAGAGAGAGAAAAAAGAGAGGGAGGGAGAAAGAAGCAGAGAGAGGAAGCTGACCTACATGCAGCACAAAAGGTAGAGAGAGAACATGCTTCCTTTTACTCCACATCCACACTGTGCTAGCCATCTTATGTGATAAAATAGAATGCTTCCATTAAATTAACAAAGCTGCTTACACTGCAAGCGCGTGACAGCACTTTAATGATTATCACAGGAGCATAATTTGTCGCATCACAGTGCTCTGCTGGCTCGAAGAGGGGAATAGTATGTTCATGTCATGTTGGAATTACCATAATTACCATTTTTTATGATTAGTAAAAAACGTACTCGGTTACTAACGTAACCTCGGTTCCCTGAGATACGGAACGAGTACTGCGTATGGGGAAAGGTCTCCCTTTTTCCCCGCTGCTGAAGCCTTTTTCAATAACGCAGTGTAACTGCACCGTCATTGGTTCACTCATAGACAAGTTGTTGAACCAATGGCGGCGCGGCATAGCTGCGCGGCCTATGGCGACAAAGCGCGCGAATATTCCCGCCGAAATGGGCGGGGTATAGGGCTATATAAGCAGGCGTTTCGCCATAGGATTTCAGTGTCAATCGACTGAAGCGACGACCCTGAGCCGCAGCCTCGTGGCACGGCAAGTGACGCAGTACTCGTTCCGTATCTCAGGGAACCGAGGTTACGTTAGTAACCGAGTACGTTCCCTTTCGATACTTCACTCGTACTGCGTATGGGGAACGAATTCAACCACGCCGTGCCACGGCTGGGAACGATATAGCTTGCATTTGGCCACCCAGAGGGGGGCAAAAAGGACAAGCGGAGGCAAAGCCTAACCGAACCCATGGTTACACTGAAGGAAGATACTTCCTATGGTGGCGTGAAGCGGGACCTGTTGGAAGCCGCCAATCACACCGACAGGACCCGAGCTTGTAAGGTCGGGACATCGAGGTGATAGAACCTGACAAAGGTGGACGGCGAAGACCAGCCGGCCGCCTCACAGATGTCTTGGATGGAAACTCCGTTGGACCAAGCCCACGAGGAAGCCATTCCTCTAGTGGAGTGGGCCCTGACTCCTATGGGGCAATTAGTGCCCAGTGAGGAGTAGCACAGGTTAATAGCATCCACTATCCAACGGGAAATGCGTTGTTTCGAGACCGGAGACCCTTTGGTGCGGCCGCCAAAACAAACAAAGAGCTGATCCGACAGTCTGAAAGACTGTGATCGGTCTATGTAGGTCCTCAATGCCCTGACTGGGCAGAGTAGCTGCAGCTCTGGTTCGTCCGCCGAGGGAGGAAGAGCAGAGAGCGAGATGACCTGAGCTCTAAACGGAGTTGAGAGCACTTTAGGGACGTAGCCATGCCTAGGTTTCAGAACGACCTTAGAGTCACCAGGCCCGAATTCGAGGCATGCAGGGTTCACAGAGAGGGCCTGCAAATCGCCAACACGCTTTACCGATGCTAGTGCTAGTAGCAGAGCGGCTTTTAGTGTTAGGGGCCTGAGGTCGGCTGAACCCATTGGTTCAAATGGGGCTCCTTTCAAGGCCCTGAGGACCAACGAGAGGTCCCAGGAGGGAATAGTGAGAGGGCGAGGAGGATTCAAACGCCTAGCACCTCTCAAAAACGGATCACGAGCCCGTTTCGTCCCACCGATTGGCCAGCAATAGGAGCGTGGAACGCTGCAATGGCTGCTACGTACACCTTAAGCGTGGAAGGGGAGCGCCCCCATTTCCAAGCGTTCTTGGAGGAAAGACAGTATGGAAGATACGTCACTCTCCACAGGGTCTATGTTGCGTGTTGAACACCAATCAACAAAGACTGACCACTTCTGGTCGTAGAGGCGCCTCGTAGATGGGGCTCTAGCCTGAGAAATGGTATTTAGGACGTCCTCGGGGAGGCTAGTCGGCTCCCATCGAGGGACCAGAGGTGCAGAGCCCAGAGCTGCGGCTGTGGGTGCCAGATTGTTCTGTTTGCCTGAGAGAGGAGGTCCCGTCTCAGGGGAATCGGCCACGGGGCTCTTAGAGAGAGCCTGAATAGCTCTGAGGACCAAACCTGGTTCCTCCAGAGCGGGGCCACCAGAAGGACTCTGTGCTGGTCTTCTCTGATACGCCTGATGACCTGGGGGATCAGTGCGATCGGAGGGAAAGCATAAAGGAGCGTGCTGGGCCATGTGTGGGCCAGAGCATCTACTTCCTTCGAGAAAATGTTGGGCAATGAGAGTTGTCTTCTGAGGCGAAGAGGTCTACCTCTGCCTTCCCGAAGAACTCCCAGATCGTGAGGACCACTTGGGGGTGGAGCATCCACTCGTCGGAGGGGATGTTGCTCCGTGACAACATGTCCGCACCCAGATTGTTCCTGCCAGGAACATGAGTCGCTCTGAGCGACTGAAGCCTCGGAAGAGCCCATTCCAGCAGTCGTTTCGCCAGAGCGCATAAGCGGCTGGACGAAAGACCGCCTTGGTGGTTCAGGTATGACACCACCGTCATACTGTCTGACCGAACTAGAACATGACGTCCCGTCAAGTAAGCCTGAAAGAACTGAAGGGCTTTCATCACTGCTAGCATCTCTAGACAGTTGATGTGTAGATGGCTTTCCTCGTGGCTCCACGAGCCGAAGGCCGGTCTGCCCTCGCACACAGCGCCCCAGCCCAAGTTGGAGGCGTCTGTTGAGAGCACCGTCCTCCGTGAGACCGCCTGTAAGGGGACTCCGCGTTGGAACCATACTGGATCCATCCAAGGTTTCAGGGCTAGAAGACAGGCCCGATTGACCTTGAGACATAGGCGGCCGTGCCGCCATGCGCTGGGAGGAACCCGGAACTTCAACCAGTACTGAAGAGGCCGCATCCGAAGAAGGCCTAGCTGCAGCACCGGGGAGGCGGAAGCCATCAGCCCTAGCAGCCTCTGGAAAAACTTCAGAGGGAGATAGGCTTTGTTCGTGACAGATGCCGTGAGCTGCTGAATTGCCAGGGCGCGCTCTGGCGAGACTACTGCCGTCATACGGACCGAGTCGAAAACTGCTCCCAGAAACGAAATTCGTTGAGTGGGGCATAGCGAGCTCTTGGCTAAGTTGACCCTGAGACCCAGGCATTGTAGATGGCTGAGGAGCACGGATCTGTGGCGTTCCAGCTCGTCTCGCGAACGGGCTAAGATGAGCCAGTCGTCGAGGTAATTCAGAACCCGGATTCCCATCTGTCTCAGAGGGGAAAGCGCCGCGTCCATGCACTTGGTGAAAGTGCGGGGAGCCAGAGACAGCCCGAAGGGCAGGACCGTATATTGGTATGCCACCCCTTCGTATGCGAATCTCAAGAATCGTCTGTGACGGGGGGCTATCTGGATGTGAAAATACGCATCCTTCAGGTCCAGCGAGCAGAACCAGTCCTCGGGGCAAATGTGCGCGAGGATCTGCTTCAGCGTCAGCATTTTGAACTTCCGTCTCATGAGGGAGTGATTCAAAAGCCTGAGGTCTAGGATGGGTCTGAGACCGCCATCCTTTTTGGGGACCAGAAAGTAGCGGCTGTAAAAGCCTGTCTCGCTCTCTGACGGAGGAACCATTTCCACAGCTCCTTTTTCCAGCAACGACATGACTTCGGCCCGGAGGACATGAGCGTCGTCCGGATTGACCGATGTTTGAAGCACCCCGGCGAAGCGGGGGGCCGTCGTGCAAACTGGAGCGAGTAGCCCTGGTTTACGATCCCCATGACCCATTCTGACACATCGGGGATGGCCTGCCAGGCCTCGGCCCGAGTGGCTAGGGGTTGAATAATGTTGGGTGACAGACCGCCGTTGAGAGGGTCGTACACCGCGAGGGGTGGAAGAGGAAATTTGCTCTTTTTGTGATGAGGTAAAAATTTGTCCGCCGTGAAAACGGCGTTTGGAGTGGGCGCAACAGGTGTGGGCCCAGCTGTCACTTGGAGTATGTTTCCCACGCCCGGAAATAAACGAGGCGGAGGGGAAATTACCCGTGGGAGCTTTTGGGGTGGTCCGGTCGTAACGGGACGGTCCCCCATCCTCTTCCTGTCCGACGAATCAGGACGACTTCGGAGGCACCGGGTCCAGCACAATCCTGGGCCGGGGTCCCTGGCGCCTCGGGAAGGGAGGGCGCTTCGCAGGGCGCGAGCGCTGGCGATGCTCCTGGGGCGGCGCTGCCTGTGTTGCAGGTGGGGCTGGTTTGTTCTGCTGAGCCGGCGCAGTCCTGGGGCGGCTAGACGCAGAAGCGGAGCTGGAGCGCTTAGGCAAGAAATGCCTCATAGCCTGAGACGATTTCTGCGCGGCAGTAAAGCGCTCAGTGAAGCCATCCACTGCAGGCCCGAAGAGACCAGAAGGCGAGACCGGGGCGTCTAAGAAGGCCGTCTTGTCTAGGTCTTTGATCTCCGTTAGGTTGAGCCACAGGTGGCGCTCCAACACGACCAGGCTGGCCATGGAACGACCGATGGCCTGGGCCGTAGCCTTCGTAGCTCGCAGGGCAAGATCCGTGGCGCTGCGGAGATCTTTGAAGGCTGGCGCGTCGATTCCAGACTCATCCAGAGAGCGGAGGAGTTTGGCCTGGAATGCTTGAAATATGGCCATGGTGTGGAGCGCAGAGGCAGCTTGGCCCGCCGAGGTGTAAGCCCGTCCAGCCAGAGTAGAGGTGGTCCGACAGGGCTTGGAAGGAAGGGCCCTCTTCGTCTTCCAACCCACAGCCGCGGGAGGACAGAGGTGAGCAGCCACCGCTTCATCTAGGGGTGGCAAGCGCTCGTATCCCTTCTCCTCGGCGCCGTCGACGGCGGTGAGGGCGGAGCGGTGCGTAGTGTGGAGGCGGGCAGAGTAAGGAGCGCGCCACGACTTCGTCAGCTCTTCGTGGACCTCAGGAAAGAAGGGCGCTGAACGCTGGCGAGGTGCTTGGCGGCGGCCTGGCAGAAACCATTCGTCCAGGCGGCTGCGAGACGGCTCCTCTGGAGGGGCCCACTCGAGGTCCAGCTCTTCAACGGCTCTAGACAGGATGCGGAAGAGCTCGGCATCCATGCCCTGGCCATGCTCGATGGGTTCCAAGGGAGGCGGTGGAGCGGGGTCTTCCGGCTCGCCAGCCCATCCTTCCGCTTCGGAAGCCGCAAGAGACATGGAGTCGTCTTGTTCGTCGTCTGTTCCCCCGAATGAGACGAGGTCACTCGCTTCTGCGGAGGGACGCTGCTCAGGGCGAGAGAACAGAACTGGAGAGAGTTCCCTGGGAGGAGAGGGCGAGGCACGCGGGGGCTGGGCCGGCGTGAGCTCGCTCAACTCCTGGCGCTGAGTCGCTCTACCCCGCTGTCTTTTCCTCGCCGGACCGCGGGAGGAAGGAGACGGGAGGGCGCGAGCGGCGAGATCGCCCTCAGTGAAGAAGGCGACCCGCGAGCGCAGGGAAGCGAGACTCATACACTCGCAGTGCGGGCATGAGTCTCCAGCGAGCGCGCCGTCTGCGTGGGGCTTGCCCAGGCAAGCGACACACTCGCTGTGTCCATCGTCGTCGTGCAGGGGGGCCCTGCAAGTACCACATGAGTGGCGGGGCATCGTGAGACGCCGCTGCCGTGAAAACGGCAATTGGGTGGCTCTTTTAGAGCGGCGAGGGCCGCGGAAGCTCTTAAAGCGGTGAAAACCGCTGGAAATCGCTCTTTTAGAGCGGCGTTTAAGCCGCGGATGAAGCTCTCAGGCGGCGCGCCGGATGGCGGCAGGGGACGCACAGGAAGCGGCCGGAAGCGGGAAGCGGGAGGCGGCGGCTCGGCGACGGCGCTAGAAGCTGCAGTCCGCGAGGGCGCCGGCGCTTTCTTCCACCGGCGAGTCCAGGCGAGTCCGCTGCGGGAGCCTCTTCAGACGGCGGCGAGAGCAGAAGGCGGCGAGCTTCTTCGGCTTCAGGCGGAGATCAGCGAAGAGAAGTAGATGTCGTCGCTGAAGGAGAAAACACTGAAATCCTATGGCGAAACGCCTGCTTATATAGCCCTATACCCCGCCCATTTCGGCGGGAATATTCGCGCGCTTTGTCGCCATAGGCCGCGCAGCTATGCCGCGCCGCCATTGGTTCAACAACTTGTCTATGAGTGAACCAATGACGGTGCAGTTACACTGCGTTATTGAAAAAGGCTTCAGCAGCGGGGAAAAAGGGAGACCTTTCCCCATACGCAGTACGAGTGAAGTATCGAAAGGGAACTGTCTTTGGTCTCGTAATTACACACTGGAAACTCGGAAATTAATGAAAGCCTGCTGTGACAACCAACATGGTAGTGACATCAACACTTAAAAGGATATTTAAACCAAAATGAAAGTTCATTCATCATTTATTGTTATTTACTGTCATTACTTATTATTTTTTTCTATGAAACAAAAGGAGAGTTTGAAGACCACTGATATTATAAGTGACAAAAAAAACACACACACACAAAGCACTATAAATGTACAGTATGCACGATTTTGCCACTCTACTGAAGCTATTTGATAACACTGTGTGATGAACAACACAAAATGTAAGTAATTATTAACTGGAAATCTCTCTGTATTCTAAAGGTTTGGAATGACATGAGTGTAAGTAAATAATGACAGTTTAATTTAATTTTATGGATGACATAGCCTATTCAGGGTAGTTACTACTACACATTTAGCCCACCATTTCTGTTATTTTCATGCAGTGCACTTTTGTTCACACTGTCAGACTGTATTAGAACTGACAACCACAAGTCTCAAAATGTCCCACTCACACAGCTGCTTACAGCAGTGGCTCGAATACTGTCTGTATGAAAGAACAAAAGAACCTTTTATTCTATCAATAATATCAGTAATATCAAGTGACTAAAGTAAATGTCAAAGATGGTGATTTAAATAACACTGAAAGTACTTATCACAGTTGATACAGCGCAAGTTTACCAGTCAAATCTTAATTAACAGACAGCAGCTTTTATATCAAAGTGGAGGGTGAAGCATTTGAGTCATGCGCAGACATACAGTATCTCACAGAAGTGAGTACACCCCTCACATTTTTGTAAATATTTTATTTTATCTTTTCATGTGACAACACTGAAGAAATTACACTTTGCTACAGTGGAAAGTAGTGAGTGTACAGCTTGTATAACAGTGTAAATTTGCTGTCCCCTCAAAATAACTCAACACACAGCCATTAATGTCTAAAACGCTGGCCACAAAAGTGGGTACACCCCTAAGTGAAAATGTCCAAATTAGGCCCAATTAGCCATTTTTTCTCCCCAGTGTCATGTGACTCGTTAGTGTTACAAGGTCTCGGGTGTGAATGGGGAGCAGGTGTGATATATATGTTGTTATCCCTCTCACTCTTTCATACTGGTCACTGGAAGTTCAACATGACACCTCATGGCAAAGAACTCTCTGAGGATCTGAAAAAAGAATTGTTGCTCTCCATAAGGATGGCTTAGGCTATAAGAAGATTGCCAAGACCCTGAAACTGAGCTGCAGCACGGTGGCCAAGATACATACAGCGGTTTAACAGGACAGGTTCCACTGAGAACAGGCCTCGCCATGGTCAACCAAAGAAGTTGAGTGCACGTGCTCAGTGTCATATAAAGAGGTTGTGTTTGGGAAATAGACATATGAGTGCTGCCAGCATTGCTGCAGAGGTTGAAGGGGTGGGGGGTCAGCCTGTCAGTGCTCAGACCATATTTCACACACTGCATCAAATTGGTCTGCATGGCTGTCGTCCCAGAAGGAAACCTCTTCTAAAGATGATGCACAAGAAATCCCGCAAACAGTTTGCTGAAGACAAGCAGACTAAGGACATGGATTACTGGAACCATGTCCTGTGGTCTGATGAGACCAAGATAAACTTATTTGGTTCAAATGGTGTCAAGCGTGTGTGGCGGCAAACAGCTGAGGAGTAAAAAGACAAGTATGTCTTGCCTACAGTTAAGCATGGTGGTGGGAGTGTCATGGTCTGGGGCTGCATGAGTGCTGCCAGCACTGGGGAGCTACAGTTCATTGAGGGAACCATGAATGAGCAGAGCATGGTCTCTTTCCTTCGGAGACTGGGCCGCAGGGCAGTATTCCAACATGATAACGACCCCAAACACACCAAGATGACCACTGCCTTGCTAAAGAAGCTGAGGGTAAAGGTAATGGACTGGCCAAGCATGTCTCCAGTGCCCGGTTGCATAAAGCACCTTAAGTGTAATTTTCCCTTAAGATCGCCCTTATGTTTCCCTTAAACTTAAGGGTGTTGCAGAAAATAACCGTTAAGTGTTACTTAAGGGTTTCTTTAGGGAAACGTCATAAACCCTTAAGAATTTCCCTTAAGTATTTATTTTTCACTTAAGTAATGCGTAAGTGTTGCATAAAGCCCCTTAACCTTCATTTCCCTAAGTATATCGTAAGGTTCGTAAAACTTCACCTTAAGTGTTACACAGAGTGAGCAGGTTCAATCCAAGTCGTATAACGTGCCACGATCGGCCGCTTAATGATAGACAAATTGTACTTTAGCGGTTTATTCACATAAACATTGATGAAATATAACATCTTATAACATATCTTATATGGTAAACGGAAGCGCAAACGTGCGTGCATCACACGCAAAAACAACCCTCATTGGTTCTTGCGCGCACATTTGAGCTTCCGACACAGCCGTAATCATATGGATGTCTTTCAATAAATGGACATAAATGATGAGAGAATATTAAAAATATCTTTATTTGTTGTCCAAAGATGAATGAAAGTCTTATGGGTTTGGAACGACATGAGGGTGTCAGGGTGAGTGAATGACGGCAGAAATCTCAATTTTGAGTAAACAATCAATTTGAGTTTCTCGTCTCTTTCATATTTGGTTTTCTTTTTTGTTTTCCTTATCCATATTATGTTGTTTTCTGTGAAAACTTACCACGATACGTATTAACAAATAACGTGTCCATGGCAACAGTAGAATTTTTTAACGGCAAAACCTGGGATGCTGTCGTTAAACACTTAACGGTTTCCCTTACCTAAGAGAACAGTTTAAGAGATTATATGCAACACCCTTAAGTCATTCCCTTAGTTAAGGGGAAATCACGCCTTAAGTGTCATACTTAAGGGAAAAACTTAAGGTGCTTTATGCAACCGGGCACAGACCTAAATCCTATTGAGCATCTGTGGGGCATCCACATATGGAAGGTGGAGGAGCGCAAGGTCTCTAACATCCACCAGCTCCGTGATGTTGTCATGGAGGAGTGGAAGAGGACTTCAGTGGCAACCTGTGAAGCTCTGGGGAACTCCATGCCCAAGAGAGTTAAGGCAGTGCTGGAAAATTTAAAAATGTTGGCCACACAAAATATTGACACTTCGGGCCCAATTTGGACATTTTCACTTAGGGGTGTACACCCTTTTGTGGTCAGTGGTTTAGACATTAATGGCTGTGTGTTGAGGTATTTTGAGGAGACGGCAAATTTACACTGTTATACAAGCTGTACACTCACTACTTTCCACTGTAGCAAAGTGTCATTTCTTCAGTGTTGTCACATGAAAAGATATAATAAAATATTTACAAAAATGTGAGGGGTATACTCACTTCTGTGAGATACTGTAGTTATAGAGTAGAATGTGGTTGTCACTCCCGAAACATAACCAAACTATGTATGTATAACCATATTAATCACTCAAATACAGAACTGACAGCCATATTCTGTTGCTGTGTGAACATGCATTATCTTCTCTTCAGTATTTTGTAAGACAATATAAGGGAATTAATGTAGCCTAATGTATAGTATTTTGTTATTATCAACAATGTGTCACTTACGGATCCATTCTGGTTATATGAGTAAGAGCCCTGTGTGCAAATATGTGTATTTAATGTGCAACATTTACCCAAAGTGTGGAATGTTGGACTTCATAGTCTGGTAGCCCTTCTCCTTCGCTATAGCTGTGATAGCTAAGTGCATGATGTTGAATGACAAAATAACCTAACACTAGATGGTAGAGTACATAGTGCATAGTAAGTGCATAGTGTACAGTGTGTGATTTGGGACACAACTTAAACTGTACTTTTTAACAATACACAAGTACATTATTTTCATTGTTGTTGTTACTACTACATCACAGGTCAGATAATATGCCTTTCTGGGTCAAAGGACAATGCCTGAATTGCAGATATATCACGGAATGTATTTATACTACACACCTAAAAATGTATTTTAGCAGTCAAGAATTAAGTAATTAATTGAATTTAGCACAGGAATCAAACGTGACATGACATGAATAAGCTAGATAATGGCGTCTCTCCACTATCTGCATTCTTCTTTCCTCCCCCAACCACCCGTTTCTGAAGATTCACACTCTTCTCCAACCACAAACGTGGACCTCCACTCACACACACACACACCCACACCCACACACACAGTGGAACATGCGCAGGCGAGCACACAAAAACACGTTTGTTTTGCACCAGCTTCTTGAAGCTGTTGTGACTAGTCAGACATAATAACTCCTCATCATAACCTGTGTTTATTCTATTTCCCATCTCTCTCATTGGTTTAGTTGTTTACAATGATTTAATTAGGATGTGAACACAGGATGTGGCTTAAAACTGTCCTCTATTTTCTGGAGGTCACAGAAGCACCAATCAGCCAGTAACTGTCAGTCACATTCATTCGAGTTGCCACGGCACCGCAGAGCTGTGAGGCAGAGCCAAAAATAACCATGCGCTCTCACTGGTTCACAGACATGCACACACACAAAGGTGTGAATAAGCTTTCTGACATCAGCATAGTCATCTGGTGCATGGGCGTTGGAAACTGTGAGATGCGATGGGTGATATGATTGTCAAGCCTTCAGACATTTCTGTTTAGAGATCCTTAAACATAGTATATAAATAACAGCCATTATGGCAAAAATAAACGCCAACAAAAAGAGAACTGTACATAATCCTACCATTATACTAAATATGTGAAATTTGGATTTTAGTTGGTTTTTGAGTTGGATTTGTCAACTGCTACCTGAATTATTATGCCACGTATTTACTGTCATGAATAAAGATGCATTTCTATTGTGTGAGAAAAATAATAATCGTGACATAGGAGATAAATACTTCTTTACTTTTTTCCTATATATGACCCTGCATAAGTCGCACAGGTATATTTGTAGCAAAAGCCAACAATACAGTGTATGGGTCAAAATTATAAATTTTTCTTTTATGCCAAAAAAAATTAGGATATTAAGTAAAGATCATGTTCCATGAAGATATTTTGTAAATTTCCTATTGTAAATATATCAAAAATGTATTTTTGTGAGTGGTTATGCATTGCTAAGGACTTCATTTGGACAACTTTAAAGGCGATTTTCTCATTTTTTTTTTTTTTTTTTTTTTTTTTTTTTGCACCCTCAAATTCCAGATATTCAAATAGTTGTATCTCGGCCAAATTGACCCTTATGTCTGGTTTTGTGGTCCAGGGTCACATATGCAGATTTGTTTTTTCTCCTTTCTTATGGTTACAAACTAGGGCTTTCAATAGAACACAATAAATTAAAAATTGCATTAAACATTGCATAAATTATTGCATTAAACATAATGAATTGTTGCAAAAAACACAAGTTATTGTTTTTTTTTGTTTTGTTTTTTTAAATTCCATTAAATTTTAAACAGTCCCTTGTGGCCCCCTGGGGGTCCCCTGGTCTAAAAATATCTAAAAGATATATAACGATATATAAAATTGATTTTTGTCATGGTTTATTCATGGTTTTGTTTTCCTTCAAGTACTGTACAATATAGTTATGGTATCAGTTTATAATGCTATATACCATTTGATTAACATATTCATCATAAAATTATTTACATGGAATCCCAAAAGTACCATAGTCTAAGTATTACATTGTAAAAATGACTCCCTTGGTACTTTTTTGTTAGTGTTAAAAAGATTTTGTTGTAATGTGACTTGAGTCTAGTGCTCTCCAGTGTGCTTGTATATTCTACGATTTCAGTCAATATAGTGTCCAAAACACTTTAGCCCTGCAAATCGATTAACTGCTATTAATTTTTTTGTTTGTCAGGAGCAAACTCAGTTCAGCCTTTCCGCTACCATTGCACACAGGATTTCATATTTGATAAGACAAGCTCCTCCGTTATGTAAGAGGCTCATGAGAGAGACAGAGAGCAGATAACATATTAAAGCAGGCCAACTGTTTGCTGCTCAGCACAGCACTGCTGTGCTTAATGAAATCATGTGTGTGTTCGACCCTGTCAGCACAAAACATGATGGAGAGAGAAAATGATGAAGAGACAGTGAATAACTGAGATGAGCTGGGCTCCATTTCCCAAAAGCATTGTTTGCCAATGGTATCTATGATCTACTTACAAGGAGAGTGATGGTAGATATCAGATTGTTATACTATTTTTGACATCATAAATCATTACTATATTCTCATACACAGGTATTTACATGGTACCATGTTCGGTGACATTTTGTTGGCCACTTGATTTATATTCCTGCAGTGTTGCACTGTAGATGAGTGAAATCTAATTGCTTCTTCACATATTAATAATGTTGAGTTAATATTACTTTGTAATGTTCATTAATGATACTCCATATGCTTACTCAATAACTGAATGCATTGAGCATTGAGTAACTGTCAACAACATTCCTGAGTTTATCCACTACCTCATCACATTGTCAAGACATCACATTCCAGTACATTCTGGCACCACCATGATGACACAAATACACAAGTAATTTGCCTTACTGTGTTTTTTTCCAAGGTTCTAGGCTATAATACTTTCTTCTTCTATCCTAGTTTAATATGCAAGAGACAACTATAAGTAAAGCATTGTAAGGTGATTTTTTTTTTCTGGAAAATTCAAACTATCAAAATAAAAATTGCTCTGTTTGTTTGAGAATCAGCCTAACACAGCAACAGCTCAACCAATAGCATTTAGGGGTGGGCCACCTGTTTGGGTGACCAATGACAGAAAAGGGGGAGTGTTTGAAAAAGTCATTCATTTTACAATTCTGGTTGTTGACTATGGGTGTAAATGAAACACTTCACATCTAAAGTGAACATGAAATCAACGGAGACCATATTTAGGCAGATGGACAAAATTATATGATGGTTTTAGCAAACTTGCATTCATTCTGGCTTAATTCTGGTAAATAACCTGCTTTTCATGAATGCTTTTCTTATTGAATACCCTGTTTTACTAAAAAATGTCACCTTAGAGAAGTAAAAATCACTAGAAATCTCCACTAGCTTCCATCATGAACAGAATGCAATATACAACACTGAAAGCAAGCAAACAGATGGATGCACAGTCATCAAAATATCTGGAACATTCCAGTCCTCATACCCTGCTCACTCCCACAAATACACACACACATACAACACACAACGAAAATACACACAGGTACCACCCTGCACATTCCACAAGCACGTCTCTCCCTACCGCCCGTCTCTCTCTCTCTCTCTGGATACATTCCACCTGTGCAGTGGGACTTTCAGCAAGAGGGCATCATGTCCTGTGCCAGCGATGCTATCAGCTGTTCAACTCTGTCTCTTAAATCCTGTCCTGAGCCCTGTCCTTACAGCCAAAGCAAATCTCACACATACAGTCACAGGGCAATTTCATTCATGTTTATACATAAAGTGTATGTTTTTGAAACACAATATCAACAACTGATCTTAAATGCAAACCCACTTATGCATTTGTCAGTAAAAAAATAGTCATAAAGATCTTTTTAAAGGCCTTATAATTTCTTTGTATAAATCATGACATTTAATGTTGTAAACATGTCAATTCAGTTTTTAATGTTTACATTAATTTATACATTGAATATAACATGATAAGTGATGCTATATAGGAAATTTGCTTGATTGTTTATATCACCGCAAAATGTAAAAAAATATTATCATCCAGCTCTAATCTGCTAAATGTGACTATAAGGCCTGAAGTTATTAAGATATTATAAAGATTAACACCATGATTTTCTGTAAATATGCTTTGAATGTGTATTGTGAAAATTGGACATTACAAATGTGTGTGTGTGTATATATATATATATATATTATAAATAAAAGTAAAGTAATTTACACTTTACATGTATTTATCATCAAACCTATGAAATCTAAGTCAAACACTGTCAATGTTATGATATATACTATCTGCTTTTTAGTAATTTACTGATTTAGGTGTGTATTGTTATGAATATTATTATGAATATTATTATAAATATTTTCACATCATGTAATGGAATTGAACTGCTGCTTCATAGACACTTCAGAAAGTTTGTTACTGATAATTTCGCCAAGAAACTTTCGTATAAGCATTTGTAGAATGGTAATTTAAGTGGAATTCAACTTGAACTGTTAATCATTTCAATTTGATAAATACTGTATGTGTTATTAAAGTCTGCATTAAATGGAAAATCTATTACAGTTTTTTTCAACTGCTTACACACATTTTCAAAACGTTGCCTCTTTTTTTTTTTCAAAACTTTACACACAAATCCAAGAATTGCACACACAAAATGCAAAATGCCTCACATCTCTTGCAAAATGAAGCACTGCATTTAAAAATATCACAAGCATCTCCAAAGCAAACATTTGTCTTACTTTGCAAATACATTTGCCATAATATTCTATTTTTTGGATATATCATATACACAGTTACTCAAAACCTAAAGATTTTCTTTCATGAGCTCCTATGTACATTTCTGTACAAGACTGAAAGTAAATGGCAGATAGATGTTGAAAAGTTCACGGTAAACACGAAAGCAAGATTGAAACCAAACTTTATTTTTTACTGTAAGCATTTGTGGTTGTGAATATAGTTTTACACAGAACAAATGAAAAGAAATACATCAACCATGTGTAGTTGGACAGAAACAATGGTTGTGTTTGAAAAAGGAAATCAAGATACTTCCTGTTAGATTTTTGTGTTACATAGAGAATTGTGTGTTGTGTTTTGCAAAAAAAAGAGTCGAAGGCCGAGAATTAGTGTATGGGTTTGCAGATTTGGTGTGTGGTTCTGATGTTTGAGTGTCAGGTTTCAGAAATTGTGTGACAAGTAAGGATTTTGTCTGTAAGCAGTTGAAAAAAAAAAAAAAAAACTATAAACACATTTTATTGATATTGTGAATTATTTATACATGCATATGTTTTATGTTCAAAAAAAATGTTTTGACCTCATAATTTTTAAACAAAATTTTACAGCTTGATTTTCCTGTGAAACATCGGACCTCTAATATTATTTTGTCCTCATAAACCCCACCCCTTTCTTGAGATCTGCCTCCATCAACTGAACAATAGCTCCATGTCTCCGCCCTACATTTTTCCTTTTTTCCCCTTTTTTCAGTCTTTTTTTGAAAATGCAAGAAAGGTTTATAAAAGTCTCCTGAGACCATTTCAAAGTCACATCAGTAAGGTTTATTCTTACATGTTATCTTAAAAATAAGATTACAGAATATGATGAATGGATTCTATGAATATGCAATTATATTCCATATTTGTTTAGGGCTTGCAACTCCTTTATGAATCCTGGCTGATCTTGAGCTTCTACAGCTGTTAAAAAATACTTGTTGTTTTGTAATTGGTGAGACTACTTTTTTTTTTTTTTTTTTTTTTACAAATAATGTTATACATGAATAAATAACAAGAATACCCTTGGTTTTAAAATCCACCAATGGGATCGCAGGAACCACCAATATGCTAATATGAGAGCTGAAAAAACTGAATTCAAACTCTCTCTAGCTTACTTTTAGAAAAAACACACAAATGTTTGTCTGGTCCTAGTCATTAAATTTATCGCTAAATACTTGGCTTGATATTTTAATACTTCAAATGAGTTAGAAACACAACCATGATTGAAAATACAAGCACAGATTACAAAAGCTTTCTGAGACCATTTCAAAGTCATATCAGTGAGGTTTATTCTTACCTGTTATCTTAGAAATAAGATTACAGAATATGATGATTGGGTTCTATGAATATGTGATTACATTCCATATTTGTTTAGGGCTTGCAACCCCTTTATGAATCCTGTCTGATTTTGAGCTTCTACAGCGGTTAAAAATTACTTGTTGTTTTGTAATTGGTGAGACTACTTTTTTTTTTTTTTTACAACTGTGTAATATTTTTTGTAGTTGTGTAATGTTATACATGTATAAATAACAAGAATACCCTTGGTTTTAAAATCCACCAATGGGATCGCAGGAACCACCAATATGCTAATATGAGAGCTGAAAAAACTGAATTACTCTAGCTTACTTAAAAAAAAAAACACAAATGTTTGTCTGGGCCTAGTCATTAAATGTATTGCTAAATACTTGGCTTGATATTTTAATACTTCAAATGAGTTAGAAACACAACCATGATTGAAAATGCAAGCACAGATTACAAAAGCTTTCTGAGACCATTTCAAATTCACATCAGTGAGGTTTATTCTTACCTGTTATCTTAGAAATAAGATTACAAAATATGATGATTGGGTTCTATGAATATGTGATTATATTCCATATTTGTTTAGGGCTTGCAACCCCTTTATGAATCCTGTCAGATCTTAAATTTGTACAGCTGTTGAAGAAACATGATTGTTTTTCTCACGGCAACATAGTGTTGGGCCAGATCCGGCCCATGTGTGGTCCACGTATAATTGTCATGTATCAGATGTGGGCTGGTTCTGGGCCACACTATGTTGCTGTCTGGGTTGTTGGTTTATAATTGTTGGGACCATGGCAATAGTTTTTTTATTTAATAATTTTTTTTTTTTACAAATGTGCAATGTTGTATTTTTATTTTGTAGTTGCACAATGTTATACATGAAACAATAAAATACCATTGATTTTAAAATCCACCAATGGGATCACAGGAACCACCAATATGCTAATATGAGAGCTGAAAAAACTGAATTCAAACTCTCTCTAGCTTACTTTTAAAAAAACACACAAATGTTTGTCTGGTTCTAGTCATTAAATTTATCGCTAAATACTTGGCTTGATATTTTAATACTTCAAATGAGTTAGAAACACAACCATGATTGAAAATACAAGCACAGATTACAAAAGCTTTCTGAGACCATTTCAAAGTCACATCAGTAAGGTTTATTCTTACCTGTTATCTTAGAAATAAGATTACAGAATATGATGATTGGGTTCTATGAATATGTGATTATATTCCATATTTGTTTAGGGCTTGCAACCCCTTTATGAATCCTGTCTGATCTTGAGCTTCTACAGCTGTTAAAAAATACAATTTGTTTGCTGTTTTGTAATTGGTGAGACTGAGATAATAGTTTCTTTGTTTGTTTTTTTAAACAAATGTGTAATTTTTTTTGTAGTTGTGTAAAGTTATACATGAATAAATAACAAGAATACCCTTGGTTTTAAAATCCATCAGTGGGATCGCAGGAACCACCAATTGCTAAAATAAGAGCTCTGACAGCAATATAGTGTTGGGGGAGATCCGGCCCATGTCTGGTCCACGTGTAATCGACATGTATCAGATGTGGGCCGGTTCTGGGCCACACCATGTTGCTGTCTGGGTGTTGGTTTATAATTGCAATGTTGTATTTTTATTTTGTAGTTGCACAATATTATACATGAAAAATTTAAAATACCATTGATTTTAAAATCCACCAATGGGATAGCAGGAACCACCAATATGCTAATATGAGAGCTGAAAAAACTGAATTCAAACTCTCTCTAGCTTACTTTAAAAAAAAAAAAAACACACACACACAAATGTTTGTCTGGTCCTAGTCATTAAATGTATCGCTAAATACTTGGCTTGATATATTAATACTTCAAATGAGTTAGAAACACAACCATGATTGAAAATGCAAGCACAGTTTACAAAAGCTTTCTGAGACCGTTTCAAAGTCACATCAGTGAGGTTTATTCTTACCTGTTATCTTAGAAATAAGATTACAAAATATGATGATTGGGTTCTATGAATATGTGATTATATTCCATATTTGTTTAGGGCTTGCAACCTCTTTATGAATCCTGTCTGATCTTTAGTTTATACAGCTGTTAAACAAAAGCGCAATTTATTTGTTGTTTTATAAATGCTGAAACTATGGTAGTATTTTTTATTATTTTTTTTACAAACATGCAGTGTTGTATTTTTATTTTGTAGTTGTGCAGTGTTATACATGGATAAATAAGAATACTATTGGTTTTAAAATCCACCAATGGGATCGCAGGAACCACCAATATTCTAATATGAGAGCTGAAAAAAACTGAATTACTCTAGCTTACTTTAAAAAAAAAAACACACACACAAATGTTTGTCTGGGCCTAGACATTAAATTTATTGCTAAATACTTGGCTTCAGATTTTAATACTTCAAATGAGTTAGAAACACAACCATGATTGAAAATGCAAGCACAGTTTACAAAAGCTTTCTGAGACCATTTCAAAGTCACATCAGTGAGGTTTATCTTTATCTGAAATCAGATTACAGAATATGATGGTTGGGTTGAATATGTGATTATGTTCCATTTTTGTTTGGGTTTTCTAATCTCTTGAGGAGTTCTGTCTGATCTTGAGTTTTTATAGTTGTTAGTTAAAACTGTGAGATGATTCTGGATGATGAAAATATGGATGGATGTTGTTTTTTTCTGGTGCTGTGTGATAAGTATAATCAAGTTTTTGTCAGACTATGTTTGCATCCTCAATGAAATGGCTGTTTTGTGTGTGCCGAGCAGCTGTAGAGAACGCAGGTCATGCTAGTTTTAGTGAGGAGGAAGCAGTTTAATAATTCAGTGGCTGTCATTCAGAGCAGGCGTCAGCCATTTTACCCACAGTTCATTCACGAGAGAGACTGTTTGTTCCCTTAGCCTCTGTTGACATAGATCACCTTGTCCGTTTCACTAGACATGTCGCAAATACCATTACTAACAATGTTGGAAACTGGCCGATTGTGAGGAAACAGCAAACACTACAACTAATTAGCTTCAAAAGGTTAGCATTAGCTGAGTGACAAGCAAGCTGTTAAGTGAATCTTAATCATCACAAAACATTGGCTAATGATTAAACTGAACTTTTCTTACCACTATAACATGGATTTTTCAACATAGCTATCCAAAATGATCAATGACCCCAACAAGTCTGTCAAAACACCCACAATGAATGCTAATGATTTCGATCATATTTTGTAAGCAATCCTAATGGGATGAAACTATAAGGACAGACTGGCTAGATTGCAACTGTGTCTTCAAGAATAAACTGGACAATGGAAATTTTACCAGTGTGTTTAGCAATAGAAGTTTTACCAGAGTGTATGTCTCCTTCCATCCAATTTCAGCTTCCATCCAAATCTTAATGGAATGTCAATGCAATTTCTATCATATCATATTTCTTATATAATGCAAAAGGAACACAATTGGAACACCAGCTAATTCCAAATATAATGAAAAAAATACCCTACTGGATACAGTGGAATTAAGAATGCCACTTCTTAAAGGAATCACAATGGAATTTATATCAGAAATTGTAATCAATCCTAACATCAATCATCTTCTAGTATTTGATTTTACCAATCAGGGGTAAACAATTTGCCATCATGCTACATGGTGACACCAACAAGAAGTACCAATAACATTAATCAATACAAAGTCATTATTTTCAGCTGATGTTAGCATGACCTCAGGTGAACAGACAGATATATCTGTTTTTCTCCTTTGAGATATTGACGGACAGTATCGATTGCTGAATCTTCATTGTGTCGGGGCTGAATCTACACTACAGGAAGCAGACAGGGACTTCTGGGTGTTTGGTCAAGTTTTTGGTGCTTATTAGTATTCTGGGAGTGTGTGCATCTGTGTTAGCAGTTTTTAGTGCAGTGTTGTGGGAGGGGTGCGCCAGCAGCGGCGGTTATGCAACCAGAGCAGCATACGCAGCACACTGACTGCAGCGCCTGTGCATGCAACACACACACACACACACACACACACACACAATAACACTCCCAAGCACAGGTCCTTCTCTGTCTTAACCACACATATTGGTTAGTATATGTGTCGGTGTATAGTAGCCCCATGTGATCAGATGCCCACTCGGATAATGTGAGTCATTGATGGAATCGGTGTTTATGTGTGCAATAGTGAATTGCAACCTGCCCTATTCCACAACACGGTCAATACGGCCACATAAGAGCTGAAGTGTAAGTCCTGCGTGAGGATGTGGGACCCAGAATTGCAGAAATATGACACACTACTGTTACACAAAAATGCACAGAGATGCACAAAACCACATGCTACAAAAAAATCACATTGACAAATTGACAAATAAAGAACAAAACTACTGAACACCTACACTTTCATAATCTTTGCACTCATATACATATAATGTTAAAAAAAAGTGTTCAGTATTTTTTATATTTAACAATGTGATTTTTAGATTAATATCAATTATTAGATTATGTATATGAATCTAAATATATATATATATATATATATATATATATATATATATATATATATATATATATATATATATATATGCACCTATTTTTAGGTTATGTATGTTACAATACAATATTTAAAATGTACATATTATGCATTTATTATAAAATATAATAATAAATATATTAACTAAAAATATAAATCAAATAGCATTAAATATGTATACTATAAAGTATATATAATGAAATTCAAGTAAAAATATTTATTGAAGATTATATATTTATTAAAATATGATAATATATACATAGTATAATATAGTATACATATATAGTATAATTAAATTCAAGTCAAAAATATATGTTAAGGATTTAACCTGAACGTATTAGGTTACACCAATATTATATTTTTATGTTGTTGAATTTTTAGATATTAGGTATTAGGTAGAAATACCTCAAGGAAAAACTGCACATTCTTGTTTTACCATATACAACATTCAAATAACATTTAAGATGCTCATGCAAAGGTTCAAATTCATTTGGGCATATTATAATAATACACCCTTTTAAGCATGCTTACCTGTATTTAGTTGTTTCTAGTGTGCATTTAGTGGTGAGTCTCTGGATTTGGAAGAGTGGTGTGGTCAATTCATAACATCTTAATGTCTTTCGCACATGGGGACACAAAGTTCCTGTGATTCTGCTGCTGTCTCAGGCTATCTCGTCCCTCTAAGCACAGCCAATCGCATCAAATGCTCCTGTTGCATGCGAGAGGATGGAGGAAAGACTTCACTGCCTGTCTCCAAGAAGGATGGATGGAAGGGTGTAAGACGGGAAAGATGGAGGATGAGATGTCAGATGCGTCACAAAGCACCATTCTGTTCTTCTTCTTGTCCACGATGGGCTCTTTTTGTCCAGTGATGGTCCTGGTCATTCACTCACTCATTCATTCATTCACCCAGTCAGTCAGTTGTGTAAGAGGATTCGTAGTTCTCTGCCTCCGCTCTCCTCTTTTTCAGTGTTCTCACGCTCTGTCCGTCCTCTTCTTACTGGGTATTCTTACTAGAATGTTATTTCTATGCAATATCTTTCAGTGAAGCCAAATGTCTTTCCCTGTCTTCCTCTCTCTCTCTCTCTCTCTCTCTTACAAACACTCATACACACCCGCACACACACTCTCTGACTCACAAGTGCATGCTTTGCCTCTGTTTCTGTGAGTATCTCGATTCTTCCTCCTTACAGACTCTCTCTCTTTCTCTATCTCTCTCTGCTGCAGTGCCTCTGCAGGCTGGATCACGTTTTCACCAGGAAAAAAATCTAGCCAATCAGAGACCCCAACTCATCCCCCCTCCCTTTGCAAGCTCTCTTTCTCTCAGTCTCCATCCATCTCTTTGTTTTACTCTGACTCTCTCTGCCTCGAACAGTGTACAGATGCAAACTACACACACACGGTCATAGAACATTTGTGTTTTGTCATTGTATTCGCTCTGGATCATTCTCACACTTTGAACCCAAAGCAAAGACGTTTTAAACAGCCAGGTGACAGGTTGAGAGATACAATGCAAAAACATACAATACAAATTATGTTGCTGAAAGGCTGACAGTTGAGGTTGTGATATTTAATTAAATGTGGTGCGCAAACGTACAGGTGTAAGATGTTTGAAGAGGGTAGTAGGTCTGCAGTAGTGCATTATTTATCTGTGCGGAGTGGGAACAACATGGGGGATGCTGGGACTGGGGGATTGTGTTATATAACGGACTGAGATTTTCATCAGTTTTAGCTTTACACATGTCCTTGCGCTGACCTACAGATAATCCACAGCTCTGAGAGGGGAATTGTGTATGTATGTGCATACACAAACAACATCAACAAGATTTTGTGTCTACAGAGCACAAACATGCTGCATTTATGTTGTAAGCGGTTGCTAGGGTGCTCTGGGTGGTCACTAGATGGTCACTTGGTTGTTCTGGGTCAAAATAGTCTCATCCCTGAGTCTCTGGTCTCTAGATATAACATGGGCCCTTTAGTGTAAGTCTATGGGATTTTTTTCCAGCCTTTTTTAGCATCCACAAGGTGAAACGTGAATACTCCCCTCATAAAGCTGCGCATTCAAGGTTTCATCCATATCTAATGAGTTTCACACAGAAATGTGTAGTTTAAGGGCATGTGTGTAGTTTCACTGAATAAAAACATCCTCTCATACAAGCTTTTTCTGGCAGCTGTATTCAAAGCAGATAGCAGCTCAAGCTAACCTTGCTCCCCCTACAGCACATCACTAGTCATGCAGTCCAACGTTTCTGCAGACCATTCAGCTTCACACACACACACACACACTCACACACACACACACACACACACACACACACACACACACACACACACACACACACACACACACACACACACACACACACACACACACACACACCATTCACAACAGTTTTCATATGCAGGAAGTGAGAGGAAAGACTTGTGCTTTATTTAGCATACAGGATACAGCTAACATTACCAAAAATGCTAGTTTTTACTAGTCTACTTAGAAAATTGATTTAATTGCTATTAACCTGAATGCTTGAAAGGCAACACCCTTGCAGTTGCTGTTTACATTGTGTTGCACACTATTATCATTATTCTGATTTGATTTTAATGGGGCGCATGAACTGAATTTTTTCCCTTTGAGGTCCACTTATAATGTTAGCAAGGTTTTTACATCAAAAAACATCCTAATTTAGTAGAAATCGTCTAGAAATTTTTATCCTGTTTTTGACCCTCTCACTCAAAAATATTTTTTGGCCTTTTCTATTGAAGGTGCGGAAAGGCTTATCTCGTTCTCAGTTGAAACATTTTCAAACTGTGAAAAATGTATGTGTATATGCTTTATAAGTCTTGATTGTGGCAAATAAAGTAAAATATATATATATTGTTGGTTTAACTTAAAAAATAACCTGGTTGCCTTAAAATTTGTCAACTTGTGGTATTTCGGTGGTTAACTTGCGGTGTTTGTAAACTGAATATATTTCAAACGATCTGTAACAGACAAAGCACTAGTGATACATGGTAAAATGTCTAGGTCTAGGTTACTAATGTAACCCTCTTCCCTGACATCATGGGGTCTCGCCTGGGAGTCCAATCAACTCCAAGTGGTAACAAAATGAGCCAATGAACACTGACCAGTAAGATTTGCATGCCGAGTCACACCAACCGAGTCTCATATACATCATACGGGTATAACTCTTTAAAACCTATAGCCCGCGTTCCCATTTGAGTGTCTCTGTTTAAGAGCTAATAGAAACTGAAACCAAATAGGTAGCATACAAAATCAGAGACATTACAGATTCAGATCAAGCTTTCAAGATGCTTCTGTTGCATTGTTTTCACCCTCTAATGAGTCTGCACAAATTGTGTAATAGGCGTTTACAACAAAAACAGTCCACAGGCTCTAACCAAAGAAAGTAGTCTACATGTACCTGTAATATGGAGTGTTACCTATAAATATGAAGATTGCAGCATTAGTATTTGTTCATGTTACATCAATGAAGGCTTGATCCCTCTTGAAGGACATCAAAATAAGATGTGTCAGCATTCACTGACTTATTTCTGAATGTAAACTCTAGCGAATACTCTCTTATCATTGTAAACAACATAATGTAAAAAAGATGCACGTAAGAGATTCTTGCAAGCATAATAAACTTCACAAGAATCGAAAATGCTACTTTCCCATAGACTGGAGTGAGATAGTGCTCTGTGGCGAGACAGATCGCTGTAGCACTTCAGTTCAAGCAGAGTGCACATGAACTTACCATCTCTTCCACTTTACTAGTTACAACATGAAATAAACATGAATGAACATCCTAAGGTATGTTGAAAGATACAGAACAACTTACCGAAATCCAACTTACCGAAATCCATATAATTTCCGGTCACATTTACCTCAGAAAAGCTGTTCAGTGTCCAAAAACTCATTAGTCAGCTACAAAAATTAACTTAGAGAGGAGCATTTTTCTAAATATATGCACTATTGCATATTCATTGTATTTGTACTTAATATGTGCTTCAATATTGAATGTATAAATCCATTTTATGATAGCCACCAATTAAATATTTAAGCCTATATAAAAAGCTAGTAGAAACATAATTATGTCATTACAATTGTATTATAACGTTATTATAAAAACTTCCTTATGTGTAATTTATATTTAAGTAGCTTACAATTCAATTAATGTTAACTTTTAATATTATTATAATGATGTACCCACTTTGGTTCCCTGTATAGTTTACAGCAGTGGCTCCCAACCACGTTCCTGGAGGATCTCTCTCTGTATCTCTCCTTTGTCTGACACACCCATTTCAGGTCTTGGAGTCTCTACTAATGAGCTCATGATCTAAATCAGGTGTGTAAAGGAGACATGGAAAACATGCAGGGTGCTTCTCAATTCTTATTTGTGCATCCTCGTTTCCTTTCCTTGTTTCCTTTCCTCGCGTCTTAGCTCCACCCCTCCAGGATGCCAGGGAAGGACGCAAGGAAAAGACGAGAGGACGGAGGAATTGAATCAAGTGAAATGATAAATCCTCGCTCCCTTTAGCGTCACTTCATAGCGTCATCAGCTGCGCTCGAGGGATCTACCCACATGTTGTTAAAGTTTGGTTATTTAAAAAAATATAATAAATATTAATAAAGCAAGATGCCTAGTTGAAATATATGAGATATAAAGTTTATTTAATCTGTAAAAGTAAAGCATACATTTAAATTATTGTGACAGATAAGAAGGGGGAGGAGAATTTATGCGTGCGTCACGTTTCTCAATGAGAAAGACTTCCGCAAAGGATGCACCTGTGTATCCTCGCTCATAACTCCTCTGGAAGCCTCCTCACTCCTCGATCCTCGCCTCCTCGCGGTGCGATTAGAGAATTGAGATTTCCTTCAAGATGGCTGAGCTCGATCATTTTCCGGGTCATAGGATGGAGGACGGAGGAGCGAGGAGACGAGGAGGGATATTGAGAAGCACCCACAGTGTTGGGGGGCCTCCAGGTATGTGGTTAGGAACCACTGGTTTACAGCATTAGTTGATATTTTTTTCTTTGAGGAAATGTGCCATATACTGTACCTGATAGGCCACAAATTAATCAATATTGAATCGAAGATAAATCGAAATCAAATTGCAAGCTTCTGAATCTAAATCAAAATTAAAATTGGCACAATTCAATTGTGAAATTTGTGTCAATTCCCAGCCCTAGTGTCAATAAATGTTTTTTTGTTTGTTTGTTTGTTTGTTTTTTACTAAAAGCAAATGCTACTTTTTTCCATTTATTTTCTTGTCAGAGTGCACTAGAATGTTTCATTTACAAGTTAAAATCACAACAATTTTATCAGATAGATCAGATATTTTTATCTGATCTCACGTATTTGCCGTGCTGTCCGAGGAGAGGGCTCCAATCTTGGTATTTGGCCCGAACCCAGAGTACTCCCCGATATCTTTGGAGAGTAACCAGGTGAGTGTGAGGAGACGGGGTGGTGTCATGATCACCTGCTGGAGTGCCCTGGTTAGCCACTAGTGGGCACCCCACCTCGGACTATTGTCTCACGATCACGGACTCCATCTCCCATAATCCTTTATTCCAGTCATCATTGTTCATTGCACACAGCTGTTATCACTCTTAGTAGTTAGTAGTGTCTGTCTATTTATACCCAGTGGTTTTCAGTCATCTTCACTGAGGTTTTGTGTTATTGTTACGTTGTATTTCTGAGCACTCTGCTGGTTTTGTTTTCTTGTTTTTTGTGGACTGTTTCTTGGATTTTGACCCTTTGCCTTGCATATGATTTTGATTCTGGATATCCCTAAATAAAGCTGCTATTGGATCTTACCCCATGTCTCAGAGCACCGTGACACATATATACTTTAACTTTTAGTTTAAGTTCTGAGAGATTTGTTGATAAATCACAGAACAACAATGACGATGATTCTGCGTGCAACTGTGCGTGCGAGCTGAGCATGGTGTGCCAGCTACAAGGAGCAGCGTGTTAGTTTTAGAACGGCAAATCACTTATACAGAAAAACTGTTCAAAATGTGTATTCCCCCAATCAAATTGAGTGTTACGATGACATAAACAGTGCTTGTGGTTTAGCAACTGGATTTGAGCTGTGCTTTTATGGGTTTGAGCCAATGGGGGTAGAGAGCGAGGGCTGGCCAGGACTGAATCTACGGCGTGGCTTGCTGAGGGCCTGCTGTGGTGGCCTAACACTGGAGGAAGGCCTGTTCCTAGTGGGAAGAGGGCGGCATTGCCTGATATGCAAGCTTGGTGCTCGACGGGCCTTATAGTCTCCCTATGGCAGGAATGATTGAGCGAGCTGAATGGAGAAAGATGCAGGGGAGGATTGCTGAAATTTCACCTCAGCTTGCTGGGACCCATTTGTTTTTGGGCTGATGCTTGCGAGATAACGTTGAGGGATCAGATGCGGTGTTAGGTGGAGGAGAATCACTCCATAGGCCATAGGATAGGGGCAAAGATTCCTTGAGGACGAAAGATTCTTCATTGGATGAGAAGAGCTTGATTTCTGAAATGTTGGGAATGAAGAGAGGGGCCAAATGATTCAGAACTCAATTCCCATCATTTTTGTGTCATGACCATAATGCTGGAGAAGCGTGCTCAATCCCAAATGGAGGAGAATGCTATAGAGACCACACACTGCCTGAAGAGAGGTAATGTGTGGAGGTACACATATAGACTGACCCAAGGGGCAGTGCTATATATGGAAGATCTCTGCAGTAGGTCCTGCCTAGCCAGGGAGGAGCTACTACTGGCACAGAGACAGGGCAGGTAAAGACACAGGTTTACCGTCAGGGAAACCGAATCGTGGACAATACACATATGGGATTATTGAGTGAGGAATCACATCATATTCAAGGGCTGATCAGCCTGGTATGCACACGATGTATACTGGGCCTGGCATCAGATGCATCCATCGCGTCTGACTGCCGAAGGATCCTGGAGGAACTCAATTCACGGTTCACCAAGTTGAGAACACACCTGAAGAGCAAGTAGGTGCTCGTATCCCCCTGTTAAAGGGGAATAGCGCTGCAAGCGAGACACCATGCCAGACTTTCCGCACAATACCTGTTTGAATCCCAACACAAGGGAACAAACCTGCTCCACTTGGAGATAATGGAATTTTGCGAATGTGTTTGCGAAGGTATCGTCCAGCCTGCAGCTCAGCAGATGTCTGCCAGAGAGGCGCCATGTGCCAACACGCAGGAGGAGGCAACACCAGGAGTGGAGTGAGCCCTCACTCCGAGGGGACACGGCTCGCCTTGGGCCTGGTACACCAAGGTGATGACATCTACTATCCAGTGGGCTAACCTCTGTTTGGAGACAACCTCCAAAGCAGAGAAAGAGCTGCTCTGAGCTGCTGAAGCTCTGCGTGCATGCCATGACCTGCATTCAAACAGCATCATGATGTGCTACGATGGCGGCGACATACACCTTCAAGGTGGAGGGAGACAGACTCTGCTCCAAGCCCTCTTGAATGAAGGAAAGCACATAGCCAACCAGGCATTTCTAGGGGTCTTCCCATTAGGAAGAGCACTGCTCTTTGTCTGCAGACTCCACTTCAAATCATAAGCAGTGCTAGCTGTGTGCCAGTGTATCCGTACTGAGGGTCACGTCAGTCAGGGAATAGAACAACAGCGCATCGGCAAGCACAGACCATCTTGACAGTTGATGTATGCTACGGTCGATGTGTTGTCCATCCAGGCCAGTACATGCTTGCCGTGCAGCTACGGTCGGAATCGGAGCAGTGCAAAGAGTACTGCTAGCAACTCAAGGCACTTAATATGCCACTGCAGTTGAGGTCCTGTCCAGTAGGCCCAGGGAGCATGCTAGTTGCATATCGCACCCTAGCCAATGGTGGAGGCATCTGTTGTGACAACAATATGCCTGGGCACTTGTTCTAAGGGGGAAACCGGCCCATAGAAAGGCAATGTCTGACCAAAGGCTGAAAGTCTGGCAACAGCTCGGTGTGATGGCCACTTGGAGCATGCCATGGTGCCATGCCCATCTTGGGACTCGGCTATGTAGCCACTGCTGAAGCAACCTCATATGCATCAGTCCAAGTGGCATGACCATGGCTGCAGATGCCATATGCCCAAGAAGCCTCTGAAATTGCTTCAGTGCAACCGCTGTCTTCTGCCTGATCGTATTCAGGCAGTTCAGCACCAACTGATCAGAATCCTCAAAACGCGGACTCTCCACCCATGGCGAAAGAGGGTATGACTGAGAGTGAGGAAGTGGAGCATTGCTCACTGTCAGAACAGACCCAGTATGGCCCAGAGGTTTTTGGAAACAGCTATTTTATTGAGAATGTGACAGAACAGAACTGCTAGGCAAAGTCCTCAACAGTGTCGCTGAAGAGGCAAGCCTGGGAGATGGGGGTGTCGAGAAAGCGAGAGGACTTGTGCCTCAGTATTAAAGAAGGAGAGTCGCGACCACAATGCAAACATGGACATGCTCTCACAGTAAGAGCATATAGCATCCATGAACGCTCTCTCAGCATGCTGTCTGCCCAACGTGTGAGACAGCGATTGTGGCTGTTAGATGAAGTTAGTAAACAACCACATCCAGAGTCACACGAGCTAAAACACATATTGAAAAAGATGCTGATCGACCGTGCTTGCTCTTTTAAGGAAACTACTTGGAACGGCGAAGCACCGAGGTGTGAAGCGCTGCACTTTCCGTGCACAGCAAGCTGGATTGCGCAACACTCTGACGTCACACCGGCGGAGAGATCCCTCGATGAGCTGCAAGCAAAACGAAGCAATTAAAATAGCTGTTTTCGGAGATGTACTCCTGTTTAGCAATAAAATTGCTGTTGGCTCTTTCTGCTCAGAAATGTTCTCTTCTTTGTTGAAGGTGAATGGAATGAGCGATTGCTTTCACAACCACTTGGCTCCGAAGCAAATTATGAATGAAGTGAGTAACACCTGTCTTATTTATATCCATATGTCCGGGTAGGTGTGACTCGGCATGCAAATCTCACTGGCCAGGGTTTATTGGCTCCAGTGTTTATTTGTCACCACTTTGGGCTCCCAGGCGAGACCCCATGACGTCAGTCTGACGTAACCTGACAGACTGAATGGGAAGCACTGTTACTGATACTTGTGTTGCGACATTACTGCTGGTTCCAATATAGTGGGCACTGCTTTGTTTTATTGTAAGTCCCTATGAAAAGCATGCATCGAACTATGTATGGTTTAAAAATGAATCCACAGTAAAATGAGGTGAACAAATGAATAGACATGATCTGACTGGAACGTTCATCCACGCTTTCTCAATGTTAGGATCACAAATGCAAAGACTGTGTTTTTACACAACTTGGCACTTCAAAATGTCTCAGGCATGTCTATCATTTTAGTTGCTCGAGTAATCCTGTGTTTGCGTCTATCATGACGTAGAGTAGTTTAACGCCCAGAAAACAAGCCATTGCAAATGTAAAATAGATGTAGATAGGTATTGAATGTGTGTCAATAATATAAAAACAAGTTGATCAATTAAAAATGAACAGCAACAAATGATCAATTAAAAATAAAAAACTACATGGAAATAAAATACACATATAAATTACATATCAAATTAGTCGAGAACTGTATAAAATGCAAATGTGAGTGCAAGTGCTGGATGTTTTAAATCAATCAGGTTGTCATACTGTAGTTGCATTTACTGTTACAGTTAAAATTTTCATATGAGAAGGACTTTATTTTCTTAATATGTAAAATAAAAAAACTATTTTATATATACAATCAATACAATGAGCAATACATTTTTAACAGTATTTATTTTTATTAGTTTATTAATCTTTGTTAATGTTAAAGTTAATAAATATACTACTATATATACTACTATGTACTATTCATTGTTAGTTCATGTTAGGTCAATTCCATTAAATATTAACAGAATACAACTTTTAATTTTAATAATGTATACGCAAATATTGATATGAACATTTAAGATTAATAAAGGCTTTAGAAGTGTGTTAGTTCATGTTAACTAACAAATAAATTCAGTTATAACTATGTAGTCAAATTTACATTTATATTTTCAGACTTATAACTATGTAGTAATATTTACATTTATATATTCAGTGTTATGACTACATTTTCAGATGTATTGAAATGGTGAACAGATTGCATGAATTATTCTACAGAATTGACTACATGTCTAAAATGTGAAATGCATCCACCAAATGAAAGTTTCCCTTGTCTTCTTCAGGGAAATTCATCACTGAATCACACTAATAGATCACTGATTGTGTCTTGAGTTGCTGAAGGAAACAACAATGGTCCTGGACTTTGATTTCAGATGTATCAATAGAATATTCATGCAAAATTAAATATTAACTTTCCTCCCATGCCTTTGAACGGGTCTGCTCACGTCACATTACACTTAGATTTTTATATTATTGTTTTCAGCAGCAATTTTAAACTTGATTCTGGCTTCTTACATGTGCATCTTAATAAACACATGAATACTAAAATTCATTCATTTTTATTACAATGAAGACAGAGAACATTAAATTAATATATTACAGAGGACATATGATATATACCATGGCAACAATATTAATATTATTAAATAAAATATCTTACCTTGTCCCAGATAAAAATATATATATTTTAACTTACAAGTAAATCAAATCTTACCAAATAGTAAGACCATATATAAAACTAATTTTTGGAGTTTGGTAGATAAGACACAGCTTAAAAATGGCACTGAAAAAGACTTTGCATTGATTTGATCATAATGCATCAGAAGACTTTACAGGAAACATACAACAAAGTGGACTGGATAATATGTCAAACATATAAAGGAAGAACGTGCAGTTTTGAAAAAGTAAACATTGTTGAATGTACAGTAAAAACTGCCAGGCATGTGTTAAATTTGATACTATACAGCAGTTAAGAACGATTTGACAAAAAATAAGGACATGATTATATGAATGATAAGTTTTGGTCTTGGGTTTACAAGTCAGTTTAGGTGCTAAAAACAATATAAATTAATTTAAAAGTACAGAAATAAAATATTGTATTGTACTTCCTGCCATCAATCAAAGTTCATTAGGCAGCTATAAGGAAGAAAAGGTTTTTGTTGAGGATATTATAAGGAAATATTAAGTGTCTCAAAAGGAACTTTGTAACCTTTTACAATCTGTAATCACATTTAGCTTGATGTTAATAAAAGATAACATTTCTGTCCACAAAATACAGGTCTAAGATTCTTAATCAAGTTAGATGATACTGATGTGATCTTTAACCAAAGAAACCATGGAAAAAGACACAGACGGTGAGGAGGATAATAGCATTAGCGTTGACCACATTTCTCCATAGAGGCTTCTCAGTGGTGTCAGTGAGCTTCAACTTCATCTCTGCCTCCTGTTCTTTAGTCAATTTCGGGGCATTGCCTTGATCAAAGCCACAGAACCAGTTGTAGGCCTTCTTACAAAAGCTTGGTTCCTCACGCACCTCTGCAGGGTCAAGAGACAAACGGAAACGGTTGTTATTGGTTATTAAAGCTAATATGTTACATGTGCAGTGTGATTTACACAAATAAGACATGTGCCTAGATCAACATCCTTTGATTTTCCTAGCACAAACTACAATCTAATCAAATAATCATGGCTATAACCAAGTCTCAGCATCAAACGGCACACACACAGATGTCCGCAGTCCGTTCACTGAGCCACGTGATGCTCGTTGCACACAAAAATGATGAGATGTTACTTATCAATGATTATGTATTTGGTGGCTTGTGCAAATGTACCATCTGTTTCCATAGAGTTGGAATCCTGGTCATCAGTCCAGTCATCTAACTCCAGATCTATCCTCTCCTCAGTGTTGTTCCTCAAACTCCAGCAGAGTCTGTACAGCTGCACAACAACAAGGGGCCACAGAATGAGGGGCCGTGATGGAGAAGTTGCTTTTTTATAGATATAAAAATCTATCTATCTATCTATCTATCTATCTATCTATCTATCTATCTATCTATCTATCTATCTATCTATCTATCTATCTATCTATCTATCTATCTATCTATCTATCTATCTATCTATCTATCTATCTATCTATTAGGGATTTGCAATGATTAATCATGATTAATCGTTTGCAAAATAAAAGTCTGTGTTTATGTAATATATGTTTGTGTTCTGTGTATGATAATTATGTATATATAAATACAGACACATACATGTATATATTTAAGAAAAATGTTAGATTTATATATAATATTTATATTTATATATAATATAAATTATATAAATAAATATATATACTTATTTAAACATGCATATATTTCTTAAATTTATACATGTATGTGTGTGTGTTTATATATGCATAATTATTATACACAGAACACAAACATATATTACATAAACACAGACTTCTATCTATCTATCTATCTATCTATCTATCTATCTATCTATCTATCTATCTATCTATCTATCTATCTATCTATCTATCTATCTATCTATCTATCTATCTATCTATCTATCTATCTGTCTGCCTGCTCAAGAAACATTTCTTCAGTATTCTTTTATGAATATATTTTGTAATATTATAAATTACTTCACTTTCGTCACTTTCGATCAACATGCATCCTTTCTGAATAAAAACACAAAATCATTTTAAGATATTTTGAAGAATGTTGGTTAACTAGACAGTTGAAGGTAGCCATTTTGACTTCCATAGTAGACAAAAACAAAAAAAAACAAAAAAAAATTCATTGTCTACCGTTAACTGTCTGGTTATCAACATTCTTCAAAATATCTTCTTTTGTGTTCAACAGAAGAAAGAAACTCATACAGGTTTGGAACAACATAAGGGTGAGTAAATGATGACAGAATTGGACAGAATCCCACTGACGGGATTTTTGTGTGAACTTTAAGAACAGTGTATAATACTGAAGAGTTGTAGTAGTTTTGTTATAATAAGAGCTTACATGTTTGTCGTCAATGGGTTTGGTCATGAGGGAGATGACCAGTATCAATATACAGGACAGAGTGTAGAGGATGAGTGCAAAATAGAGGTAGTGCACACCGCAGATGATCGTGGGACAGTTACTGGGACTCACGCAGCTGCCCGTGCCATAGGCAAACTCGGTTATCATACGCGCCAGACCCACCAACAGACCAATACACAACCCATAGAAAGCGCCCTGTGAGGGGATATCAACATTATGTTTCAATAGATGACAAATGAACAGCAAGATTTTGATTTTCTGGAAAATCTTAACTGTTTTTGAGGGGGGAAAAAAGTTTTTTTCAAGCTGAATTTAACAAACAAAATGGCAACAAAATATATCAAACTAAAATGTTTAGAATTGACTCACTGGTTCATTGACTCGCTTGCAGAAAATGGCGAGGGTGAAGACAGCGGCAATGGGCGGAGCCAGATAACTGGTGATGGACTGAATGTAGTCGAAGAGCTGGCCGCTCTGAGCCGTCTGAACGATGGGGATCCATGCGATACTCACACCGATCAGAAACAGCATGAACACCCTGCATGCATGAACAGGCATCTCAGAGCCTATTCACATAATTTTCTGCTCACAAGGTCAGAAAATCAATATCCAACACATACAAACAGACACGAGAACGCACCTGCCAGCAATCATGAGCTCCTTTTCTGTGGCTTTGGGACGGATCTTGGTGTAGATGTCCATGGTGAAGAGTGTGCTGGCGCTGTTAAAGATGGAAGTGAGTGAACTCATCAGAGAGGCCAGCATGACGGACAACATCAAGCCTCTGAGACCTTCAGAAACACACACAGCAGTTTAGACCCATAACACCAGACATATCTATCAAAGCAGCCTATTAAAAATGAAAGAGACCGAAATAGAAATATCAGGATATTACCGTTTGGCATCAGGTCCACCACAAGTTTAGGATAAGCAATATTACTGCAGCCCACACTGGTTCCACAATAGTAGTTACACTCTTTTGGATCTACACATGCAATCTCATCTAACACAAACAAGAGAATACACACAAACATTAGTTTCACTAATAGTCTTTGATTGTTCACTGTTCTTCTGATGCACATTGCATACAAAAATGTCACAAAAATGGGTGCACATTACTTTTGGATTGACAGAATTTCTTATCACAAAGTCCACATACAATTTCCACTAAATGGATTTGTTGTGGAATCACGAATTTCAGATTTACCCTTCCTGAAGTGTCACATCAAACAATGCTATTTGTATTCATATATTCATATTTTAAATTAACTTTTATTATATATTGTCAGTTTTCATTTTAATTTTAGTTTAAGCTTCAGTCATTATGTTATGTTTGTCTGAAATGCAGAACTGATTTTTTAATTATTATTACATGTATGCTTTTCAACAGAATTAAAACAAAATTATAATTTTTTATTAGAAGGATAAAAACATACTATGCATTATTATTAAGGTATGGTGTAAATGATTGAATTACCTTTATTTGTCATTTTAATTTTAGTTAAAATTTTAGTCTTTTTGTTATGAGCTTTTGTCATTTTTATTATTTTATATTTCTATTTAGCTTTTTTTAAAAAAAAATCATTTTAGTTTTAGCAAACTAAAAAGTCGTGACTAGCTAGTTGATTTATTCAACGATGCATCATACTGTGGTAGTTGTATGGGAAACACACCCCAGGATGGTGCCAATCTTTCTCACCTGTGTACAGCACTCTGCTGATCATGCCAGGGAAAACCATGAGGAACATGGGCAGAAGTTTGAGATAACCACACAGGATGCAGCCAGCTTTCACGTGAGACAGACTTTTGGCAGACAGACAGCGCTGCACAATCACCTAAAACAAGACAGAGTGTTTGTGTGAATAACCCAGAGGAACATTTTAGTGCTTGGCATTGTTTGGTCCAGTTAATGGCTGTTTGAATGCCTGTTTAAATAGTTTACAAGGGTTTAAACATTTAGGGCCCTATTTTAACGATCTAAACGCAAAGTGTAAAGCGCACGGCGCAGGTGCACTCAGGGCTTGTCCAAATCCACTTTTGCTATTTTAACGACGGAAAAACGGTCCGTGCGCCAGGGCGCATTTTTGAAATGGGTTGTCCCTATTCTCTTAATGAGTAATGGGCGTAACGGCCATGGCGGATTGCTATTTACATGGCGGAATTTGTTGGCGGAAAAGCTGAACGCTTTTCAAGCGAAGAAACCGATCTGCTCGTGCGCGAAGTTAAAGCGGGCTTGCAAATGCAGGCTTTCAAATAGCTCCGCGTGATGAGTTAGTTAATATATATGTGTGTGTATTGGCACGATTGTTGAATTAATTAGCCAATTTCGTTCATCATTATAAGTAGTAATAGGCTGAATTGAAAATAGGTAGCCTAATTCTAATACACGCAATGACTATTCATTACATTTTTATATTTATGTAGCCTACGCAATAATATTCTTTTACACTGTAATCCTTTTGTTTTTAATATTTGGCATGTTTGTGTGATGCGCATCCCTGTGTGTAATAAGCAAAGTCGACGCGCACTGTGGACGCGCCCAGAGGCGCAGTTTCTACCAACGCGCTCTAACAAAAAAATATTGCGCCATTGACTTTAGACTTTAGACCAGGTTTGAGTTGGTCTATGGCGCAGTCTATTTTCAGCTCCTTAAAATAGCAATGCACCGGCAATGCGCCTGAACACACCTCTTTTTTAGACCAGCACGCCCATGGGTGCACTAACTGGCGCAAATGCATTTACTAATTAAAGGACGTGGCGCTGAACGGGAAAACGCGAACGGCGCCGGACGCAAACTAGCAAACACACTTGCGCTGCACCTTGCGTCGCATTGCGCCGGGTGTATTATAGGGCCCTTATAGTTTGTACTTTTATTTATGGTTGTTGTTCAATGTATACACTACTATATAAAGGTTAGAGTTCAGTAAGATTTTTTTTATGTTTTTGAAAGTAGAATTTTATTCTCACCAAGGCTGCATTTATTTGATCAAAAATACAGTAATATTGGGAAATATTATTACAGTTTACAATAACTGCTTTCTACTTTGAGTAGAATTCAGTGTATGTATGTGTAATGTACGTCATGAATTTATAATTAACTTTTATTGCTGTGTTTTTTCTCTATAGTGCCAGAGTACAAACAAAGACTATTGATTACTATTCGTGAAAACATAAACATCTGCCGATATGACTGATATGACTTTTTCGGAAAAACATTTCACTAAACGATAAAATACCCTCCGAGGAAGAACATCCCCATCACAATATATGTGACATCTGTTTATGTCTGTGTTTGCCTATAGACGGAACACATAATATGCACGACAGCACCATTTTCACAAGTTTGTGGTTTTGTAGTTTACATGGATATGATAATGGTATTGTTTCAAAAACTTGCACTTTGAATCCTGTTTTCAAACTTTAGCATTTTCAGGCCCCCAAACTCCCACTGCTGTGTAAATAAATGGCCAAACTGAACGGAAAACGTTTTGTGTTTAGTTGAAAATAGTTTTGTGTAAACAGCCCCTATATCTGCTTCTCTTTAGCTGTTTGTATATCTTATCTAATTTAGTGGGGACTAATCAGAGGTCTAACTAAAAGCATGTCTGTTTAAGCTTAGACTCATGCTGACTAAAATAAGAAACACTGTTCATGCTGAGAAACTCAAGATAAAAGTGCAGTTTGTCATTGAAAAGTGGACACAGAAGACATTTGTCAGTTGTATATGTGTGTTACTGCTAAAATAAGCAGCCTTGATAAATGGATCAGTACCTGGTCAGTGCACCAGTACCAGGCAGCCTGGATAGTAAGACCAAAGACCAGTCCAGGCCAGGGCAGGTCACCTGTAATGGGGTCTCTGAAAATGTGGAATGAGTCTGCACGAGGGGTGTAGCACGATTTACTGATGTTTACACCCACCACTGACGGGATTGCATTCATATAGCGTTCCTTGAAGTTCTCATAGCCTCCGACCTCAGTGAATGCTGAAAGAAAACGGTTGATGTTGAAGCAAGTTGTTTAGCAGACTTTTTTTTAATCCAAAATGTTTTAAGTACAAAAAATGTGAATGGACGTACCAAAGCCCATGAGAATGAATGATCCCACGACCATGATGATGGTCTGCAGGGTGTCTGTGTAGATGACTGCAGCTAAACCACCTGTAGAAGAAACCGTGAAGGTTTTTCAAGGAATTAAATAAACACTGAAGCAGTGTTAAAATTAATGAGATAATTAAGTGATTAATTGAGTGATGATTGAACATTATTAAAGACATCTGATGTTAACCATCAGAATCACCAAAGGTGAAAATCACAATTTTAAGTCAATATCATGGAGATCAGGGTTTGCTAGTTGGGCTTTTGACCCTTGACTTTTTAATATTAGATTATTATTTTTATTTTTTTTATCAGAACAACTTTTAAGAAATCATTTGGATTACATTGAAAAAGCTGGATCTTTTGCTGTAGAGTCACAGGGCTGCTGTAATTAATAAAGTAAATTGGGCTCTAAATGATTTTGATAATTCAGGTCAAATAATGATTATGTGAAAACATAACCAACTCCACCTTATCATCTTTTCTATTTGCTTGTCTGGATGTTACAACTCAGTTACAACAGCCTAAACACAATCTAATATTAAAAAGTCAAGGGTCAAGAGCCCAACCACAGACCCTGATCTCCATAATGGTGACTTAAATTGTGTTTTTCTCCTTTGGTGAGGTCTTCAATAATGGTCAATCATCACTCAATTAATCACTTAATTATCTCATTAACTTTAACAATCTTATTTTAAAACTTTAACACTTGAGGTTGGTTTCACATATACTCCTAGGAGAGTTAATTTAACTCTGGAGTTTTTGCTGTGCATGTAGTTACAAAGTTACTAATATATATATATGTTGCAGTGGCAGATAATATAAAATTAATGAATTAAAAATCCTCATACTGTAAAGAGAGTACATTTTCATGACTATGCTTCTTAACACTTTTAAAAAGTTCTCTATGCAATAATGTTGCATTAAAAGTTTGGTTACACTTTAAGGTGTCCTTGTTACAGTGTAATTATACAAATCATTTCTGAGTAATATTAAGTAACAACATGTAATTACTATAGGGTTGGAGGTTGGTTTATGGTTAGTTGCTTGTAATTATGCATGATTTACTGTTATTACTACATATGTGTAAAATGCAACAAGGACACTAAAATAAAGTGTTACTAAAAGTTTTACTTTAAAATACATTTTTAAATCATGTTTTAATAAGTGTTGACTTATTAGAACTTAAAGGTTCTCTAAGCAATCCTGAGCAGAGTAACTTCCTGTTGACATTCGAAGTGTTGTCAAACAAAACAGAGGCTAGGTAGACCCTCCCTCCTCCTCCTCCTCCTCCCCTCCATGCTTCCTGAAACAGTCATGAACGCGCATTTAAAATCATTCTTGTCGGTTATTGGCTGGAGCGTGTTTATTATGATTTGTGGTCCAGGCTGCACCAGTGTGATTTTGTTGCCCTTTTTGGCGCTTGTGGCGACTACAGAGACTGCGTTTTTTTACAGTGTGTTCAGGGGACAGGCAGCTAGCGGATAGTGAGGAGATGTTTGCTGTATGTGACAAAAAATGTTTTGGCCTAAAAACACATGACATCACTTAGAGCACCTTTAAGTATATTATTTTCACACTAAAGTATATTATTTCCATAATAAGTACTCTTTTTAAGTATGCTAAATAGTACTTCTTTTTCACAAGGGTGAACTAACCTTGCCTTGTCTTAAATACTTTAATAGACATATTGACCTTCAACCACAGTCATGAGGGTCTGCAGGGGTCCTCTATGATATAATTTCCTGTAGCCTATTGGTTTTTTTTTTTACATGTTGGTCAAACCACATGGCTTTGGTTTGGCGGATAAATGTTTCTCAAAAACTATCAAAATGAATTTTAATTCAGAAATTGTTTGCAAGGCAGTGATGTATTAATATTTCTTCACATTATGGTTCGGCCTCTAAAGCCTTAACAACAGCGAATAGCAGCCACAGTTGCTCATTTACAGCGTGTAGGATCATGTCTGATTTCTTACAGTTTATTGTTGGGCTGGTTTGTTCCTGAGATAAACCTTACACAACAGACCATGGGGTTGACAGAAGTTTAAAGTCACAATGCAGCTTGCCTTGCACAGGCTTATCATCTATTGTCAGAATGGACAATTACTCATAACACATACACATCACGCTACAATAAGCATCCCACTGCATGGTCCTACAACCCTGGACTTTACTCTCTGTTGTAGTATAAACTTTAGGGACCATATAAAAACAATTTAGCATCCCTGAAATGATTTTTAAAAGATGAGCAAAATGAGTCGCAATGAGCAAATTTTCAAAAATGAGCTGTTTTTATTCTAATATTTTCCATTAAAGAAACTTCAAAATGATGTATGATTTGTTGGAATCTAACAAAAAAAAATGACTGAGCTACACCTTTTTGAAGTCAATAGAGTCAGCAAAGTCAATTTTGAGAAAAATCGAGTTAAAGTTTTCTGAAAGTTCCAAAACAAAATCATCTTGCAACCATACCTTAAAATACCACCAAATTTGGCACAAACCAAGTAAAAACCCATATCTATTCATTCACAAAGTTGGAATGCTGTGCTTTACAACAATACCAAACTTGTGCCAGTCGTCGAGAAGCGAGCAGAGAAAAAAGGCATTTTTCACTATCAAAAATTTCACTATCACTATTTCCTACCTCTCAGGAAAAAAGTACAAATAAAGATACTTTTAGATATTTAATTGCTATTTGGAGCATTGGGATTGCTAGACAGGGGCTTAATTAACAAATTTTTGTGAAAACCTCAATTTCGATCAAAATGGATATTTTTCACTTGTTTTGCCTGTAGCTCGAAATTAGCCCATGCGCATTCCGACTCATTTTGCCAGCATGGGCGACATATATTTATATATATACAAAATAGAGTGGTCATATACAGTATATATGGTCATATGCTAGCTATACAGTGCAAAGTGTCAATGTAAAGTATGCAGTATTTACATCAACAGACCTGTTACTGTATAAAGAGCTGTAATCATCAGCAGAATAATCACGGCCAGGTAAATGTTCAGACCCAGAGCTTGGTTGATGAAAATGGCTCCTGCAAACATATCCGCCTGAGAGGTAGAAATGGAAGAACAATTTTTTAATGTGTGGTGCAATTGTTTGAACTGTCCATTTCAAAACAAGAACTTTATCTATATAATCTAAACCATTTAGTCTGACTTTCACATGGCAATAAAAGATATTTTGCACATGGAAATCACCGTTGTTTTAGACTACAACCTGAGTTAGTGAAGACTTTATGTAAAGATTATCAGCAAGCTAAATTCAGAGACTGGACAGACAGCAACATATTGTTCATAACTGATTTTTCAGTTAATCACTGTCAAAAGACAGTTAAGGGGGAAAATGCAAATGTAAGGTAAAACTTTATGTAAAAGCATAAGAGAAAAAGTAAATTTGGTCTTTTAACTGGTACACCAAGTGGTTACAATTTATTTTAAGCCTTCAGAAGTTTATTTCAAATGTTCATGTACTTGATGTGTTAAAAAAAGAACATATAGTCTCTCATAATTGGTCAAAAAAGCTGCTTTCATAATAATTAACAAAATAGCAAAATGCTGTTTGAAATCATTTTTGATTGAGTGTAGCATGTTACACTGCTGATAGTATGATAAAGTATCCCAAAAGTATTGCATGTCAACTACCTCTAAAAGTACCATTCTATTGCCATTTGATACCTGTACCTTTCTGTAAAGGCTCAGATTTTAAGACTGAGATTTTGAACTTACAGAGATTTTGGTGAAAACGTAAAGAAACAGGGACAGCACGGAGAGGTAGATACGGATACGCTGCCCACCAAAGCGTTTCTTCAGGTACTCCGGCATGGTCACAACCTGCAGATGACGTCAACAAAGAACCATAAAAATGATACCAGAGAGATAAAGCACACATTCATGGTGTAAGTAAGCAATATTTGGAAGATTTGTTCTGTAATGCTGGTTGGAGATAAAGAAATGTAAGCATACCCCAGCCTTTATGTAGATGGGCACGAAGAGCCATCCTAGAACAATCACAACAACAAGAGCCTGAGGGGGAAAAAAAATGAAAAAATGGTTTGATATTTTCTACACATAAAAGGACAACACTTTACAATAAGGTTTCATTAGTTAACATTTGTTAACTACATTAGTTAACATGAACTAAATTTGAACAATACTACTACAACATTAACCAGTTAACATTCAACATTTACTAATACATATTTAAAGTCAAAAGTTGTATCTGCTATCATTAGTTTTGCAATGTGAACTAACATTAATAATGTTATAAATATTGCCTTGGCAACTAACTGAAATAAACTAAGTTTAAATTAAAGTACTTAAATTACTAAAACTGAAATAAAAAATAAATTGTAGCTAAATAAGTATATTAAAACAAATAAAAAAATAATAAAAATGAAAAAAGCATACAATAAAATGACTAAAACTTAAAAATAAAATTAAAATGAAACCTGAAAATGTAAAAATAAAAGCTAATTAAAAAATAATAAATGCTGTAACATTATATAAATAATATTAAAATAGCACTGATTCCTGTTTAATAACTTCTTTAAATTGTTAATATCTTACCTTATTAATAATAATAATAATAATGCATAGTATGCTTTTATCCTTCTAATAAATAATTTTCTAATTGTGTTGAAAAGCAGACATAAAATAATAATTAAAAATCAGTTCTGCATATCTGACATTTTTATAATAATTAATTATTAATTATTAATAAATTATTATGTTAATTATTAGGCTTTTTTTTTGTTGTTTTTTAAACATACATTCCACTCAAATCCTCCAATGGCGATACCACTAGCTGCTCCGGTCCCTGCTATTCCCACAAAATGCCCACTTCCAATGTTACTTGCAAAGAGAGAGGCTCCAATCTGTAAAAAAAGTTTAAGAAACTTTAAAACAATCAACAAAGAGTTGTTTTCATATTATATTTACTAATAAACACACATTTGATATTCAATGTGAAGGTTTAATCTCAAAAGAAATACATATTTAAGTGATCTGCTACCTTTTTGAATGTCAGAATGGTTACAGAATCATTAGCATATAGGATTGTGGAACTCTATGTGAAGCGTTTTCAGAATATATTAACTCTGTCTACTGTTTGACTATCTGGCAATACTATCCCCATAATGATAAGCTATAAAAACTGCTTTTTGCACAACCCGAGGTGTAACTCGAACAATAACGATTGTAACAATGAACTTTGTAAAAACAAATAAAAAGCTTCAAACTTTTGTATAACTTTAGCATGGACCAAAGCATGACAGCTCCATAAAAACTGCATGAGCAAAGCATATCAGCTATAATGAATTGTGGGTCGCATCTGGCATCAGTGCATTATGGCCCCATAAAAGACTTCATTCACCCTATCATGATATCAAGGTTCTGAAATGGAGGGGCAGTTAGGGTCATTATCATGCCATATCTGTGATAAAGTGAAATCACTGGTCATGCTATTGATAGATACATAATCAGCTCCTACTTTTATGGCCGTTTCAGTCTTGCATAGCACATTAAGACAAAAATTTGCCTCATTTGGTGCAGTTATTAATCGCTCTTGATGTAATAAAAGATCAGGCAATGTAATTTTGTCTATGTCCATCACATTTGGAGAGCAAAACAAAATGCTTTTAAGCTTGGTCATCCACCAAAGTTCATTTCCTTACCGGCCACCACACCATACTTCTGCCAGCCAGGAAAAAGCCTCCTACTGTGGCTCGATTTGTCCGTACCATTGCCTTTGAACAGAAAGAGCCATTAAATTCAGCATATAAAGAGTTACAGACACTAAATGTTTTTACACAAAATTGCATTTGACTTTATATGGTGTCATACATGCAGACACATTTCACAACAACATATCACATTTGCAGTCTCAAAGTGTTCATGGATTGGCATTCAGTGGCCATGTTTGTTGTCTGATTAAATATGCTTGAATTTTCACAAGAGGTTTTAAAATTATATGGATTTCCAATGTGTAAATACAGGCGGAAAAATAAAGTGTTATCAAGAAATGCCATTAATATCAATTCCATCAGTTAAGATAGATTAAGACTGTACCAAAAATTCACGAGTTGATTTGAGAATAATTGTAATGTATGAAAAAATTGAAGTAATTCAGTAATAGTTTTTAAAAAAAAAATAGTTTTAGCATTAAATAGATAGAAGTGTCATTAATTTACCACATATTAAAAATTATAACAAAAAAGGGACCATTTTAACAGTTAATTTTCCTAAAAGATTTCAGCATTTTTGCAAAAACACACACCCTTGTTGCACTGGAATTATCATATTATCATATATCTCTAAACTTTGTGCAAAATCAGTCATAATCATAATTTTTTCTTCAGACTTCAGATCTCACACAGCCATTGTACATTTATTTGTTGACGCAAGGTTAACAATTCACAAGTCTGTCAATGTTAGAAAAATGTTGGTGGATAGAAACCCCTGGCCACTTACCCATACTCCCACAGCCAGAACCACCAGAAAATATATAACAATCACCGAGATGTCTGCTGGATTGTTAACATATATGGTGAAATTTCTTCTGTTCTCATTGCGGAGATAAGAGAATCCGAAATAATCTGCCCCCATTTTGATGCTGTTTGAGCAGGGCAAGTGGAGCACCACACTGTGTCCCTCTCTGACACGACAGTAAAGACACCTGGCTCAGACGTTCACCTGCAGGTGTGTGACCATGTGTGTGTGTGTGTATGCGCACGCTTTCACTTATATGTGTCCATCTACAGATGGGTGTGACTTCCTCAGAGTTAATTATAAAGTGTGTTTGTGCCTTAGAACTGTCAAAAATCTGAGATTGAGAAACATTAATGATCAACTTATATAGCAGAAAGTGTGAGACTGGGTTCCTGCAAAATGTAATAGAACATTTCATCCATCACATCACCTGGATCTTAATTAATTGGTTTCACTGATTCACCTAAAGAACAACTACTGCAATTTATGGTCAAGACATACTGTAACATTGGTTATAAGGACACCCTGAGGTGAAAAGTGGCATTGCAGCTTGAAGACAAAAGTAAGTGAAAATGGCTGATGAAACATTCAACTAAATTTTGCATACTAGGCTCCTATACTACAGATACCACATTTAATGGATATGAATCACTCTTCCATCCTGAAGCGAAACAATTGACAATATCTATTCTGTTCTACTGAGAAAGTTTTAATAGGCTACTCTGTTCCGTGCCTGATTAAAAATGACTGAAAACTGCTTTGAAGTGTATTTATTCTTAATCATGAAAATATGTGAATTAATGTCATGTAGAATTTATATAATCTAATTACATACCACATTAAATTACCAAAGCTAAAAATTGTAAATTTAAACATTTCCCTATATGTGTTTTCAGGTTCAGCTTAGCATGGCATTAAAGGGTTAGTTGACCCAAAAATCATATTTCTGTCATTAATTAATCACCCTCATGTCGTTCCAAACCTATAAGACCTTCATTCATCTTCGGAACACAAATTACAATATTTTTGCTGAAATTTGGGAGGTTTCTGACCCCCCTATAGACAGCAACGACATAACCAATTTCAAGGCCCAGAAAGGTAGTAAAGTCATTGTTAAAATAGTCCATGTGACTACAGTGGTTCAACCGTAATGTTATGAAGTGATGAGAATACATTTTGTGCGCAAAAATAAAAAAATAATATCTTCATCCAACAATTATCTTCCCTGTCAGTCCCCTACACTGTTCATGTTGTAAACACAAGCTGCGTTCCATTCGACAGGGTCCCTACGCAGTGTTCACCGCTCCCTAATCCCTGAGCACGGTATATCAGTTGAAGTGGACTTCGCTGACAATAATCGTTCATTTGGAACGCCCTGCAAACGTCATCAAAGAAAGTCGACTGTGTCGCGGAGATTGATGACATAAATAAATAAATAGATATTTTAATTTACTTTCGAATTTAAAATCGACTCTTAACAGATATGAAGCTGTAACTGTCGTGCCATATGAAAATAAATTCTCATTTGGTTAACTGTATAAACTGTTACGTAACAGTCGGGATCATTAATATGTATGACCCCAATATTTGCATAATGCCAGCCCATTCGACGCATTAGACAAGGAAAGGCAGTATTAATGTCTGGATCTGTGCACAGACAAGGTAAGCAAGCAAGAACAACAGTGAAAAATGGCAGATGGAGCAATAATAACTGACATGATCCATGATATCATGATATTTTTAGTGATATTTGTGAATTGTCTTTCTAAATGTTTCATTAGCATGTTGCTAATATACTGTTAAATGAGGTTAAAGTTACCATCGTTTCTTACTGTATTCACGGAGACAAGAGAACCGACGCTGTTTTCATTATATATGGTATGCATCGACGTCACTTTCCCGCCGAAAACGCGCTCCCTCAGGTGGACTGAGTGGCAAAAGAACCTGCTGCATGACTGGATTAATAGGAGAAACAGCGAAAACGCGAGTAAAACTAACGAATTACCCTAAAGGTTGGACTCGAAAGTGTTTCTTACAACTTGTCAAATAAACCTAGTCCATGGATATTGACATGCAGCCAGGAGTTGTGTTTCATGACATTTATATGTGCATGATTTTGACGCAGGGGAAATAAAGCAAATCTGGCTGTGAATATTTTATATAACTACAATATAGGTAGGTTTAAATCTGCTTAATCACTTATATCAATGTTATATTGTCCAGCCCTAAAACATATATAGTTTTATAGTATTTGTTTGACAGTGTTGTTTATTTAAAAACACCCAATTATGCATAATAAAAGATGGAAAATATTTAATTGATGAGTCGTCAACATAATATATAACAATACAATATATATGGTATGATTTTACCTCAAAATCCAACAATTTGACACAAAATGATAACTGCAAATCCATGTTTCTCTGCTGGAGTCCAGCTGTTTCTGTGAATTGCAGTGATTTGCTTCTTTTCCTGTTGCTTTCTCTAGTTTTTAAATATATACCTCAGGGTTTGTGTCAAATCTATTTGTACAGTCAGCAGCAAAGCTCTTTTCCGTTTTGAATGTGTTTTGTGTGTTTTTCGCGACATTCACGCTGAAAACCAATGCTGCTGCTCAGTCTTTTGCCACTCAGCGTGCGTGACCGCAGTCGACGGTGACGTCACATGCATACCCTCTATTGGCCGACGCTGTGTGAGCACTTTGAGCTGGCCAATAATGAGCTATTTCTGTTGGTCAATGTGTAAATCAGTGTGAAAAACAAAGTGAAATCTGCGTGGGGAAACCTTTCGCCCTTACTCAAAATTCTAAATCACATAAATTCTTATTGAAATGACTAGACTTCACTCACTAAGCAACAGTAAATGTGACGCACCACAATTGGTTAAAGGCACTGCAAGAACACTCAGAAGTCTCAAGACCTTCACTACCAACTACTGTTTTTACAAACTTCATTTTAATGTGTCCTTGTTACAGTGCAGTTATACAGGTTAAATATTATACTGAGCAGCACTAATTAACATCTGCCAGCCGAAGCTAAGGGGATCATGCTAATAAGCCAAAACTTGACCCCTTACATGCTCTTTTTTTTCAACTTTTGCAACACAACAAAGTGTAACTTTTATAAACCATTTGCATTTATGTAAGGATATGTAGGATAAGCTTAAAGGGTTGTTCCAAGTTGTTCCAAACCTGTATGAATTTCTTTCTTCTGCTACTTGAGAGTGAGTAAATTTTGACAGAATGTTCAATTTTGGGTGAACTATCCCTTTAAATGTAAGATTTACTAATGACTATATCAGAACAATAGCCACTGAGACTGTCGAAACGTCATTCTTGGGTGTATCAACAAGGAAACTGCATGATTTTTCCCACTATCTTTTAGTTTATTAGATAACCAATTTTCTTTAGAAACCTGCTTGAACACACTAACTGTGGCTAAAGGAATCAATCATTAACCAATGATGCCTTGAACATTTTCAGGTTCAGATAGTGGATGAATATATGTCTTGTTGGTTATATCACGATACCTGTTTGCTCTGGAAATCTAACAGGGAAATTCATAGTCTGCTCTCTTTTGGTCCAGACATTGACGGATTACCTTTAAAATTGCACAGATTTAAGTTAAAAACAGATCATTTGGCATAAGGTCTGGATGAGAAAGACATCATTGGCTTTATCAACTTCTCAACAATCCCTTTAAAACACCATCATATCTCATCACGGCCATGAACATTTATCTTTAAGAGGTTAGGTCTTATAGTTATAAATACTGACCTTCTACATAGCCTTCATCTTATTCACTTAATTATACTATTATAAATCAATCACGCAGTGTAAATCCTGCATATCACTCTTTATGGTCTGTTAAAGACATTTGTGCATGAATTTTTACACAATCAAAAAGAACAAGATTACACTGACCAAAGAGCTGGTGACTTAATGAGTTTCTCAGAATTGGCTCCGAAATTTAGGCATCTTCCATCAACATGCTCTACCCCAGAAACAACTTTCCTATGCAGATGATGTCATAAAAATGTAATGAGGTGCAATAATGTAAAAGTGACATTTTTGTCCTTACACCTTCTTGAGTGTACACATCTGAAAAAAGGTAAAAATTTACATTTTAACATATATTTTTCATTGTAATTTTTTTTAAACAAATATGAATTGTTAATTGATTAATATCATTAAAGGTAGATTTCAGAGAAGCTAGCAATAGCAAGCTAGCTTTGAAAGCATGTGAACAGAATGTGACAGTAATTACGATTACGACATGGTGTGAACGCAGCATAAGATCATTGTTTTGGTTTAGGAGAAACAGCAAATGATGACTGCTGTATGTTTATGGCCCGGCGACTGTCTACAACACGCTGATGATGTGGTGTCTGCCAAGCAGGGTGTGCAAAGATATGGAAATACATATGTTGACAGGCTGGAAGGACATTGTATCATTGCATTCAGACTGATTGGATGAACAGTTTTTGGTCATGAGACTTCCACAGAAGGTAAATGTACGTTTTAATATTCAAACCACTTCTATTACTGATATATCACAATGTGAAGAGAGTAAGCAGTATAACAAAAAGTGTTTATAAAACAAATTGCCTACCCTAACTTAGGTTTTGGGGAGTCACACCATATTACTTTTTACATCCTGAACTAACTTTGGCTTGTCATAAAAAAGGTCAAATGATCTGATATTTTAAAAGATGTATTGACCTTGACGTATAGTCATGAGGGTCCACAGAGGTCTTCTCAATGATGTAATTTCCTGTTTTTTCTTTTTTTTTCTGTATGTTGGCTGGACCACGAGACTTAGATTTTTCAGCAAGTTTTCAAATATTAATAAGTTTTGTTAAAATATTTTTATTTTAATAAATAGTAATAAAAGATTGTCAAATTACTTAGATTTTTTTCATCAAGGATTTCTTTCTTTTAATGAGGCTTATTTATTTATTATATCAGGACAATTGTATCACCCTGAAATTGTTGATTTCATTTAAAGGTGCCCTAGAATTAAAAATTGAATTTACCTTGGCATAGTTAAATAACAAAAGTTCAGTACATGGAAATGACATACAGTGAGTCTCAAACACCATTGTTTCCTCCTTCTGTAAATCTCATTTGTTTAAAAGACCTCTGAAGAACAGGCGAATCTCAACATAACACCGACTGTTACGTAACAGTCGGGATCAATATTTGCATATGCCAGCCCATGTTCCCAACATTATGAAAGGCATTACACAAGGGCAGGACGTCTGGATGTGCACAGGTGAATCATCAGACTAAGTAAGCAAGCAAGGACAATAGCGAAAAATGGCAGATGTAGCAATATTAACTGACGAGATCCATGATTACATGATATTTTTAGTGATATTTGTGAATTGTCTTTCTAAATGTTTCGTTAGCATGTTGCTAATGTACTGTTAAATGTGGTTACCATTATTTCTTACTGTATTCACGGAGACGAGACTGTCGTTATTTTCATTTTTAAACACTTGCAGTCTGTATAATTCATAAACACAACTTCATTCTTTATAAATCTCTCCAACAGTGTGTAATGTTAGCTTTAGCCACAGAGCACAGCCTCAAACTCATTCAGAATCAAATGTAAACATCCAAATAAATACCAAACTTACGCGATTAGACATGCTGCATGATGAACACTTTGTAAAGATGCATTTTGAGGGTTATATTAGCTGTGTGAACTTTGTTTATGCTGTTTAAAGCAAGCGCGAGCTCCGGGGGCGGGGAGCGTGAGCATTTAAAGAGGCCGCAGCCTGGATCGGCGCATATTTAATGATGCCCCAAAATAGGCAGTTAAAAAAATGAATAAAAAAAAAAATCTATGGGGTATTTTGAGCTGAAACTCCTTAGACTTATATTACATCTTTTGAAAACATGTTCTACGGCACCTTTAAAATGAATTTGAATTCAGCCTCATTCGCCCACTCTATTTCACAAGAACATTCAAGTATTTTACAAAGTTGAAATGTCATACAAATTCCTACATAGTGACTCATAGGAAAACGCATGTATTGTAATAAAAGAATGTAATCGTTAACCTGCTACCTCTAAACCACACTCAGTGGGGCATGAGCAGGTTGTATAAAAACATGAATGAGATTTGCTGAAATGTGAAATAGTTAAGAAGAATCGTATGATTGTGTTGTGAATGCAGATCATTGTTGACTAAAAGCAAGAAAACCATTTAGTCAAGCCGTGTGTGTGTGAAAGAGTTCAAAACAGTGTAAAATTTATAATAAATGTGTGTAACCATAATAAAGCACCAGAGATAAACTGCATTTTGAGAGTTCCCATGGTAAGCAATGTCTTTAATGTCATTCTGTCATAACCTTGCATATGTTATCCTAATCAAAAGACTCTTGATCACTGCGTCTCATAACAGAGTGTCACCCACATTTTGGACAACATACTGTTTCGAGATCAGCAGATATACACAATTCACAGGGCTAGCAAGATGTACAAGGTGAGCTTGGGGGAACGACAGACAAACACATTTAAGCAGTGAAGGAGTTACAGATCAAAGACAAGTAAAGAAGAGGAAGAATAACGTAGTAAGGTGTAACATTAGCACTATACTGTGCCACATACTCAAGATCTCATCCTGTAATAAGCGTTACAGAGTCTCTACGAAGATCGAGTCCTTAAAAGTACACACTAAATGTCACGTGGAGGCTGTATTACAGAAGCATTCTAACTTAGAATCCTATCTTATCTGTTTAGTAACCAGGGTAATTTCACTTGGGAAATAGAACTCTTTCAAATCTTCAACCAAGAATTAAGATTAGGAAGTTTCTGTACTACAGCCCCAGTAGGCAATCAGTGACTCTTTGTGGGGGGGGAAAGAAGAGAATCATATACAGAAAAAGAGGTCAAGGACAGAAGAAGAGGAGTAGGTGGGAAAACTGAGCAAACTAGGGTAAATATATACCCCTTTTTCACCAAAATGTTCTCAGAACCAGCTTGAGGGCAGAGCAAGTGACATAACTGACCACTGACAAACATGCCGCTTCACTGTCTTTTTTTTTTTTTTTTTGACAATATATATTAGCATTCAGAGTTATATGATTTGGCGTTTGACAAATATATAACAAAAGAAAAATGTTATATATTTTTATATGCTGTGTTTTGAGAATACATTTGAACATCCAAATGAATTAAGTTAGTGTCTTTATATCATAAGCAATATATAACTAACAAAATTAATAGGATTCAAATTGTGCATATATTCAAAAATCCTTTTATTTTTTTATGAATCATTCAGGAATACATCTGAAAATTCAATGTAATTTGAATCCTTGTATTTATGAGTATGATATATTAAAATTCATAGTAGTTTTCATAGTAGTCAATTTGCATGTATGATAATTGTAAATAAAGCATTTCAAATTTGCTTATGATTCCTGCAGTAAGAATCAGGTTGCAGTAAGAATTGCAATGCATTCTAACATCCAGAGTACTTCGCAAGTAATGAATTAGGAATAAAATGACAATATGTGTGAACTGAATGCTTTATATATATTTTGCTTTGGGGGCTAGTTTTGTTTTGCGTCTTGTATTTGTTTTGAAATCTTGCTGCGGACATGTGACATTATTGGTTCCAGGTTCAAGACAAGCAGGTTTTAGAGGCCAATGTCATTTTTCCATCCCAGAACCACCTTTTCTGCAGTGGAACAGTTCAGATTGGGTACCGGCATCCTGTAGGAGGGAAAGGGGTAAAACAGGTGAGAGAGCAATCAAGGGTCTGAAGGGCTGCCCTGAGGAACCAAAGAAGAGCATTGAGGTGTCACAAAGAGACGAGAAAGATGGAATGGAGAAGATAGAGAGAGAATGAAGGAGCAGACAGAGAGAAATAAGATGTAGCATCAAAGAAGGGACAGACTGGTGCTACTACAGCTAGAAGTGAGAGCGGACATGGCTGATCTCTCAGTTATTGGCGTCTCCTCCTTCGCTGTCCTGCTGGTCGCTGGTCCACAGGGTGAGGTTGTCCCGCAGGAGCTGCATGATGAGCGTGGAGTCCTTATAGGAGTCCTCGTTCAGATTGTCCAGGTGGCCGATGGCATCATCGAAGGCTTCCTTGGCAAGCTGGCAGGCCTGCTCGGGTGCGTTTTGGATCTCGTAGTAGAAGACGGAAAAGTTGAGCGCCAGGCCCAGGCGGATGGGATGGGTGGCCGGCATGCTCTTGCTAATATCGAAAGCCTCTTTGTAGGCGCCTTCTGACGATTCGACTGCAGAGGCCCTCTTTTCACCGGTGGCCACTTCGGCCAGGTACCGGTAGTAGTCGCCCTTCATCTTCAGGTAGAAGACCTTGCTCTCTACCTGGGTGTCGTCACAGTTCTTGATGAGGTACTGGTCCAGCAGGGTGAGAACGTCTTGGCACACTGACTCCAGCTCCTTCTCGATGGTCTCTCGGTAGACACGCACCAGTTCCAGCTTCTTCTCGTTGCCATCCGCCGCCGTCTTCTGTTCTATGCTGGATATTACACGCCAAGATGACCGCCGGGCCCCCACCACATTCTTGTAGGCCACCGAGAGCAGGTTGCGATCTTCATTGGACAAGGGCTCGTTCAACTCTGTGACCTGATGGTGCAGAAGGCCAGATGTTGGGTCAATAAACGCAATTATATTTGTCTGAAATTGGGAGATTATGGTGTTGTGCTGACCAAAATCTATCAAGATCCTCTATAAAGAATAATGCGCAATTTCTGTTTTCAAATATTTTTTAGGAAATGTTGCTAAAAAGTTTAATTTTAGTGTACAACAATTACCTTAATTAAATAGGATCAGCCTACAAGACCCCTTTTTATCCTGGGATAGAACATGTTTGTTTGAACATAAAGAATCCTGATGTTATTTGCAGCCAAAATTGATATTATTAATAATAGTAAAATTAACTAAAAAGGTTAATATTAAACGATATGTTGCATTTTAATGCAATGTGAATAAGACCCCTAATGAGATACCCAATAAAAATGAAATATTTTTGATGGCATGACTACTTTTTAGAACTGTAATAATTTCCATTAGTTTTCCAGGTCTGACTTTTTCAAAATTCCTTGATATTTCCAGGTTTACCATAACCAGGAGAACCCTACAATGAATATGTCAATGTCAAACAGTCAAAGTGGCATAATATTGACCATATCTAATCAAAACGGGTGATTAGGGTGATGTTGCTTACAGTAATAACGTAAAGGATAAAAAAACAATACATTGAATAAGGAAACTGTGTCCTGTTTGACCCACACTAACTGACTGACTGACTTTCATCCTTTGTGCTCAGATGTCAAACCAGACAGCTGATGCTGCACTGCTGGCACACATATTTCGTTTAATTTTATGACTACAAATTAACATGAACTGCTGAGACAATGTAAGTTTTATCTGACTATATATCAGCGTTCATATTTTAAAACCTAGCTAAATTTTTTTATCCTATTTTCGCAGAGACACGCATTCACAATGGATGTGGACGAGCGTGTCATAGCGCCGCCCATGTTCATCCATTGTAACAATTAATATGCACGATACCGAACCGAAACCTACAATTTATTAGCATTATGCAGCGTCCCGTTTTTGTCTATTGATTACTTATTATCATATATCTTAATTTTTAAATGCAAATTTGTTTTTACCCAACGTTTAAAGGTATAATATACAAAAATTAAAATCATTTCATTATTTTATAACCCTCATGTCGTTTCACACCCGCATTACTTTTTTCCTTCACAAAAAACAAAACGCGAGGTTAGGCAGAATGCTAGTGCTAGTTACTGACAGCCTCAGTCACCGTTCACTTTCAATGCATCTATTTTCCATACAATGAAAGTGAATGGCGACTGAGACTGTCATTCTGCCTAACATCTCCCTTTGTTTCAGGGAAGAAACAAATCTATGAAGGTGCAGAGACATGAAGGTGAATACATTATAACAGGGTTTTCATTTGAGATGAACTGTCCCTTAAACACCGCACATATTATATATAACAAAGAGGTCCTGCTCGTGACAGAAGCGAAAGCTTCTTCAATTATATAAACTAGAAATGTTCCTATATTTCAGCATTATTTAAATAATTAACAAAAAAATCTTAATGCATGTATATTATTTTCCAATAAGGTCTTAAGGACTGAGAATGGAAATGTGCAAGAAAATACATTAATAATGACCCACCAGCTTCATCGCGGAGGCCATGTCATCATAGCGCTCCGCCTGCTCCGCCAGACGAGCTCTTTGGATCAGTTGTTCCCTATCAGCCATCCTCTCTGGTCAAAGGCTCTCGGTTCGCACCGGGGTTCGGTCGTTTCTCAGCAGAACACACTGGTTGTGCGAGATAGGGCGCGCGCTCCGGTCAGCACACAGGCGCGAGCAAAATCTGGAGCAGCCGCGCACGTGAGATTGGAAAGGCGAGCCAAAGGTTGAAGTTGCAGATTTATAAATTTTTTGTATGTCTATATTTTTGTAACGCTTTCTTTCCCCTCCCAGCCCTCGATATCCTCCAAGTTTCGCCCGATTCTTTTTTTCCCTTTCGTCGTGTGGGGTACTGCTGCTGCTGCAAGCGTCCTGTCAATCCCAGCGAACAGGGTGGAGGGGGAGTTGGAGGGGGGTGCGCGCACTCGCTGTATTTCACGGTGACGTCATTTTCTAAAAATAGCCGCATGCCCTGCAGCCGCGCACCTGCGCAGTGAAGTTTGCTGCATTGTTCAATGCAGCGGCACAGCGCGCATGCGCGCGATAAGAAACTCTTCCGCATTCAAATGAAGTGATGCTTCTGTCTGTCCAAAAACTGATGATGAAATGACCATGGGATGCATGGACATGCCTCCTTAGCAGTGTTTGCCCAGACCTGAATGGACTGATGTGGACAGATACGTATTTTCGATGTGGACAAAGGTCACGTTTTTATCCGTGCACTAGCTGATGTCCGTGCAAAGTTAGCAGTGGCTGCATTATAACAGTGGGAATTAATTACATTAATTTGACCTTGGGGATGATGTAAACAAAGATGGATCTATTATATCTTTCATTTAGTTTAAAATTCAGCTTAACTACTGATTTTACTTTGATAACCAAAATGCAAAGGTGTTTACAGATGTGCATCATCTCTTAACTCCTGATCAACACCTTTACTAAGATCTTAATTCTCAGGAAAAAAAACTATTTATCCAAATCTAAACATGGGCCAGGCTTATGAAAATGAACATCAATGGGGCCAAGCATTAAATAAATAAAAAGACCTAAAGCCAGTTGCATAAACAGCGATTATGTAAAAACGGTGTCTTAAGATTTAGTATGACCCACTAGCTGTTAGTCAAGCGGCATTCAGAGTTTTCAGTATCAAATTAGGCCAATCTACGTTTTTATCTGACTGATTTTAAATAAGTTATGAACAGTCTTAAAAAAAAAAAAAAAAAGTTGTAAGACTAGTCTTAGCAGTTTATGCAACTGGCCCGACATTTGATAAACTCTGCCCACCTTGGTTACTGTTGCTTGTGCAAAATCAAGGCAAACTCTGCACAGTCAGCTGACAAGAAAAGCATAATTTATATCATTTCCACAACGTTTCAACAGCATTTTACAATATTTCTGTAAAATGCAGCAAGAATTCACAATTTTTCTGTAAAATGTCCATTGAAAACCATCCAAACTTCCATAGACTTCTATTAGAAAAGAGAAAAGGCTTATCTGATAATATGATGGATGATGAATGATGATAATAACATGGATAAAATCGATCCTGTTATGTACAGCTTACTGAAGACCTGCTGTTCACTCAAACCCATTAAAAACTGTCATGGCTTCAGGGCCAAAAGCATTGTAGGTGCATGTGCTGACACTCTGAAAACATATGACTCATCCATTTGAGTGTTTTATGATGAAGCTGTTTGTTTATTCCTCTCTGATTAGATGATAGCAGCAGTACATTAGCTCTTAAAGCAGAGGCGAACTGTCTCGGTTTTCTCTGACAGTATCTTTTGCTTTTCCTCCATTCTCTTTTCTCAAGGGGCACTGGCGTTCATTTTCTCCACACAGCTTTCCCAGAAGGTCACCAGTCGATTGTCCTTGTTGGCACAAAAGTCTGTGAAATCTCGTAGAAGGCGGTCGGCCAGTTTCTCGTCCCCCAGCACACCAGTCCTCCAGACTTTGGTCAGCATGGTATTGTAGGCCCAGTTGTAGCCCACACGCTCTTCAGAACCAAACAGGCTCTGACTGGCAGAGGTAGCAGAGTTACGTCGCCGCCGCTGTCCACTGGAGTATTTCCTTTTTGAGTAAGGCAGCTGAAGAAAAACTGTACCTGTATAAAGAATTCCCGAGTGATAGCGATAGAAACAGCAAGACAAAGAGATGGACAGAATAAAGTAACAAGAAAGATTTTTATCATAGTATTTCCAACCACAGTTTATATTATTCTTAAAAGCATGTACCTGTTACATGGATGTATTGGGGTTTGTTCTCTGATGGAAAGTTAAAAGCTGATGCTGAGAACTTGTCTTGTACAAAGCCAAATCTTCAAAAAAAAAGGGAAGTTGTTTCAATATGAGAGCACAAAGATCAATACCATTCTAAAGAATAAACTAAATTTAACTGCAAATTAACTATATGTGCTTAAGTTTTTCAGTAAAAAATGAGCAATGGTGAAATATACTAAAATATACATTCTATGCTCTCTTTACCTGGAGAGTATGGCCTCCTGAAACAACTGCATTCTGTCCCAGTATGTCTCTGGCTCAAACCCTAAACAAGTAAAGCAGTGCCGTAAATGGAGGATAACATACATCTACTTAACATTATACCATGATCTGTCTGAATACTCGATTCTGATTGGTTGGAAGGTGTGCAATAGAACCATTTAATGTACAGGTATTTATAAGGAATTTTATCAACGCTGCTCAGTGACATCTAATCATAAAATAGCTTCGCTGCCGAATGGCAACATTATATTTCTCAGCAACGAGGGGGCCACATCACTGGTTCTGAAGTAATTAAACTTACAGCTTCGTTGTTAATATAGAGTGATTCACACAAGTATCTCTCATCTCATTTCAATGAATTGAAATAAATGATCAAATTAATTAATTCAAATAAATGTAATCTTGCACTACTTTATGTCTCTGATTCCAAGTGGGCAGAATGTTAGATCTAACGAGCTGTAACTGACGAAAATAACCGCGACCACTCTCTGCTTCTCATTGGGGGGTTCTTTGCCTCCACGTTGTGCATTAAAATAGTTTAATGGACAGCTAGCCATGGATTATCTCTTACATAAATTACACAGGCATTGTTAAGAGTTCAATCCATCCAAGATGGTAAAGGATAAAAATGTTGAATATAAATATACAAAACAGAATATTACCCAGAATATTTGTTGTTTAGTAACGTGTCCAACATTCCACACTGTGTTTTTTTTTTTTTTTAGTTAAGCGCATTATCTGGGTATTTGAGGTGCAATTTTTCTTTTTGGACTTTTCAATGTGAACACACTAGTCATAAAATTAAATGGCATAGAATAGTGCATAATTATGCAAATTGAGATAAACCTAATGTATTTGCTAGATTTGAGAGTCATTTATGTTTCAAAATTGTACATTTTTCTTTCCTCACCATCAAACAGGTTATCACAGCCCTCCTTTAGTAGGCACTGGATGTTTAAGGGGATAAACAACTGAGCACGGAGAGGGTCACCATATAGGTACGATGACAAAGCGAAGGGCACCTCCAACACAGGTACAAGCAAGAATCCACAAGATGCTGCCTTTCTGTGCCAGCCTTGCACCTGAAAAAGAAGAGTGCAGTGCTTTTACATGTTATGTTTGTGCCCTTTCTTGATATCATCTAGTTGACTATGCTTGTTTGTCCTGATATTATGAAAATGTCATCCATCACCTCAAAGCCAGCTATATTCATCCTATGCTCACCATTTCAAAGAGTACGGCTGCAGTGACAGCCATCCAGTGCAGCTTGATTTCAAAAGCAGCATTGAGGGAGAAGTTGCCATGGTAATAGCAACTGCACCATTCCGTTCGATCACTGCGATTGTTCACATCAACATCCAAGGTGACTGTTTTCTGCTCTGGAACTGTGGCGGCTGAGAGAGGAGGGGTAAAAACAGAGCGAGAAAGACAGGAAGAGTAGAAATGGCCAAGAGGATGAAATGACAAAGGTCAGGCACAGAGTCATTAAGACCATAAATGGGTCAATGAAGAGTAATTGTGATGGAGTTTATGGCAGTTAGAGCTTAGTTCATGACATCTAAGACAGTAAACATTGTGAATGAATTGAAATGATGATTCTCAGATCAAGGATGATTTTCCATCATGCAACATATTAAAGGTAAATAAGATGTATGAAGCTTCTATGGCAGGAAAACACTGAAAGCTGAGTGTATTGCACAATAAGCAGAAAGGCGATGGGTTGGCAGAATAGCTTTGCTCAGATTTGGGAACAATGGAGGAACATAATTCAACCAGCGAGAACAGGACAGATGGAGGAGAGCAGGAAGAACCCATACCACGGCACTACTGGACCACAGCCACTATTTCACCACAGCATGCACTACTTAAAACAGTGTATTGATTGGTGTACTAGGGCATCAGTCCATGCTCTGATTTGAGGAGCTTGCAAAGAAATTTGTGCCCCGATTGAGTAGAACCACAGCATTTGGAGAGTGCATGTACCATCACACTGACTGATAGCTAATTGGGTTTATTATAATAGCATATTTTGCACAGTCTACATTAATCAGTTTGAAAGGGAGACATGATGTCATCAACATGATTTTGGCATTGTGGGAATGAACAGGGTGAATTAAGGGTGGACTACTTTTCTACAACAGCATGCAGTCCTGGAATGGAGAAGAGTCACACAAAGTCAGATGATTAGATTTGAATATGTTAAAAATTCTTGATTGAATCAAAGCTTGGCTTGGTGTTTCCTGAGAAGAATATAGCGCTGTATAGAGTTATACAGTGATGGTGTTGCAACATCCATCTATATAAGTTAGTTGGTTGTGCAAGTTGCACATTATTGTTTAGTGTCTAGTAGATGTCATGGGTGGTGTCTAAATGCTTTAGTAATATGAGAAGAAATTATTTGACTTTGTGTGACTCATTCACTTACTGGACTTTCGGGGGAGGGAGTGTGGCATGCTGCCTTAAGATGCAGAGCATGGCAGCTCTGGGGTCAGAGCCGGCTGTGTGTACCTAGCAGTGCAGCGGCTTGGCTGCGTCCTCCGAAGCTGCGGCTGAAGGAGCTATGCCTACTTGCGTACGAGGCTGGCCGGCTGGGCAACCAGGGTAGCAGGAAGGCAGGTAAGTCACAGGGCCGACGTTCCTCCATAACAAAGGCCACCTCAAACCACTTCCTCTGGAAAAGGGTGAAGTCCTCCAAAGCTGCAGGAGACCATACATTGGCTCCAGCTGGGGGCAGCTGAGTTGTAGGGGCTGCAGGGAATAGAGTTCTTGGTTTTCATGGAGGGTAGAAGCACCAGGGTACAGTCATGCTACCAACGGGATTTGCAGACAGTGATGCTCACATGATCTGCCATCTGGAAAAAAAAAATAACTGGAGGTTGCGGTGTCATTGTGCTGTTGTTTTTTTACCATTGACTCGGAATTCAATGGTATCAGATGGCAGATCACTGCGGTTCACCGTCTTGTGTCCCCAGAAATCACAACTTCTCATTGAAAATGAATGACATCTAGTTGCTTTGCTGTAGCAAATCTCTGTCAATGTGAATGTCCCTTGATACAGCTAGATACAATAGGAACAGCTAGCAGAAACCAACTCTACAGCAGCTTGGCAACCCCTAGCGAAGCAATCTTGTCAGTCAAGTCGTTTCTTACCCCTCTCGCTGTCTTTGTCGACAATCCGGTAGAAGTAGAAGCCATAGACAAAGGTTCGCATGGCATCACCGGAGGCATGAGTAATCAGGCCTTCATCCAACATTTTCTATAATAGCATCAGCAAGATAGTCAAGTTTTTAAATACAAACACAGACTGCTGTGACTTCTGCAATGTTCTCAGTTTTACCTGCATGATTTCTACTGCAATGCCCTGTGTGGCGATATTCTCTACAGTGCTCACCAGCCAATGTACAACCTCAGCACTGACAAAGCAGTTGGGAGGCAGGCCTCTCTGCTCTGGCAAAAGCTGCACTCCAGTGCTGCAAAGACAGGAGGTCAATTTAGATCACACATGGATGACATAATAGAAGACTAATAAATAATTAAGGATTGAAAGACTCTCACGTGGGATGCTTAATGGCTTCCAATATCTCCATTAGTGTGGAAGATGAGGAAAGACACAAACCACTGGACCCTGACTGCCCCCTGCAACGCAAGACGAAAGTGGCACATTCTGAGTTGAATATATGGGAAGCCATGTTCTGAATTTTAGAATAAAGTGAGGTGTTCTCTTACCCAGTTTCTGAACCTGTGCCTGGGGTTGAGTCTCCTGTGGCTTGGGATGTAGCAGATGTTCTATCACCTGGTTGGTTACCTCCTTTGTCTGATGACCCACCCTCAATAGGATTTGCTGGAACCTGTTCAGCTGGCAGCTGAGAAATCCATTGGGAATGTATCAGATAAACTGTAGAAATGCAGTGTGCCTTCACTCCTGTGTTTCCTGCACAGGAACTAGCACATCTAATGTCATCTATCTTCATGCAAACAAGTACAAAACAGAGCTAAACAAGACTGACAAAGGTGCAAAATTATGAGAATGTTTCAAGCTATCTGCATCAAGTGACTGGCAGGAATGCATCTTTGTGGTACTCTAGTATCAGACAAAACATCCCATGACAGACTGTATGAAGCATATTACACAGTACAATGCCAAAAGCTGGCTAAAACCACCAGCTCCAATCTGAATGACTGGCTGCTATACAATTCACAAAAGTAAGTTTTTGTCAGTCTGCCAGGATATAAAGCGGTACTGACAAGGTACCAGGGTTCTACCAATTTCTTTGTTTTTGTCTTTATAACTTTCAAAGAACACTATAATATTATTTGAATAACTTACCACTTTATTGCACGCTTTTCTATTGCCATGGTATCATAAATTTTAGTTTTACCTGCTGCTAAATATCATTACATGTTGGTCAGATAGCCCCATCCCATCTGCTCCAGGCCAGAATTAGCTGTAATGTGGAACAGTCACTGTATGCTGCTAGACAAAAATCTGGCTATGTGAGATTAGCAGTATTCTAAATCAGCACAAGATGTGAAGTGAGATTGAATGCAAAGTGCACATGCATTTTTCCAGTGGCCAACCGGAGTGGTCCCGTCTACAGCAGAACTCATAGAGGTTAAGATGTTAAATAAAGTAAATCTAATTAATATAATATTTTTGAATTTCATTAGTGTGATGATGAGTATACATAGACAAACAGGAATGACTATTCATTATCACTATAAAAACACCAGAAAGAAACACCAACCTTCACATTTTTAATGACAGTGAGAGGTTGGACAAGTACACAGGCATGCACACACGGTTTATACGCACACACGCTCGTTGCAAGAGACAGATAGCTTTCACAGAGCAGAGAGGGGATAGTGACTGACCTGAGAGTGACAGATGTAGGAGGAACGTGGACTACGAATAAAGTCCAAAATGAAGGCGGCATCCTGTCAGCATATTAGGAGGAAAACACCAGAAAGAGAGAAAATAACCCCCAGAGATCAGAGCAAGAACAAGGCAGTAATCGAAGAGGAAGAGGCAAGGAAAGAGCAAGAAAACAAACCCACTGCAAATAATATCCATGATTCAATACTGAGTCAACAGGAAGACATAAAGACCTAAATGAAGTAGGGCTGTCAAGTGATTAAAAATGTTGTACTGAATTAATTACACAATATGCAACTATTAATTAAAAGACATTACATTATTGTGGCAATTTGTAATAGCTGTATTTTATACCAATTTTTTTATTCTGCCCCAAATACTGTGATCAGTCTTCAAATCAAGCAGACAAAGGTGAAAATCAGAATAAATAAATTAAAAATGAAGATGAGCCAGTAAGCAATAGACATAGTACAAATACAATAGGTCTCTTCCCCACTCAAAAGCACAAGCATACACACAAGAAGCCAGGAACTAGTCCGTTTGGTGGTCTGCCTTGGGCTCTCACCTTACGGGGGCTATCGACATAGGTGGTTGTCAAGGCAACGCTGGCAGCTTCACTGAAAGGTCCACATGGTTTCCCACCATGCTGAGCAGCAAGCTGCTGCTCTTCTAAACTCCTGCAGATCAAATACATTTCACCAGCATTAGGAAAAACCTAGAATCTCTGGCATTTTATAAAACCTTTACCATATGTGGCACTAGATAAAACTCCAAATCTCATTGTTTCTGGCACACACAAAAACTTGTTTCTCATTGATTTTGCACCACTGTAATTTATTTCCTTTGGTTTGCAGAAATCTACCTGCACAACTCACTTCTGTGTCTGATCCAGCTCCAAAAGTGCAGAGAGTGCAGAGGTGCCCTTTTTGCCCACAGGGGGTGCTATAGGTTCTGGGTTGTAGGATGAGAGTGCCCCTGTAACCTGCAGGCCTTTAATAGTAGCTCCTTTCTATAATAAACATAAGAATTGTTATTTTATTGCCCAGATGAGTAGTTTTTAATAAGTCATTTGTGCTTATCCTGTAGCTGTGCACTCACACGGATAATTCGATCAGATCGATGACGCCGACGAATCCTGTTCAGGCCTTCCAAAAAGCGGATAAATCCGTCCAAAAGAGACCAGTCCCCTGTGCCAGAGAGGCCATCCCGTCCTGCCCCCGTTACCTCCCCATACACGTCCCAGTGACCCTCACCATCCGCCACTCGCCTGGCTCCACCCGCTGGCAGCAGCAGGAAGCGTGTGCGCCAGAATTTCAGAGAGTCAATAAGACTGTGGAAGAGAGAGGAATGGGATCTTGTGGGGATCTACATACATAGGTTTGGTGTCAGGGTCGTGATGCTAGTAAAGCCACTTGCCTGAAGTCCTCTGAGCCTGCAGAACAGATGTACTGGTCCAAGTAGTTCCATTTGTACTCCTCCAGCCGCTCGTGGCTGAACTCAACCCAGAATGGCAGGAAGCTGGCGTCTGCATGTGGAGGGCACAGATTGTAGCTGTACTGAATCTGTGTGGATTCATATGGATACCTAAAGACAAAGAAAAACACACTTGTAGGCATATCTAGAAGAAGAAATTACATGAACTGAATCTGAATTACTAAAAGCGTCAACTGACTTTGGGAGGTAGCGGGTGACAGTAATGATCTTATCTTTAAGGCAGACTTTATGAAAGGTTCTGCCCATACTGAGCCAGTAAAGACTCTCTTCATCCTCTGGTTTACGGCGAGACACCAGCCCTGAAAAGCAGACCTTCAAATCTCTCACCTGAATTACATTGGAGTATGATTTATGACAGGAAGACAAGTCTATTTTTTATAAACCAACTAGTATGCAGAGCTGAGAGGTGTCCAACAGTGGATGTACCTCTGGAATAAAGTGGGCTGCTGCTGAGAGGTGGGGCTATAGCAGGCTGTGGCTTCCTGTTTGGCTGTACAATGATCTGGTAGCCTTGCATCAGTCGTTGACAGATGAACTCTTCAAATACCTGATGGGCCATCATCACTGGAGACTCATCGTCACGTCTACATAAGATGGAGAAGCACATCAATTTTGGACTGAGCTCTTAAATAGATATCAAATCTACAATGGGGTTCAAAAGTCTAAGAATCCTTGAGAATGTTGAGCATTTTTCTAATTTAATACAAATTTTTTATTACAAATAACACTGTTAAACATGATTGTGGCGACGGGGGGCATGGTAAACCATCTGCTTTGGAAGAGCGAATGCGGAGACAAGCGGTGATGTGTGGGTCAAGTGCATGATGATTAACACCTGTCTCTAATTCCAGTAACAGGCGGAGAGATGGAATAAAAGTGGCCCGCAGACCTGGGACAAGGAGAGAGTTGATGGACGTGTTTTGTGGATACAGTTGTGTTATTTTATGATTTTGTTATTGAAGTGTGCAGGAGCGCTATTGGCGTTTTGTTTGAGAGAGAACTTGAATGAGGAGACTAAGAAACTCGCTGACCAGTCTTCTTCATCCTTTTTAATCTTTGAACCAGTTTACGTGATGCATGAAACCCGGGACAAACCATGGCATGCCACCATGCAGCCAGTACAACAAACGGCACTTGAGGAAATGGTCAAGTCACTCATCGGTCTCCACCAGACGCAACACCATGCCCTCATGGACCTCAGACTGGAGCAGGAGGATCGCATCCGTCTGTTGGCCCAGGGACATGAGGGGGACATGAGGAGGACCGGCGGGTCATTTGGAGCTTGCAGCGGACCATCTGGTGGTGTGCCCAGGGGTCAGCGTGCCCCTTCCGGCTGTTTCTCTCTCCAGTCTTTCTCCCTCTTTTTCTTTCTCTTCCCCCATGTCTTGTCCTGTCCACATTCCCAGTTTGCTGAGCAACGCACCCCCTCAACAACCACCGCAAGGAAGAGGCAGCTTAGCCTCAGAGTTTGCCCCAGGTTCCAGACCTGGAACGCGAGGGGGCGTGTTGGAGAGCACCAGCACCGCCACATTTTCTTCATCCCTTCCTTCTCTAAATCAGTCGCTTGGCTAACTTTCTGCAGCCAGAGTGGCTTGGAGGCCTGGGCTGGTCAGACCTGGGTAATCTCCAGGACAGGTGTCCAGTTATGGAGGTGGGGACATAAATGCCCTTATATACTTCAAACAAAGTTCTTTTTATTCTTTGTTTAGGGTTAAAAGGAAGTTTGAAATACGTGAGCAGCGATATGCTGTAATAAAACATTTGACACTGCCCACACTGCTGAGAGCGGTGTTTAGATGAATATGTAAATATGTGCTGTGCACTTTCTTCTCAGTAACAAAATAAACAACAAAAACAAGAAAACAGCAAGCATTTTTATAGAAAGCATTTATGGAAAGCACAAAGTGTCTGATGATAACAACATTGGTATGTTAACAAGCTCTGCAAATTAGCACTCCAGTCACGTCACGTTTATTTATATAGCACTTTATTCAATAGATTGCTTAAAAGCAAGCAGCTTTTAAGTATCAAACATGAAAAACAGTGTCAGTGCCTCATTTCATCAGGAGCACAACTTCATTGTGTAATATAAAGTGACTGACTAGTGTGTTCATGTTTCAACCGCAGAGATCTTACCTCAACAATCTCAACAGACAAAATGAGACAGAATAGTTCTACGTGAAAGAAGTCGGAGCCTCAGCGCACACATCCTGTTACGTTATCGTCACAGACCAATGGTAGAAAGAAAGTGTTTTGCAGTTGCTTTGGCAAGCCGTTTCGAACTCCCAAACAAACTTCGTTTTGGACTGATTTTGTTCGAAATGACATCACATCAGTTTGTTCTTCAATTTCATTTGAAATATATCAGGGTCTCAACAGACCACTTCAGAGGAAACAAGAACAAGGGCAGAGCTAATGCCACCTTTAGTTGGATGACATTCCTCTGGAGCAGTCTCGTGATGAAACGCTCAAACATGCTTTTGATAGGGTCCGCACCATCGACGGACAGCTGCTCCAGCCTGATCAGCCGCTTTCCTATCCCTATCTTGCCATAATAAGGGACAGTTTGTATTGGGTGGCCCAAGATTCCCAGACAAAAGAAGATGCAACCTAATTATTAGTTCCAATAAGCCATCAGGAATCCCTGTTCCAGGCGGCTCATTGTAATCTGATGGCAAGACACTTAGGGGGTGAAAAAACACTGGCACGTTTCATGGCCCCATTTTTTTGTTCGGTCATTTACAAGAACGTCTGCTGGTGGTGTGTGGCTTGTTGTGAATGCCAGTTGGTGAACCCACCAGCCTTTCCAAAAGCACCATTACGCCCTTTACCTCTTGTAGAGGTCCCCTTCGAAAGAACTGGCATGGACCTCATTGGGCCATTAGAGCGTTCAACAAGTGGACATCGTTTTGCATTAGTTCTGGTGGATTATGCAACACCATCTCGCACCATCTCTGCAAAAAGTGTGGCGGATGCCCTGTTTCGTATTATCTCCCGAGTGGGAATCCTGAAAGAGATTCTCACTGAATAAGGCATGGTATTTGTGTGTTATTGCGAATTATACAGACCTTTGTGTTAAATCGATTCACAACAGTGTCTATCACCCACAAAGTGCAAAAGAAAAACAGGTAACACTTTACAATAAGGTCTCATTATTTAACATTAATTTATGTGTTAACTAAGATTGAGCAATAGCTACATTTGTTACAGAAGGTATTTTTTGTTAATGTAAGTTAAGAAACACGACTGATCATTGTTAGTTTTATCTCAGGTCCATTGAATAAGTTCTTTTGATTTTAGTAATGTTATTAAACATTAAGAAATTAACATTAACTAAGATTAATAAATGCTTTATAAGTATTTAATGCTTTATAAGTATTTTTGTCAGTTTGGTAATAATGAATTAACATGTTAACTGATGCATGTTAACTAACTTTTTAATCATTAGGGGATGTTGTAGTCCAGATTAAAATATAAAAATGTTTAAGTTTGAAAATAAATAGCCTATTAAGTCTTTAAGTATTTGGTGCTGTGATGAACAACACTGCAAATACAAAAAAAATGTAATGGGTTTCCGGGGTAACATCTGCATTTCTGCTGTTCCATCAGCACCCTCTGCTGTCAGAAAGTGAACGTGCACTTTCTTTCAGCGCTTCACTCGTTCTGCCATGTGTTTCTCATGCATGTTGGGCTCGTTTACATCTGAGTGCATGTGTCCCTTTGACGCAGCATACAGCGGTGTTGTGCATTTTATACGGTTGATGGGGAAAGTATTCTTAAAATACATTATAAAAATTTGAATAATTTGTAATACATTTTTATCTACGGTATTTTGAAGTGTCTGCGATTAACAATATCATGCATATTCATTATCGTGATTTATCGTAATACCGAATATCGGCACATGTCTAGAGTACAATAAGCTGTTTAAAACATGCATTCACACAATATTGATCATCCAGATGGTATAATCAAAATATCTTGTGGAACGCTCTCAGAGTATGCACTTATTTGTTATTCACTATTGGATACGGAGTGTAAATGTGGACTCCAAAGATTTCTTATCCTGTTGCGCCCTCTATAGGCCATGATCAGCGACTAGTTGAAGTCAAGCTTATAGCATCATGCCAGTCGGTGCAATCCCTAAAGGGAAGATGCCAAAAATTGTGATAAATGGCTTGACTGGAGAACGGAGGGTTCCCTGGCCTGAGAAGAGCGGTGGGGGTATGTGGTGAGGGGGGTACGGTAAAGCAGTGTCTGCACAGGGAGAGCAAGTTAGGAGACGAGCGGTGATGTGTGGGTCAAGTGCATGATGATTAAAGGAGACAGAGAATCTCGCTGACCTGTCTTCTTCGTCCTTTTTAATCTGTGAACCAGTTTACAATGATTATTTAAAAATTTGGGTCCCACTTTATATTAAGTGGCCTTTACTACTATTTACTTACATCAAAAACAAAGTACAATGTACTTATCGGGTTTACATTGAATTCCAAAACACTTTTGTTGCTATTGAGGTGGGGTACGGGTAAGGTTAGGGAAAGCTTTGGTGGTATGGGTAGGTTTAAGGGTAGGGGTAAGGGTTAAGGGATAGGTCAACAGTGTAATTATAAATGTAAATTACAGAAATTATTTACAGATGTAATTACATGCAGGTGTTTTTAAAATATAAGTACAATGTAAAAACATGTATGTACACAATAAGTGCATTGTATCAAATGATTCATTTAAATGTAAGTACACAGTCGTTAAGGCCACTTAACATAAAGTGGGTCCAAAATTTGAAATAATGGGAACGCATAACTCTAACCAAAGCATATCGGCTAATAACTGATGTAGTGCCGATATATATTGTGCATCCCTTAAAATATAATTGAAAATAATATTGAAGACAATGTTTTAACCTATACCACCCAACTAATGTGCTGTACCTGTCCAGGTCAGTGTGTGGCAGCAGGTCGTAGCAGCCCTCTGTGTAGTCATTCTGTAGGGTTTGGCGGTCGGGAAAGTAATCGGTCGTGAGGGGGAGGCAGGCAGGAGTGGTGAGGGACTTCCAGTCCACCCCGACCGTGCAGCAAAAACTAGGCACTGTCGGAGGGGCAGATAGCAGCAGGACTTCAGGGCACCCCCACCACACACACACAAACACACAAAGCACCCCACACGCACCACACAGACGCAACAGACCGCATCCAAAACACATTCACACATATGGCCAGGTTGAAAATTAACAGACAGATTAAGAGGCAGAAGAAGAGAGGGTGAACCATTTCAGGCAGACAGACACATACCAACACGCAGAACAATAAGGATAAAGAGAGACAGGGAAAGTGGAAAAAGAAAAAGGAGTGTGTTACCATTATTGTCATAATTGAACTGAAATTACAGTGACTACTACGTGCAAAATTAACATGCAATAAAGGCACTGTGAGCATTGTGACATCACTGATGAGTTATAAGTGTGAACGGCCATCTGTACATACACACAACTGGCAGAAAAGACGATCAGTACTGTACTGTAGTCTTCAGGCAAGGCATGCGTGAGAATCTGAGTGCAGCAGTGTCATTCTACATACTTGTGATTGGTGATTTTTTTGAGGGTTACAAAGCTTGTGAGCGGGAGAGAATTGAAGTTTGATACTTGATTAGAACGAAAGGGGAATTTAGGAAATAGAGGATTCCCCAGGAAAGGGGATGGATGGAACAGAGAGAAAGCCAGAAATCCCAGACAAATCTGAGGTGGAATTCACTAAGAATGAATTGCGGCCACCTGTAATGATGTTTAATTATCGTTTTAGGACCTATGCATTACAAATGTTTAATTGTTATTTGTGAATATCACTGGCCGATTAATATGCTAGCTTAGCCTACATCCTTTACACCCTATTTGAACAAATGTTAAAACACCTTTTTTTGAATATCATTAGCCCATTAGTCTTCTAGCTTAGCCTACACCTTTTACACCCTAATCGAACAAATGTTCAATTCTTATTTGTGACTATCAATAGGTGAATTACATAGCTTAACTAGACATCTTGTTCATGAACAAAATGCAATTGGGTCATTGTGTTTATGAATTAGGGTTTCACTAATAACACAAAAAGACCTACTGGCATAATGATGTAACCTGCAGAAAAAGTCACTAAACAAATCAGTAAATAGATTCTGAAGATTGGAGTCAATGAAATGAATCAAAATTGCCACCACAAGTCTTTGCAGTCTAAAGGCACCTTTAGATTAATAATTTCGAAGCAGTTGAATACAGTCCATGCAAGAAAGAACAAACCGATCACAATTCAGTAAACAATTGTGTTGGTGAATCTGGGGCTCGTTCTTTGTACGTCACTAACTCGGTTAGCTGGATATGATTGATGAAGATTTGGCATGATCTTGGATTGTTTGGTTCTTCAACATTCATCCTGGACTTGCTGCCATAGCAACAGGTCCGTAAGCTTAAAGGGGTGGTTCAATGCGATTTCACTTTTTTAACTTTAGTTAGTGTGTAATGTTGCTGCTTGAGCATAAACGGTATCTGCAAAGTTACAGCGCTGAAAGTTCAATGCAAACGGAGATATTCTCTTTTAAAGTTATGGCATTTTAATGCCTACAAAAACGACTGGTTTGGACTACAACGAGCTTCTTCCCGGGTTGGTGACATCATAAACCCTGCAAAACACGTCCCCGGGAACATGCAACAAAGTGGGCAAGGCCATGTGGCGCAGCTAATGGAAGCAGAAGAGTTGTGTACACCGTATAATATAACCCATTATAATCTGTGATATTTTCTACACTGGATGCGGCGCTGAAGACAGCTTTCAGAATCTGCACGAGTTCAATGCTGGATTTGCACAAAGACTATTACTGAAAGATGGAGCAGTTCCCACTTTAAAAGCAGAAGCTGCTGTTTATCGCCCCAAAGTGTAAGTACGTTTTATTGTTTGTACATGTCTTTTAAACGTATAGTTCTGTTGCTATTTTTGGTTGCATCAAGGACATATACAAAGAGCAACTCATTTTTGCTTTGCTAGCCAGTTAGCTAAATTCTAGTGCATACTTCAACAATCGTCTATGTTTATAGACAAACAGTTGTTCATGCTATAAATTAAATGCTACCTTTACAAAACTGCTACTACTCAGTCATGTATTCGGCTACAGTGAAGCTTTAATCAGGATAAAACTGTATATTGAAAGCTAACTAATAGCAGTGACAGCATATTTAAACACTTTGACACAAATAAAAAAAATTAAATGCCATTCATAAATGTCCTTTAAAAGACGCGATTGCAGCTTTACCTTCTTCATCTGTGTCTGATTCGGGCTCAATTTAATACAGCAATATAGACGCTATTATTTACATTTTCACTGAAGCAATGGATGGTAAGGGGCGTGGTGTTTCCGGACGCTTCAGCGAATCATGATACACTGGGCCAGCTACCAACCTGCTTACCAATCTGAGCACATTGCGTATTTTGGAGGGAGTGGCTTCATAGAAGCAGGAAGTCAAACACTTTTTTCAAATTTTTTCAAAAAAATGAAGCTTTAAGACATGCTGAACTGTGCCCCTAAAACACAATCAAGCCTAGAAAAAAAACACTGAACCACCCCTTTAAACCTGCTCGTGAGCAGGATTATTTCATGTAAACAGGATTAGATTACGATAATACGAATCGATACTTAAAATCTGTCCCAGCCACTGCTAATTTATTTCAAGAGTACTCTACTTGTCCAGGGACAATAATTTAAAATGATAATAAAATGTGTAGTCTATAACACTATAGATACAGCCAGTTTTACTCATTGAAAGATTTATTCGTGATGGAATAATTGCTTTACAATTGTATTGGAGTCTTACACACATGATGTACAGTTATTCTGAGCCATGCATTAATTTGAATGGTGACAGCTATTATGGGAATGGCTTGATACAGCGCAGGAGATGCAAATAACTTGATCTCGACTTTAATTATTTAATGTACAAATGCTTGTGAATCTAAATAATTGGGAATCATGTAAAAAAAAAAAGTGCACATTTCATTTATCTATTATAACATTTATGTCGTAATGTCATGTTGTTTGCTTGGCTGTTTCATTATAAAGGTCCAGAAATTTATCAAGTTTTTCGTCAGGTGTCTTTTCTAATTATATGATGTCATTACGTTGTTGTCTTGCCGCCAGCCAATCGCTGCATTGCTGATCGTGGTTTCGAGTATCGATACATCTGCCCTTTTCAAGGAACACGACAACGCGCAGTAATCTCAGATAACTTAATCCTGATATTTTAATCCAGTCCACAAATTAGTTTGAAGAACCAAATTAGCCAGAGATCAGTTATCACAATTAGAAGATCTAGCATCTGTCAAATCATCTCAGATGTATTTAGTGAGGTACAAAGAACCAACCCTGTTCTTAATTGAGATAAAAAAAATTCTAAACAATAATGGTGTTAGACTGCACGTGGTATGTGAATAAGATTCAGGCAATATGGAACGCTAAAGTGGCACAACTATTCAGTGAATTCCCCCAGAGGTTGTGGACCAGGACCACCTTTTTCGCTCATCAAACTTCCACCCATAAACAACACAGCCACTCAGCTCCACTGATGTGATACACCGCATTGGCTTGAGATACCCAAACAATCTTATACAAAGATAAAGAAAAGCGATTCCCCATTGGACAAACCCAATTTTAAGTTCTTAAGAGTGAACCCAGACTTAAATACCTTAAATCACTCAACCATAGATCCCAAATTTCCTGTCAAAACCCCCTCCCCTTCGAAATATGAATGTGTTTATGTGATTGCAGCTAACAAATATATGTTTCTGAGGGTATATACTTTACACGGCATAAATGAGTACACCCCCTTTGAACAAATACAAAAGATGTATTTTCTTAATGATCACTAATACAATTCATGGAAAGATGGCAAATTTGAAATATATTAAACATATACTTAATAAAAGCAGAGAAATATGTCATTAATATCTGTAAAAAAAGTAAATTATCAAATTTTGTTTAAATTAAGGATTGCAGAAATGAGTAAACCCTAGATTTAATTCAACAAATGTATAATATTCTAGGACTTAGTATAACCTCCATAATTTTAAGTATACTGCTCTGGCACGGAAGTATACAAGTTCATGATAAATTGTCACATCTTTCCTGTTTAACTCCTGGATGATGACCTCCTTAAATGCTCTGAACTTTAATGGGGAGTTTTGCTCAACTCGCCTCTACAGAATCCCTCATAGGTGCTCAAGAGTGATAAGACTGGGTGAAATAGAAGAAATAGGTTTTTCACATTGGGAGAATGCATATTGTCATGGTCATGTTAAAAAAATTCCTAACAATGCAGGGAATGAGGAGAGGTTTTTTTTTTTTTTTTTTTTTTTTTTTTTTTAAGTTTTTGTAATACATTACACAGTGGTGTGTGAATTAATGACAGCATTGATAAAGCAAAACTCCCCCACACCTTCAGCACTCATACTGTACATCCCTATATAAGAGATTTACTACCACTGAACTTCACTGTGGGAACCAGGCACTTCTCACTGTACTCCTCCTCTAACAGCACTAAAACATTTTGGGTGCTGTTAGATCCAAAATGATTGATTTGGTCTCATAAGACCAGAGTATTGATTCCCAGAATCTATATATTATAAATATGAACCTTGGAAACGACTTTATCACTCATTACTAAATGAATGCTTCAAATGATTATTGATTATTTTCACAAGTCCATTGTTTTTTTAAATTTCTGTTTCTTTTGCTTTATTCACACTTAAAACAATGATTTGGTAATCCTCTTGTACCACTGTGCTAAGAAATAAGTCTCATGACAGTTCTCAGTGGTTCCATTGTTGTCAGCATTAAGTCTGAGAATGATTCAGTGGACTAAATAACACTTATTTGTCATGAAATTACTTCTCTTTAAATGTTTTGATTCAACATACTTGCCTGTTGATCAAAAATTGCCTAAAACCTACACCAGAAAAAATTTATTTAGTTTTATTTAGTAATTTTCAGGAGGGTGTACTCACTTTTGCAACACATATACATATACATACATATTGAAAGTTAGGACACCCTATTGAATTCCATGGCTTTCCGTATAAGGACATAATAATAAAAAATAAAAAATAAATCATCTGGTCTTGGCAGGTCTTAAAATTTGGAAAATAAAACCTCAAATGAACAACAACACATGACACACAATCACACTATGACATTACTTATTTAACAAAAACTAGGCCAAAATGGAAATGCCATGTGTGACAAACTAAGGACACCCTTACTGTTAACATAGGAATGAAGAGGGTAAGTAGCAGTCAGGCACTGCTAATCAAATGTTTTTGATTAACTGATCATCAGCAAGTGTGAGCACCTCTATAAAAGCAGAAGTTCTGGCAGTTTGCTGGTCTGGAGGCTTCAGGTGTATGTTAACACAATGCCAAGGAGGAAAGCAATGATCTTAGAGAAGCAATTGTTGCTGGCATCATTCTTAGAAGGGTTATACAGCCATTTCCAAACAATTTGAAGTCCATCATTCTACAGTAAAGAAGATTATTCACAAGTAGAAGACATTCAAAACAGACACCAATCTTCCCATGAGAAGACATCCCAGCAAATGACTGTGTAATGCTCAGAGACAACCCAAGAACTACATCTCAGACTCTACAGGCCTCAGTTAACATGTTAAATGATAAAGTTCATGACAGTACAATTAGAAAAATATGGGATAAGAATAGCATGTTTGGAAGGGTTGCCAGGAGAAATTCTCTTCTCTCTAAAAAAAAAAACATGGCAGCACGGTTTAGGTTTGCAAAGTTGCATTTAAACAAACCACAAGACTTTTGGAGCAATGTCCAAAGTGGAGATGTTTGGCCATAATGCACAGCACCACATTTGGTGAAAACCAAACAAAGCATATCAGCACAAATGCCTCATACCAAAAGTCAAGCATGCTGGTGGAGTGGTGATGATTTTGGGCTTGTTTTGTAGCCACAGGTCCTGGGCATCTCACAGTCATTGAGTTGACCATGAACTCCTCTGTATACCAAAGTTTTCTAGAGTCAAATGTGAGGCCATCCGTCCGACAGCTAAAGCTTGGCCAAAATTGGCTCATGCAACTGGACAATGATCTGAAGATCAACAGCAAATCTACAAGAGAATGGCTGAAAAAGAAAATGTTAAACGTGTTGCAATGTCCCAGTCAAGTCCAAACCTCATCCTGACTGAAAAGCTGTGGTGCGAGCTGTGCATAGACCAATGCCCACAAACCTCAATAAACTGGAGCAACATTGTAAAGAAGAATGGGCCAAAATTCCTCCAGAATGATGTGAAAGACTGATAAAGTCACACAGAAAATGTTTACTTAAAGTTATTGCTGCTAAAAGTGGATCTATAAGCAATTAAATCATGTCCTTAGTTTTTCACCCATGGCTTTTCCATCTTGGCTTTATTTTTGTTAAATAAATAACAACACAGCTTGATATGTCATGTGTTCTTGTTCATCTGGGGTTTTATTTTCCAAATTATAAGACCTGGCAAGGACCAGATGAATTTTATTACGTCCTGATACTGAAAACTATGGAATTCAATAGAGTGTTCTAACTTTTTCACAAATGTGTATTATATATATATATATACACACATATACAGTGGGGCAAAAAAGTATTTAGTCAGCCACCAATTGTGCAAGTTCTCCCACTTAAAAAGATGAGAGAGGCCTGTAATTTTCATCATGGGTACATTTCAACTATGAGAGACAAAATGAGAAAAAAAAAAATCCAGAAAAATCACATTGTCTGATTTTTAAAGAATTTATTTGTAAATTATGGTGGAAAGAAGTATTTGGTCAATAACAAAAGTTCATCTCAATACTTTGTTATATACCCTTTGTTGGCAATGACAGAGGTCAAACGTTTTCTGTAAGTCTCCACAAGGTTTTTACACACTGTTGCTGGTAGTTTGGCCCATTCCTCCATGCAGATCTCCTCTAGAGCAGTGATGTTTTGGGGCTGTCGCTGGGCAACACGGATTTTCAACTCCCTCCAAAGATTTTCTATGGGGTTGAGATCTGGAGACTGGCTAGGCCACCCCAGGACCTGGAAATGCTTCTTACGAAGCCACTCCTTCGTTGCCCGGGCGGTGTGTTTGGGATCATTGTCGTGCTGAAAGACCCAGCCACGTTTCATCTTCAATGTCCTTGCTGATGGAAGGAGGTTTTCACTCAAAATCTCACGATACATGGCCCCATTCATTCTTTCCTTTACACGGATCAGTCGTCCTGGTCCCTTTGCAGAAAAACAGCCCCAAAGCATGATGTTTCCACCCCCATGCTTCACAGTAGGTATAGTGTTCTTTGGATGCAACTCAGCATTCTTTCTCCTCCAAACACGACAAGTTGAGTTTTTACCAAAAAGTTCTATTTTTGTTTCATCTGACCATGAGACATTCTCCCAATCCTCTTCTGGATCATCCAAATGCTCTCTAGCAAACTTCAGACGGGCCCGGACATGTACTGGCTTAAGCAGGGGGACACGTCTGGCACTGCAGGATTTGAGTCCCTGGCGGCGTAGTGTGTTACTGACGGTAGCCTTTGTTACTTTGGTCCCAGCTCTCTGCAGGTCATTCGCTAGGTCCCCCCGTGTGGTACTGGGATTTTTGCTCACTGTTCTTGTGATCATTTTGACCCCACGGGGTGAGATCTTGCGTGGAGCCCCAGATCGAGGGAGATTATCAGTGGTCTTGTAGGTCTTCCATTTTCGAATAATTGCTCCCACAGTTGATTTCTTCACACCAAGCTGCTTACCTATTGCAGATTCAGTCTTCCCAGCCTGGTGCAGGTCTACAATTTTGTTTCTGGTGTCCTTTGAGAGCTCTTTGGTCTTGGCCATAGTGGAGTTTGGAGTCTGACTGTTTGAGGTTGTGAAGGTGTCTTTTGTACTGATAACGAGTTAAAACAGGTGCCATTAATACAGGTAACGAGTGGAGGACAGAGGAGCCTCTTAAAGAAGAAGTTACAGGTCTGTAAGAGCCAGAAATCTTGCTTTTTTGTAGGTGACCAAATACTTATTTTACAACATAATTTGCAAATAAATTCTTTAAAAATCAGACAATGTGATTTTCTGGATTTTTTTTCTTTCTCATTTTGTCTCTCATAGTTGAAATGTACCTATGATGAAAATTACAGGCCTCTCTCATCTTTTTAAGTGGGAGAACTTGCACAATTGGTGGCTGACTAAATACTTTTTTGCCCCACTGTATATATATATATATATATATATACACATATTTTCATTAATGTGGGAGTGGGTGGATGCTGGAGATGTGATGTGTTTTTGAGTCTCTTCACTGATGGGAAAGAACTCACTCGGATCTAGAATGCTGGAATAATCCTCAAAAGAACCACGGTTCACTGGTGTTCCTACGAAAGCAAGATCAGTAACAACAATATGAACTCAACCTCTGTTTTTTACAGAGAACATCCAAGTCAGTTGATGATTCATTCCAGACAATGTAATAAAAGACATGGGGAAATGACAGTGGCCCCAAAAAAGCATTTGGTATTCATACTTAAAAATGTATGAATGTTATGTAGGGGTTGAAATCATAAGGATTTCTGATTCCTCAAACAATTCTGGGTTATCAATGGTGCATTAACAAATTAACAATTCTTAAAGGCACAGTATGTAAGTTTTGCAGCTAAAGGTCGCCTAGTCAAAACAATAACTACGGCGTAGCTTGATGACACCATGAAAGAATGTGGAATCATGGAAGTTGTCGCCTTCACTTCCACAGATGATAGAACGCAATCCGACAGGACTTTAAAGGTTGGTTTTATACTATTAAACTTTTATTAACCTTACTGTGGTGTGAAGCAGGGCTGGTCTGAGAGCCTTGGACATTTTACATTGTTGTTTTTATTATGCTTATACGCCGCAGTCAGTTTATGTTTATTTTATGATAAAAGTTATATTTAACATCTGCCTCCTTCCCTGAACTTGAACTTTTACATTTAAGTTAAATACAGTTATTTTACTTAATTCTAATAAAATAGCTGCAAGTGCTGAATTACTACTCATACAGGTCACTTTATTTGACAAATTAAATTTGTGGGGTAACGCAGTGCTGTTTTACTAGGTCAAAACTTGGTTAATCAAGAAAACAAGAGATTTATACAATAAGTCGTGTTGAACTATATAACAATGAGTCATTTTCTGTCAATAAAAGGTATCCAAATATTTGCTCACCTGTCTAATAAAATATTAATATTAAATCTATTATCTAATATTTAAGCTGCTCACCAAGGAATTTGACTGAACCTTCTGCAAGAAAGAATGGGCAAATTTTTCCCAATCTAGGTGAGCAAAGCTAGTACAGACATATCCAAAAAGATGAATGGCTGTAATTAAAGCAAAAGGTGGCTCAACAAAGTATTAAATCATGGAACTGATCACTTTTCAAACCCCCTTATTCTAGTTTTTTTAAGTTTCAGAACTGTTGCTTTTTCTTTCATTACTTTGATGTTGTAAGGCAAAATTTATAAATAAAGCTGAAAAAGGTCTCTTTTTTTTAATGGGGTTTGATTTAAGGGGTCAGACAAATAAGCTATTTCAAAAGGGTATGATGACTTTCTATAGGCACTGTAAGTCAACAAAATATATAACATTGCTCTAGTTTTTTTTTTATATTTTAATCCAAAAATCTTACTAGGATCAGACTACACTTATCGTGCTATATATTTTTGATTCTCTACACAATCAGCTCATAAGAGTCACTCTAACACTCATATCATATTAAAGGTTCTAAACATCTTTTAGGGCCACTGTTTAATAAAGAGGTTATGTAAGGGAAAGTAATGCACCAGTGCTGTTGCTACTAGCTGGGCTTCCAGATACATTGTCAGGAACTCCGCTGATGTACAGTCCATTCTCTCCTGCGTAACGTGACACTGTCCGCTTGCTATAACACACATTTACACCATTATTAGACTCTCACTGTATCGTGTTGCTGCATTTTTCCTCTCCAAATAACCTCTCACTCATCTGTGTGTGACTGACCTTCCCGTGGCTTCGTGATAGGCCAGTTCGAGCAATTCTGCAGAGGTACGAGCTGGGTCTCTCTGCTCACTGCCCTGCAGCTCTGCCATGTTCTGTCGTGTCTGATGGTGGATCTGGATTGCCTCTCCAGAAGGACCTTGAACATCCATACAACATTATATAAAAACATGTAGAGAACAGACTCTAGTGACGGTTTAGTGGTCATTATGCATAATATTGACCAATCAGAATCAAGTATTGTATGTATGTGGCAATTCACACTACGAGCTTAAGCGGCGCTTGAGCAGAGAGTGAGCGTAACTACATCCTCACTGCAGCTGCAGACATGCAACTGTATTCACACTGGAAGCATTTGTACAGCGTCACAGCAGCGGCTCCAAGCTTCATATAAATTGACCATTTCTTTACAAAGATAACTATGTCATTTATAAACTTGACAGTCTTGAAAATATGTTAATATGGGGAGGTGTACAACATTCGCATATAAATGTAAAAAAAAAAAATAAAAAAAAATAAATAAATAGAATAAATACAGTAGCATGCGAAAGTTTGGGAACCCCTTGCAGAATCTGTGAAAATGTGAATAATTTTATCAAAATAAGAGATCATACAAAATGCATGTTATTTTTTATTTAGTACTGTCCTGAGTAAGATATTTTACAAAAAATATGTTTATATATAGTCCACAAGACAAAAAAATAGCTGAATTTATTAAAATGACACCGTTCAAAAGTTTGTGAACCATTGGTTCTCAATACTGTGTGTGGTTACCTGATGATCCACAACTGTTTTTTTGTTTTGTGATGGTTGTTCATGAGTCTCTTTTTTGTCCTGAGCAGTTAAACTGAGCTCTGTTCTTCAGAAAAATCCTCCGGGTTCACCAGATTCGTCAGATTTCCAGCATTTTTTGCATATTTGAACCCTTTCCAGCAGTGGCTGTATGATTTTGAGATTCACCTTTTGAAGGACAATTGAGGGACTCAAACTCAATTATTAAAAAAGGTTCAAACATTCACTGATGCTCCAGAAGGAAACACAATGCATTAAGAGCTGGGGGTGAAAACTTTTGAACAGAATGAAGATGTCCAATTTTTTCTTATTTTGTAAAAAAATAAAAATAAATAATAATAATAATAATAAATAATAATAAATAATAATAAATATATATATATATATATATATATATATATATATATATATATATATATATATATATATATATATATATATATATATATAAATAAGACACTTAAATGTTTGCCAGAAGACAAATTAAGTACAATTTACCTTGATCTACAAATTCAAAAAGTTTTCAGCTCCCGGCTCTTAATGCATTGTGTTTCCTTCTGGAGCATCAGTGAATGTTTGAACCTTTTTTAATAGATGTGTTTGAGTCCCTCAGTTGTCTTAAGTGTGAAAAGATGGATCTCAAAATCAACGGGTTCAAATATGCAAAAGATGCTGGAAAACTGAAGAATCTGCAGGACCCAGAGGATTTTTCTGAAGAACAGAGCTCAGTTTAACTGTTCAGAACAAACAAGGGAATCATGAACAACAATCACAAAACAAAAAAGTCATAGATCATCCAGGTAACCACACACAGTATTAAGAACCAATGGTTCACAAACTTTTGAACTCCTTTTAATAAATTCAGCCATTTGTTTTTTTTTGGTGACTATATATATAAACATATTTTTTGTAAAATATCTTACTCAAGACAGTACTAAATAAAAAATAACATGCATTTTGTATGATCTCTCTTATTTTGATAAAATTATTCACATTTTCACAGATTCTGCAAGGTGTTCCCAAACTTTCGCATGCCACTGTACATAAAAGCCTTGTGTCATCCATTGCTTTGTGTTTTGCATCATCTGCCGTGTGTACGTTTACATTTTTTATGGCATAAAAAAAAGCGCAAACTCGTTTGATTTGGGTAGTGCTAGAGCCTATATACCCATCTATGTAATAACAAAAAAAAAAAAATGTTTTTATATAATTTTTTTTTTTCCTATTTTAATTTAGTTTGTTATAATACACCATACTTCCACCCAAACCGAATCATTAAACACAAGTTTAATTGGGTAAATTTTCTATAAATATTTTTGATTCATAATTTTCTTTTCTGACATACTCCAATTCTTGTTAAAGCTGCAGTCCGTAACATTCTTTGGTTAAAAATGACCCAAAATCAAATTTTGAACAAGTACATAACCAGCCAGTGTTCAAAACTATCTCTTTACCTTAGCCCGATTCACGACAGTAAGCTTGTAATAATGTTTTATAATAAATCGATATTGGTGGATTTCCACGGGAAATTCGAGCATGCAGCAGTTTGTCTTTGCGTCATTACGTCACGTCTGTAAACAGAAAGGAAGGAGTCCCTGCTAGCAGACTATGCTGCTGGTAGTGGATCATTTATAGTCTTTTCTCAAAGCAGCTGCAAAAATTAAACTTATCATTTTGATGGCAGATTGTAATCCAGAAAGGTCCAAATGACAATCATCAGTGACAAATGTATATTCAGCCGTGGTCAGAAAGCAAGACTTCGGACTGTGGAGTGTCTACCGAAATTGAAATCTACAGGTAAAGCTAATACACACTAAATACACAGTCACACAATGCTTATATTGTTAACATTAAAAATTTGAGAACAAAGTATAACAACAATAATTTGCACGGTTTGATGCAATATGAGCTAAGCAATCATTAGATTTAATCACCATTGGCAGTGTGATTTATTGTTGGCCTAATGCTTTTTCCCCTCAGTTGGTCAGAACAAAAGTGGCAGACATGTTACTTGTTCAGATCACATTTTCTGGTAAAAATTCAAACTTTGGTCATACTTCAAGACTACAATCTGTGATTCCAAAGTACAGTGTCCACACCAGAATGGTGACTGACAGCAAACATTAGATTCATCCATGCGAAGAGCTGTGCTGATGCACAATGCAAGTAAAGATAATAATTCCGCATATAAGTGCAAATGCAGGTTTCAAACAGAGATGGCGACTAAGAGGCAAATCTTTAAAGTGCCCCAATTATGGATTTTTGAAAATTACCTTTAATATAGTGTGTAACATAGCCCTAAATGAATGAAAACATCCTGCAAAGTTTTAAATCTGAAAGTACACTGTATATAAAGTTATTGTCTCTCAAAAGTATGTGATGATACACGGGTCAACTTTTTGAGCAATGTTCTCAGGCAATGTCGCTGAGCGCTGATGCTTTGGCACTTTCCCTATTGAGAATGGGAAGCAAATTTCGATCTGAAGTATCCAGATAGAAATTTGTTGCCCATACTCAATGGGAAAGTGCCCAAGTATCATTGCTCAGTGACATTGCCTGGCAACATTGCTCAAAAAGTTGCCCTGTGTATCATCACCTTAAGAGTCGACTCGGAGTCAATTAAACGAGTCATCTGTAAAACAAATCCCAAGCCGTTTCATTTCGATGTCACAACGAAACATTAGCATATTGCCTGCCCACTTATTGCACACACAGATGCCAGGGAAATTTATTATTTTTTTTTTTTCAACAATACCACAGCAGTATAATCTTTTGTTGTGTTCCCGTCATTTTACTGTTGACTGCTTCTCAAATCTCGGGGAGTTTAACACAGGATTCACAAAATGCTTGGTCTTAAAATATGGCTCAATGCCCAGTTTATTTGGACCAGCTTGCTCCTCTGAATCTCAACCTGTAAGTATGATGTATATATTTTCTAGCGATCATTCAAAATTCATAGTTTTGTATGTTATGTAGTCTGCATGTCTCCTGCTAACCGGCTAACTCTCGTTTCAGTAGTTCTGATATTCAGATGTGGGTCTAAAATTGTCTAAAAATGTGACGATTAATGCAGCTTGTCTGTCTTATTACTTGAAGTAATGATCAAGGATGGTGCACGACTTTTGTTTACAGAGTGTAATGAATTATCAGCTATTCACCTTTCTGCTCGGCTTTTTATTATTCCAGTAGAGAGGAGCTCTATCTGTATTGTAATGGGATGTTAAATTGCTAGTCCGCACTAACTAGTTATAGTATTCTCTCTGTAAACAGTAAACATGCATTTTAATGTCAAACAATGATATAATGTTAGCCATTTTTCTTTGTTAATAGTTATGACGAAAAAGTCTGTGTACACATCTGGCCTAAATGTTTATCTTATGTTAGAGGTTTTCAGCTTCACTTGGCATTCTGATACAGATGCCACAAGTGCACTTACATAAAGTATAACAGTGACGCTGCTATCACATCTTATAAATAACACAAACTTAAGTGACACTTACCATAGAGAAAGGTCCTACTCCAGTTCTTGTTGATCAATTACTTCAGACGTTTCAGTGTCGGACTCTGGCTCAAACTGATACGGTAAAATCGATGCCATCTTTTCGGTCCATGCATTGTATACAATGTCTTGCAAATTGATAGCTGTCATTCAGTTATAGCAATGGTCAGTAGACCAATCACAAAGGATTGGGCCATCTGACCAATCAGAGCAGTGTAAGCTCACAGAAAGGATATTAAATTAAATATATATTATGAGAAAACGCAAATGTTTTTTGACCTTGCATGCATGTAAACCTGTTGTAGGAGACTCCCAAAACACTATTAGGAACCTTAAAAAAGACATAATAGGGCACTTTAAAACAAACTAGAGATTATTCTGTGCACTTTGAGCACTTTTTGTGTATAATCCTATTTATTTTGTTCATCAGAAGTGTGTTTTTACTTTACTTGAGCGTCAGCAGCGCAGCAAAAATAGACTCGCGCAGAAACCCCCGCTTCACTGCTGCTCACGCAACGCTCCTGCTTGACGCTAACCCGCTGCTCCTGCTCCCAGTGTGAATGCATCCATAGGTTAACATGCACACCGGAAAAAACATTTGAGTCAGATTTGAAACTCAAAAGGTCATGGGTTCGAGTCTCAGTACCGGCAGGAAATGTAAGTGGGGGGAATGAATGAACAGTGCTCTCTAACACTCTCATTAGCCACAACTGAGGCACCTAGCCTCCAATCGCTCCCCAAAAATGTCTGCCCACTGCTCCGGGTGTGTGTTCCAAGTATGGGACACCGTCACTTTCATTTTTTGCTTTTTATCTCTTACCCACAGGAAATGTGTGCATCCAGCGGCGACGGTTGGAGGTGAGTTTCATTGGCATGCGTGAGGGGGCAAACGGGTTGATGAGGGCCCTCTGGGGTGTGTAACCGCCCGGCCGTACATGAAGGGTTGACTCAGCACTGCCCACTGTGAAGCGGCCTGGAGCACTGGAGTCCCTCTGGGAATCTACCATCTTTTCAAGCAATTCTGCAAAGACGAGACAGGCGAGAAGCAGCGAGCATCAACCAGATGTTTCTGTCTACATCAACACACAGGTACACTCTGAATGGTTCTGTACCTCTTGTGCAGCTGGTGTACCCGAGGGAGCTGCTGACCTCATATTGGCCCTGAGCCGGACGTGGAATGAGCAGGATGTTGGAGATGTGTCCCAAACTGTCATCTGATGCCAGGCTCCTCTGTTCATCTGGTCCTGTAGGCCTTGTTGGGGGTGAATTGCCCACTATACCTCCACCGACATCTGATGAGCCCCAGCTTTTCCTGCTGGCTGACTCCCTGTCCCGACCTGACCTGACAAACATTATCACAGGGTAATTGTTTAAACTACCATATAAAGGAGGAAGTTGGTCAAAAATGAAAAACGACAGGATATTTATTTGTTTAATGTACCTGAAGTTGGTGGACCTCTGGGCTCTTGAGGGCCCAGGAAGTCTGAAGACCTGAGCATCGTATGCATCATAGTCCACCTGGATCGGAAGGCTGTTCTCAGCATCTTTTGGAGCACCAAGAGCTGAGCAACACAAATCCAGTTCAAGTCAATCCACGGCAAACCCATATATAACCTTAAACTACCTACAAGTGATGCAAATTGCTTACAATGTTCTTTGCTGCTTCTGGCTTTTTCAGCTTGAGCCTTAAAATAAAAAGGCATCAGAGTGACAGCAGCATCATTAGCAGTTTTACAAGCGTCAAGTCATTCTTGTAATAACAATGTTACAAAGTCACAAGGTTAGTGTAAGTGTGCTATTTCTAACCTTCTTTCCAGCCAACTTGATCCGTGGTGTAAAACAGCTGCATGAGTTCTGGCTCTTTGATGTGTAAAAGCTGTAAAATTCACATTTATTATATTGAGTTCATCTGCCTTAACCTGTGAATCTTTTAACACTATGGCTGGGTGACATGGACAAAAATATCATCACAATATTCATTTCATTCCATTAATGGGGAAGGAAATACGTTCCACATGTTTGTTACACCTCAAGAATGAGTGTAAACATAAACTCCACAGTATAAGCTACCTTTTAATTTAAAGCCGCATGAAAACCGATCCCAACCCCAATAATTCTGATTTCCATTTTTTTTTTCTGAATTCAACGTTGAATGATTTATCACAAATTTATCAACAAAACTGGTGTCCAATGAAATGAATTCATAAAACTTTAACAATTTAATCAATCTTTTAAAATGTAATGAAAAATAACAATTATTTTACAAAACATTGCATTTTTGCAATGCTGTATATGAATTGTATACTGTATAAATTAAAGGTGCAGTAAGTGATTTCTGAGAAACACTGTTGAAAGTGGATTGGACCAAGCAGCACAACACACTTGTAGCCAATCAGCAGTAGGGGGAGTATCCACTCATGATGGGGGAGGAGAGAGAGTGAGCAAGAGGGAGATTTGAAGAAAGACTCTAGAAAGAGAGATGGCTGAGAGACATTACAAAAGAGAAAAGCTCAGAGGAATATCACTGGAAAAAGAAGGGTTTATGATCAGTTAATATTAATGACCTTTGGACCCGCATTAATATTAAACAAGCTTTCCAGCGCTGGAGAGACCTAAGCGGGAAGGTCTGAAAATGGACGGCAAGGTTGGTTAACACTGGTTTTGCGGATTCACAGAGACAAGATAAACTGTTGTTGTAATGTTAGATATAGTAACAGGACAGTTTAGAGTATCGTTTGTCTGGAGCTGGTATGCTGCTGACAACTAACAACAAACTCTTGCTTGTATATACTATGCTTGTATATACTGTTCTGTATGTTAATTTATTCATCTTCCTTAACTTTCTTCAATATTCGCTTTATTTTTCATGCATTATTTTGCTTTGCTTCAGCTATGATAAAGAGACATTTATTCTTGCATTGCATGTTCGTGCATTTATTGATTTCAAACATTAACAGTGTTTCTCAGATATCACTTACTGCACCTTAAAACAATTGGAAAAAAAAAAAAAAAAAAAAAAAAAAAAATTATATATATATATATATATATATATATATATATATATATATATATATATATATATATATATATATATATATATGATATTCATTAAAATAATAATCAATGTAAGCAATGTTTTAATAAAATACATTAATATTATTATTATTAATATTGTACTATTCAATAATAAATATAGCTCTATAGACAGGGGTGCACATTAGAGGTACGCAGGTACGCATGCGCGGTAAAAATAAACTATGCGTACCAGAAAACATGGAGGGAAGCGCTTTTGAGTACCGGTTCACAGGGATACGTTTACTTACTGTATTAGGATTTTTATCCATCTCTGGTAAAATAGCAATCATGATAATATGTGTGTTCTTTAATTATTAGGTATGCAACGGATCGCAGTTAATCCGTGATCCATACGGATAAGGTCCAACGGTTCGGCACGCATGTGATTCGCGGATTAACTGCTATATTTAACTATCATAGAGTGAAAGTTTGTAATTTGGACGTGTTTTGTCTCGCCAATTAACACATTCAAACGACTTTAAAAGCGGAAGAAGAGGCGAAAATCGGGACTCGCGAACTGTAATCTGTGCGCACAGCCCCCCGAAACGGGCGCATTATGAGAGTCAGACAGCGCACGAACACCGAATTAATTCCGCTTTCGCGTTTACTTGCGCTTGAAAGGAAACATACACACAAAATTATGTCAAAATACCTGTCTCGGCAAGTATTCTCTCGGTTATGTCATAAGTGAAGTGTTGAGAAAGAAACCGGATGTGTGTTAGTTATTCGGTCCGTGCTTTCCTTCTTAAAGTGACAGCAGCCTTTGCTGTCATTAATTTTAGTAAAAAATAAATTAAAACTCATTATCATCATCATCTACCATGTTCGAGAGAAAAGAAGATAGTGAGGAGAGCAGTCAGGAGGAAAGTGGTTAGGACAGCTTTTAGGATGTGTCGTGTAAAGTGTGAGTACCAAGAAAAATCTCCAGGTACTCCCTTGAGAACCAGACAAAAAAAGTTATGTGCACCCCTGTCTATAGATGAAAAAAATGCTGAAAATGGGTGGAGGGACAACCGCCCATATCAATGACACTCAAAAGTGGGTAACTTGGCCCAGTAAGCAACCACTTAGTAACCACCCAGTACACCCTAGTGACCACACCTAAAAACTCACCTGTGGTTGATCCAGTGAGGCAGGTTGTAGTCATCGCCAATTCTGGAGTCTCCGTGCACTGTGCGATTATGTAACTAATAGAAATGATACAAAAATGTTATTTGTTTTGACCCCACTTAAAAGTATTAAAACATTCACATCTGATTTTATGCTCAAATGTCAAAACTAATATGGTGTTAGCTAACCTTGAAGAGAGGAACAGCATGGAGAGGCTGCTCTCCCATGCATACCAGATCTACACCGATGCCTGTTAAGAAGATACCGTACCATTAGCATCCACTGCAGTGTTACAACACAAACAGCGTTTGTACAGCGCACTCACTGACCATTGTCGATCATGCGCTGTTTGGTGAGGATCATGAGCAAGCGGTCCACCTCGAACACACCCACTCCTGGAGTAATGACCACCGACATCTGACCCGTACGATCAAAGTTACGGTTGATGTAGTGCTTATCAAAGACTGAAAGAGACGAATCAGGACACTGATATTAAGACAAACTGCTCTACTCAAGTGTCATGGGTAATGACAATGGACTAATTACACAAATACAAACCATTGAAAGACAGGTTTATAGCTTCCAGGTAATTTCCCTGAGCAGAAGTGGAATTATGCCCACATGGATATCCATCTGCAATATTGAGACATTAACAAAAAATGTGTATGTCAATGTGCTAGTCCTAGTTCACAGAATTGCCATAATGCCATATTCAAACACACAGATAAAGATGTTCTAAGAATAAGTTATAAGTAGTAAGAAGATATTGTAAGATTTTTTTAAAAGAAATTAATACTTATTAAAGGGATAGTTCACCCAAAAATGAAAATGTGATGTTTATCTGCTTACCCCCAGGGCATCCAAGATGTAGATGACTTTTTTCTTCAGTTGAACGCAAATTATGATTTTTAACTGCAACCGCTGCCGTCTGTCAGTCAAATAATAGCAGTGATTGGGAACTTGAACAATAAGAGTGGAAAAATTTCCATAGACAAATCCAAATTAAACCCTGCGGCTCGTGACGGCACATTGATGTCCTAAGACACGAAACGATCGGTTTGTGCGAGAAACCAAACAGTAATTATATAATTTTTTACCTCTAATACACCACTATGTCCAACTTCGTTCAACTTCCGGCTAGTGAGGTCTGATCGCGCTCTGACAACGGAAGTGATGTCTAGCGCTCATTGAAGTATATGGGCGAGACATCACTTCCGTCACCGGAGCGCGTTTTTTGACCTCACTAACAGGAAGCTGAACGAAGTTGGACATAGTGGTGTATTTCTCGCACAAACCGATCGTTTCGTCTCTTAGGACATTAATGTGTCGTCACGAGCCGCAGGTTTTAATTTTGATTTGTCTAAGCAAGTTTTATTTACTGTTATAGTTGAAGTTCCCATCTACTGCTATTATTTGACTGACAGAGGGCAGCGGTTGCAGTTAAAAATCATAATTTGCGTTCGACTGTAAGCAGATAAACATCAAATTTTCATTTTTGGGTGAACTATCCCTTTAAGAAAGGATGCATTAAATTGATCAAACGTGACTTTTATAATCTTACAAAAGATTTCTTTTTCAAATAATTGCTGTTATTTTTAACTTTCTATTTATCAAAGAATGCAGAAAAAAGTATCATGGCTTTCACAAAAATATTAGGCAACACAACTGATTTCAACATTGATAGTAATAAAAAAATGCAGCAAATCAGTATATTAAAATCATTTCTGAAGGATAATGTAACACTGAAGACTGGAGTAATGATGCTGAAAATACAGCTTTGACATCACAGGAATAGTTTACATTAATAAATATATTCAAAACTGACAATTATAAAAAGTTATTTTAAATTATTACTGTATTTTTCATCAAACAAATGCATCCTTGGTAAGCATAAAGACCAAAGTATACTTCGGCCATCCATGTTCCGTGCCGGTCCAGGACACACTGTCCGTATGATGTAATTTTAGTCAGTAATCATCATCAGGAGGCTCCACGGATGTCTGCGCACACTGTGCATGTGCAGCCCAATTTTTGTGTCCGTGTAGATTGTGTGCATACAACAGTGCATGTGTGAGTGACTGGAGCGCTTGAAAACAAAGTCCACTAAAGGAATATATTTTGCAAGGCCCAAGCACTTAACTGTGCTTGAGACAGAGTGGAATGCATTTGGATTGTATCTGCATACGCACCTGCTACTTTAAGACGCACCAGCACAGGATACTGAATGAAAAGCTTCTTAATGGTGATGAGCAGAGATGTCCACTCATCACGTCTTTCATTCTGGGCTACCACCCTGGAAGAGAATGAAAATAAGGACTTCTGCTTAAACCAGTAGAAAGCTTCAAGTCTTAATGATTAATGAACTTCCAAACCTGTAGAAATCCTCATAATACCGCCCCTCATGATCTTGTCGGATTGACGCTCTTTGCATCTCTGGGAACTCATCTACATGAAGAAAGACACACAATAAATTATTACGTTATCAATTATTAATATTCAAATTATACAACCCAGGCAGTGTTCTAAATATGAAACATTTACCCAGTGATTTGGCCGAGTAGAAGGTACGAGAGAACAGCACCACTGTAACCTCATGACTGCAGTTCTTCTCCTAAAATTAGTGGCTACATGTTAACAACATGCCATGAGGCCAATTATATTACTGGTCAGTGATGAAGTTGACACTCACTTTCCATTTGGCAAACAGATCTGAGAGGAAGCCATTGACAGCTTTCTCAAAGTAAAGATCACCTGTGAATGAAGACAGCAGCTTATGTGATCTTATATAACAGATTTATTCTTCAAATATACATAATAGTAAAAAAGAAAAGAAAAAGTCTATTTACCATAAATATCAAAGTCCCACATCTCACAGCTCATCTGAATGAATATATAAACCATCGCAGAGGTGGATCGAAACACCACCTAGGTGGAGAAAACAGTTATAGTTACAGAAAATGGCATGTGGGAGAAAAAAAAAAGAAAAACATATGGATGGATAATAACACTAATTGCATTTCCAAAGAGATAGTCTCACCCTTGTGTCTTCACTAATGTAGCCACAAGTGACCTTCTCTCCTTTAACCCACAATTCACTGGCCTGGGCCCTGAAATCATGATAAAACCAACATTTTTTTTAGTTATACATATACTACTGTTCAAAAGTTCAAATATCAAATGTTTTGATATTTTTAACAGGTCATCAAAGCTGCATTTACTTGATCAAAAATACAGTAAAAACAGTAATATATATATATATATATATAAATGTAATTTATTCCTGTGATGTGATTTTTAGCATCATTACTCCAGTCTTCAGTTTCGCATGATCCTTCAGAAATCATACAAATGCTGTTTTGCTGCATTTCTTCTTATTATTATTAATGTTCAAAACAGTTTTTGTCATTATACACTTAATTTCAGAATTCTTTGATGAAAGTTCAAAAGAACAGCATTTATTTGAAATAGAAATCTTTTGAAACATTACGTCTTAACTGTAACTTTTGATCAATTGAATGTCTTTGCTGAATTAAAGTACTAATTGCTTAAAACAAGAAAATCTTGCTAATCCCAAACTCTTGAATGGTTGTGTATGTTATATATGAGTTAACACTTCTGTCTGCAGAATACTTGAATTGACCAATCACAATCAAGACTGTTTACAGACTGTTACAATACAGACTGCCTATAATAATAGATGTTACCTGATTCCTGCAAACTCTACTTTCTGTGTTACATACGCACAAGTGCTCACCTGAAAGAACATCATGGAGACATTAAGACCATTGCAAGGCATCAAAAATTAATATCTCACTTCTAATACATCTCATTTCTGCAAATTCTACTCACTAAGCTCTTCTTCAGTCTCCACATGTCTCCTCGTCCAATATACTGATCTTTGAAGGTGAGCTCCACCAGATCCAAAGTCACATCCTGTTAAATTTCAATAGAGTATTTAAGCAATAAGGTATGAAAGGCTGTGCTATATTGTGAATATAGTCTGTAAATAAATAGTAGGACTGTGCAATAAAGAGTATTTCTGTATAAAATACCTTTGGATCAACAATATTGATGACGACGTCCTGGTAGGCGCGAAGCTTGAAGGCCTGAGCCACTGTCTGATCTACACTGATAGTTTCTGTTAGTGGACAAATACACTTCAAAAATGAACACTGAGATGCAGCAGCCTAATAGTTACTCGTATAAAAAATTAAGCACCAATTAGTCATTTAAAATTCACCTTTCTGCAGGTCTTCTTTTAAACTCTTGACCTGCAGCAGCAGAGGACTAATACAAAGAGATTAAACATAGAAATATATTGACATTATACAATATTGTATAATATACAAGACAATCAAAGAAATACTTAGACAAAATAAGACTTTTATTCAATTTTTTTCTTCTTCACAAAGCAGTTTCATTTCTGACAGTAAAAAGTTTGGAATAATTATGATTTTTATTATGTATTTGAAAGTCTCTTACACTCAACAAGACTGCATTTATTTGATCGCAAATATGATACAAACTGTAATATTGCAAGTCATTATTACAATTTAAGATAGCTGTTTTCAATCTGAACAGGTTTTAAAATGTAATATTTTCTTTTTGATGCAAAATTCCTGAATTGTCTGCATCATTACTCCAGTTTGCAGTGTCACATGATCCTTCAGAAATCATTTATTATTATTATCAGTGTTGAAAACAGTTGTGCCGATTAATATTTTAGTGGAAACCATGATGCACTACTATAGATAGATCTTTTTTTTTTTTTTTTTTAATATATTAATACTTTTATTTAACAAGGACATTTCAAATTGATTCAGGGGACATTAAAGACATTTATAATGTTACAGAATATTTCTATTTCAAATAAAGGCTGTTCTTTTGAACTTTCTATTCATCAAAGAATCCTGAAAAATGTATCACAGATAAGAAATGTTTCTTGAGCATCAAATCATCATATCTGAATGATTTCTGAAAGATTTCTGAAGGATCATGTGACACTGAAGACTGAAGTAATGATGCTGAAAAGTCAGCTTTGACATGACATTTTAAATTGTAATAATATTTTACAATATAACTGTTTTTACTGATTTTTTTATCAAATGAATGCAGCCTTGGTGAGCATAAGACACTTCTTTCAAAAACTTTTACAAATCTTCACAACACCAAACTTTGACCGCCAGTGTATTTCTGTGAGATTGACCTGATAACACCAAAAAGCTCCTCCTCTCACCTGTACTCATCATTTGGATGTGCAATCTCAACTATATCCCCCATTTTAACCTGAGGAAAGACTTTAGGATTCATCATCAACTCGTCATCTGTGGAGAAACAACGAGTTGAGAGATGCATGCAAAAACATAAGCCAGCGACATAAACTAAAACTAATTCAATTTTTACGTTTTAACAATATTCTCACCACTGCCTCCAAAGCCCTTCTTATGCACCACAAGCTTGTATGACTTGTTCGCCTTCATGGTAACCGTCATCGTAGTCTTAAGTAGTACATCCACACGCACATTTACATGGAGAAAAATATCCAAATTAGGAAGCACAGTCAAACTCATGACAGTCCGTCATCCTGCTTTTTGTTTACAAGTCGCGTGACGCATTTCTTTCAAGACGCTCTGCAAAGACCTTTTCAAATTGTATGACCCAGGTTTATGAGATAGAAGGTCTATATTTAATTATAAACTGACGGTGCATAGTTTAATATATATATTCTAAATATAATGCAACATTTGTACTGTCTCCTGAACTAAGTGGACAGTGGCTTCTTCGGTTTAAGAATAATGAGGTGGACAGCGCCGCATAGCGTGCTGGAGATTAACAGTCATAACTAAATCATAGAACTAAATACAGACTGCCTCGATAATATAATATAATATAATATAATATAATATAATATAATATAATATAATATAATATAATATAATATAATATAATATAATAAATATAATATAATATAATATAATATAATATAATGTAATATAATATAATATAATATAATATAATTGTCTCTTTCATGTTCCTCGGCTTTGTCCCGAAATGTGCGTAGTCACGTGAATGCTTCACTTTGCATGAACCAAGTCCATTTACTATAACATTTAAAAAATATAAACCTGTAGCCTATATTATCATATATTCTATATAAACAGTATAAAAACGATAAAATAACAGCACAATTTACTTGCCTCAAACAACTCAGTAGAAATTATTAGTATTTTTCTATTTTTTTTTTGTTTTTTTTGTTGATCTATTTAATTTAATGTGAATTATATTATCAGAAAACTAAACATTTAGCGGTTTCAGGCTTTTATTTGTGCTTAATGGATGAAACAACGGAGCTACGCACTCGGGTTTATAGCTGCAATTTACCTGCCACAAGATGGCACTGTTTTCGACACTCTTGCTTTGAAACTTTTCCCGAAACATTTAGAGAAATATGGAACTAAATAATGCCAAATGTTTTTGAAATAAAAAGCTTGTTGAATTGCACTAATTGAAATATATATATATATATATATATATATATATATATATATATATATATATATATATATATATATGCATGCATTACCGTGCTTGCATTTAGATGCATTGTATTTTTAAGGCTTGCATTTTGGGCTGAAATTCAACATGGTTGTATATTTAAGCTATGAACATTTCACACATCATTATTAAAAATTCAATTATTTATATACACCTTTCATATTTCACTTCCAAAATATTCATTCTGTTTAAAAATACAACTTATAAAATTCGACCAGCAATTTTCAGTCAATTTTTTTTTTTTTTTTTTTTTCGCTTTACAAATTCACTTCCACAAATTCAGTGGTTCAAATTTGGCAGAAAATTCAACATTTCACATCCGGGAACTGCAGGAAAATAAGTAGAGTGCTGATGCATGATCGCCATCTGCTGTTAGTTGACTTCACCAGCAGGTGCCGCTAGCGGCTGTTTACAAAGCCCAGAGCAAGTAAGTCATCATTCATTCATAAAAATGGATTTGCAGAAATGGAGCAAGCAGTAAGTGAATATGTGATGATTATCTGGGCCAGTGTAAATGCAGAAAAGCTTATAAAGACACAAAAGCTGCATTTATGCTTCATTCAGTGTCTTTACGGTTACTTTCCCTATGTAGGCTACATGTAAGCAGCTTTCTCTCCAGTGAACGAGTTTATAACGTTCTCATATATTTCTCTCTGTTATTTAGTTTCCTGAACTTTATATCGTGGTGCTGTGTTGCAATACTAGGGTTTTCCTTAGATGTCATAGTATTCCCCTGCCATCAGGATATAAAACACTTAACACCGCTTAATGGATTAGATCATTCCACAGCTGTTATGAGTCAGTAAAACACCTTTACAATCCATCAAGTCAGTCACAAAGAAAATTCTTTTGTCAAACCAATCAACTTTAAATACAGATTTTCTGTTTACAAGTATTGCTCTATTATTCCACAGAACCAAACTGTGTGGAGTAAAGTTGTGTGTGAATATAATTTTCCAAAACAATAGTATTTGACTAAGAAATATAGACAACGCAAGTGGAATCTCATTAATATCGGAATCACATCTTAATAAAAAATCTAAACCACCAAGCTTTTCAAAAAAGCCCTAGATATGTGAAACCACATAGAGAAAAAAGCATGTCATCATGCGTTGGAACAAAAAAAGTTCCTAACCAGTTAATTCTGAACGATCCTATCAAGGCTTCAAAATCAAAGGCTTTTAAACCGCCATTTTTACATTCTTTAACTAACTGGGCCCTTTTTAAATAATGCGTTTTATTGTGCGATCAGACCTCACTAACCAAATGCTGAATGTAGTTGGACATAGTGGTGTTTTAGAGGTAAAAAATTATACAAATACTGTTCGGTTTCTTGTACAAACCGATCGGACATCAATGGGTCGTCACGAGCCGCAGGGTTTCATTTGGATTTGTCTGTCTTGTTTTTTTTATACTTATTGATAGAGTTCCCATTCACATGCATTATTTGACTGACAGACTAAAAATCATCATTTGTGTTCTACTGAAGAAACAAAGTTACCTACATCTTGGATGCACTGGGGGTAAGCAGATAAACATCAGATTTTCATTTTTGCTCTCAATTGGAAAAATATCAATGAGCAAATTGGAATGTAGATTAAAGAAATGGCTTCAAGCATGTCAATGGAAAAAATAACATATATTGTCAAAAAGAAACAAAATGTTTTCAAAGATGTATGGACACTCTTTATTAATTTCTTAAGGTACAGTGTTAATGTTGTTAACCTGCTACAACAAAAACAAGCTTTGAGGAAGTAGGGTAGCATCATGATCTCCTACATAGACCTGTATCTTTAAAAACTCCCTTCCCTTTTTAGGGGCCAAGTACCGAAGGTGCCTACCCAGTCAACAATTTGATCTCACAATGATGTCACTATGAGCTCACAATATTCTCATGCTGCGGTCATAATGTGAGAGTCACAGTGAACTAAAAGTGTAACCACACAGAGCTCTCACTGTGTGCTCATACTTTGTTCACAACATGAGGTCACTGCACACTCACTGTGTGCTCATACTGTGATCACTGTGTGCTCATACTGTGATCACTGTGTGCTCATACTGTGGTCACTGTGTGCTCATACTGTGATCACTGTGTGCTCATACTGTGATCACTGTGTGCTCATACTGTGATCACTGTGTGCTCATACTGTGATCACTGTGTGCTCATACTCTGATCACTGTGTGCTCATACTGTGATCACTGTGTGCTCATACTGTGATCACTGTGTGCTCATACTGTGATCACTGTGTGCTCATACTCTGATCACTGTGTGCTCATACTGTGATCACTGTGTGCTCATACTGTGATCACTGTGTGCTCATACTCTGATCACTGTGTGCTCATACTGTGATCACTGTGTGCTCATACTGTGGTCACTGTGTGCTCATACTGTGATCACTGTGTGCTCATACTGTGGTCACTGTGTGCTCATACTGTGATCACTGTGTGCTCATACTCTGGTCACTGTGTGCTCATACTGTGGTCACTGTGTGCTCATACTGTGATCACTGTGTGCTCATACTGTGATCACTGTGTGCTCATACTGTGGTCACTGTGTGCTCATACTGTGATCACTGTGTGCTCATACTGTGGTCACTGTGTGCTCATACTGTGATCACTGTGTGCTCATACTGTGGTCACTGTGTGCTCATACTGTGATCACTGTGTGCTCATACTCTGGTCACTGTGTGCTCATACTGTGATCACTGTGTGCTCATACTCTGGTCACTGTGTGCTCATACTGTGATCACTGTGTGCTCATACTCTGGTCACTGTGTGCTCATACTGTGATCACTGTGTGCTCATACTCTGGTCACTGTGTGCTCATACTGTGATCACTGTGTGCTCATACTGTGATCACTGTGTGCTCATACTGTGATCACTGTGTGCTCATACTCTGGTCACTGTGTGCTCATACTGTGATCACTGTGTGCTCATACTGTGATCACTGTGTGCTCATACTGTGGTCACTGTGTGCTCATACTGTGATCACTGTGTGCTCATACTGTGATCACTGTGTGCTCATACTGTGATCACTGTGTGCTCATACTCTGGTCACTGTGTGCTCATACTGTGATCACTGTGTGCTCATACTCTGGTCACTGTGTGCTCATACTGTGATCACTGTGTGCTCATACTGTGATCACTGTGTGCTCATACTGTGGTCACTGTGTGCTCATACTGTGGTCACTGTGTGCTCATACTGTGATCACTGTGTGCTCATACTGTGATCACTGTGTGCTCATACTGTGGTCACTGTGTGCTCATACTGTGATCACTGTGTGCTCATACTGTGATCACTGTGTGCTCATACTGTGGTCACTGTGTGCTCATACTGTGATCACTGTGTGCTCATACTGTGATCACTGTGTGCTCATACTGTGATCACTGTGTGCTCATACTGTGATCACTGTGTGCTCATACTGTGGTCACTGTGTGCTCATACTGTGATCACTGTGTGCTCATACTCTGGTCACTGTGTGCTCATACTCTGGTCACTGTGTGCTCATACTCTGGTCACTGTGTGCTCATACTCTGGTCACTGTGTGCTCATACTCTGGTCACTGTGTGCTCATACTGTGATCACTGTGTGCTCATACTCTGGTCACTGTGTGCTCATACTCTGGTCACTGTGTGCTCATACTCTGGTCACTGTGTGCTCATACTCTGGTCACTGTGTGCTCATACTCTGGTCACTGTGTGCTCATACTCTGGTCACTGTGTGCTCATACTGTGGTCACTGTGTGCTCATACTGTGATCACTGTGTGCTCATACTGTGGTCACTGTGTGCTCATACTGTGATCACTGTGTGCTCATACTCTGGTCACTGTGTGCTCATACTGTGATCACTGTGTGCTCATACTCTGGTCACTGTGTGCTCATACTGTGATCACTGTGTGCTCATACTGTGGTCACTGTGTGCTCATACTGTGATCACTGTGTGCTCATACTGTGATCACTGTGTGCTCATACTGTGGTCACTGTGTGCTCATACTGTGGTCACTGTGTGCTCATACTGTGATCACTGTGTGCTCATACTGTGATCACTGTGTGCTCATACTGTGGTCACTGTGTGCTCATACTGTGGTCACTGTGTGCTCATACTGTGATCACTGTGTGCTCATACTCTGGTCACTGTGTGCTCATACTGTGATCACTGTGTGCTCATACTGTGGTCACTGTGTGCTCATACTGTGATCACTGTGTGCTCATACTGTGATCACTGTGTGCTCATACTGTGATCACTGTGTGCTCATACTGTGATCACTGTGTGCTCATACTGTGATCACTGTGTGCTCATACTGTGATCACTGTGTGCTCATACTGTGATCACTGTGTGCTCATACTGTGATCACTGTGTGCTCATACTCTGGTCACTGTGTGCTCATACTGTGATCACTGTGTGCTCATACTGTGATCACTGTGTGCTCATACTGTGATCACTGTGTGCTCATACTGTGATCACTGTGTGCTCATACTGTGATCACTGTGTGCTCATACTGTGATCACTGTGTGCTCATACTGTGATCACTGTGTGCTCATACTCTGGTCACTGTGTGCTCATACTGTGATCACTGTGTGCTCATACTGTGATCACTGTGTGCTCATACTGTGATCACTGTGTGCTCATACTGTGGTCACTGTGTGCTCATACTGTGATCACTGTGTGCTCATACTCTGGTCACTGTGTGCTCATACTGTGATCACTGTGTGCTCATACTCTGGTCACTGTGTGCTCATACTGTGATCACTGTGTGCTCATACTGTGGTCACTGTGTGCTCATACTGTGATCACTGTGTGCTCATACTGTGATCACTGTGTGCTCATACTCTGGTCACTGTGTGCTCATACTGTGATCACTGTGTGCTCATACTGTGATCACTGTGTGCTCATACTCTGGTCACTGTGTGCTCATACTGTGATCACTGTGTGCTCATACTGTGATCACTGTGTGCTCATACTGTGATCACTGTGTGCTCATACTGTGGTCACTGTGTGCTCATACTGTGATCACTGTGTGCTCATACTGTGGTCACTGTGTGCTCATACTCTGGTCACTGTGTGCTCATACTCTGGTCACTGTGTGCTCATACTGTGGTCACTGTGTGCTCATACTGTGATCACTGTGTGCTCATACTGTGATCACTGTGTGCTCATACTGTGGTCACTGTGTGCTCATACTCTGGTCACTGTGTGCTCATACTCTGGTCACTGTGTGCTCATACTCTGGTCACTGTGTGCTCATACTCTGGTCACTGTGTCCTCATACTGTGATCACTGTGTGCTCATACTGTGGTCACTGTGTGCTCATACTCTGGTCACTGTGTGCTCATACTGTGGTCACTGTGTGCTCATACTGTGATCACTGTGTGCTCATACTGTGATCACTGTGTGCTCATACTGTGATCACTGTGTGCTCATACTGTGGTCACTGTGTGCTCATACTGTGATCACTGTGTGCTCATACTGTGGTCACTGTGTGCTCATACTGTGATCACTGTGTGCTCATACTGTGATCACTGTGTGCTCATACTCTGGTCACTGTGTGCTCATACTGTGGTCACTGTGTGCTCATACTGTGGTCACTGTGTGCTCATACTCTGGTCACTGTGTGCTCATACTCTGGTCACTGTGTGCTCATACTCTGGTCACTGTGTGCTCATACTGTGATCACTGTGTGCTCATACTGTGATCACTGTGTGCTCATACTGTGGTCACTGTGTGCTCATACTCTGGTCACTGTGTGCTCATACTCTGGTCACTGTGTGCTCATACTCTGGTCACTGTGTGCTCATACTGTGATCACTGTGTGCTCATACTGTGGTCACTGTGTGCTCATACTGTGATCACTGTGTGCTCATACTCTGGTCACTGTGTGCTCATACTGTGGTCACTGTGTGCTCATACTGTGGTCACTGTGTGCTCATACTGTGATCACTGTGTGCTCATACTGTGGTCACTGTGTGCTCATACTGTGATCACTGTGTGCTCATACTCTGGTCACTGTGTGCTCATACTGTGGTCACTGTGTGCTCATACTCTGGTCACTGTGTGCTCATACTGTGATCACTGTGTGCTCATACTGTGGTCACTGTGTGCTCATACTGTGGTCACTGTGTGCTCATACTGTGGTCACTGTGTGCTCATACTGTGATCACTGTGTGCTCATACTGTGGTCACTGTGTGCTCATACTGTGATCACTGTGTGCTCATACTGTGGTCACTGTGTGCTCATACTGTGGTCACTGTGTGCTCATACTGTGGTCACTGTGTGCTCATACTGTGATCACTGTGTGCTCATACTGTGGTCACTGTGTGCTCATACTGTGATCACTGTGTGCTCATACTGTGGTCACTGTGTGCTCATACTGTGATCACTGTGTGCTCATACTGTGATCACTGTGTGCTCATACTGTGATCACTGTGTGCTCATACTGTGATCACTGTGTGCTCATACTGTGATCACTGTGTGCTCATACTGTGATCACTGTGTGCTCATACTGTGATCACTGTGTGCTCATACTGTGATCACTGTGTGCTCATACTGTGATCACTGTGTGCTCATACTCTGGTCACTGTGTGCTCATACTGTGATCACTGTGTGCTCATACTCTGGTCACTGTGTGCTCATACTCTGGTCACTGTGTGCTCATACTCTGGTCACTGTGTGCTCATACTGTGATCACTGTGTGCTCATACTGTGATCACTGTGTGCTCATACTGTGATCACTGTGTGCTCATACTGTGGTCACTGTGTGCTCATACTGTGATCACTGTGTGCTCATACTGTGATCACTGTGTGCTCATACTCTGGTCACTGTGTGCTCATACTGTGGTCACTGTGTGCTCATACTGTGATCACTGTGTGCTCATACTGTGGTCACTGTGTGCTCATACTGTGATCACTGTGTGCTCATACTGTGGTCACTGTGTGCTCATACTGTGATCACTGTGTGCTCATACTCTGGTCACTGTGTGCTCATACTGTGGTCACTGTGTGCTCATACTCTGGTCACTGTGTGCTCATACTGTGATCACTGTGTGCTCATACTGTGGTCACTGTGTGCTCATACTCTGGTCACTGTGTGCTCATACTGTGATCACTGTGTGCTCATACTCTGGTCACTGTGTGCTCATACTGTGATCACTGTGTGCTCATACTCTGGTCACTGTGTGCTCATACTGTGGTCACTGTGTGCTCATACTCTGGTCACTGTGTGCTCATACTGTGATCACTGTGTGCTCATACTGTGGTCACTGTGTGCTCATACTCTGGTCACTGTGTGCTCATACTGTGATCACTGTGTGCTCATACTGTGATCACTGTGTGCTCATACTGTGGTCACTGTGTGCTCATACTGTGATCACTGTGTGCTCATACTGTGATCACTGTGTGCTCATACTCTGGTCACTGTGTGCTCATACTGTGGTCACTGTGTGCTCATACTCTGGTCACTGTGTGCTCATACTGTGGTCACTGTGTGCTCATACTGTGATCACTGTGTGCTCATACTGTGATCACTGTGTGCTCATACTGTGATCACTGTGTGCTCATACTGTGATCACTGTGTGCTCATACTGTGATCACTGTGTGCTCATACTGTGATCACTGTGTGCTCATACTGTGATCACTGTGTGCTCATACTGTGATCACTGTGTGCTCATACTGTGATCACTGTGTGCTCATACTCTGGTCACTGTGTGCTCATACTGTGATCACTGTGTGCTCATACTCTGGTCACTGTGTGCTCATACTCTGGTCACTGTGTGCTCATACTCTGGTCACTGTGTGCTCATACTCTGGTCACTGTGTGCTCATACTGTGATCACTGTGTGCTCATACTGTGATCACTGTGTGCTCATACTGTGGTCACTGTGTGCTCATACTGTGATCACTGTGTGCTCATACTGTGATCACTGTGTGCTCATACTCTGGTCACTGTGTGCTCATACCGTGGTCACTGTGTGCTCATACCGTGATCACTGTGTGCTCATACTGTGGTCACTGTGTGCTCATACTGTGATCACTGTGTGCTCATACTGTGGTCACTGTGTGCTCATACTGTGATCACTGTGTGCTCATACTCTGGTCACTGTGTGCTCATACTGTGGTCACTGTGTGCTCATACTCTGGTCACTGTGTGCTCATACTGTGATCACTGTGTGCTCATACTGTGGTCACTGTGTGCTCATACTCTGGTCACTGTGTGCTCATACTGTGATCACTGTGTGCTCATACTCTGGTCACTGTGTGCTCATACTGTGATCACTGTGTGCTCATACTGTGGTCACTGTGTGCTCATACTGTGGTCACTGTGTGCTCATACTGTGGTCACTGTGTGCTCATACTGTGATCACTGTGTGCTCATACTGTGGTCACTGTGTGCTCATACTCTGGTCACTGTGTGCTCATACTGTGATCACTGTGTGCTCATACTCTGGTCACTGTGTGCTCATACTGTGGTCACTGTGTGCTCATACTCTGGTCACTGTGTGCTCATACTGTGATCACTGTGTGCTCATACTGTGGTCACTGTGTGCTCATACTCTGGTCACTGTGTGCTCATACTGTGATCACTGTGTGCTCATACTCTGGTCACTGTGTGCTCATACTCTGGTCACTGTGTGCTCATACTGTGATCACTGTGTGCTCATACTCTGGTCACTGTGTCCTCATACTGTGATCACTGTGTGCTCATACTGTGATCACTGTGTGCTCATACTGTGATCACTGTGTGCTCATACTGTAAGATCACCATATAACACCACAAGAATTGTGTTAGTTCTCTGTTATCTAAAATGATTCAGTTAACTCAAACTTTTACACCCTCATTCTTTATTTCCATCGATAAAAACAATCAAACAAAAAGTCATCTTTTTCCTTTATTTGGTTTCCTTTTCAGCCTGGTGCTGGCGTTGGCCAAAAAAATGTCTGCAAATACATTCCGCGTCTGGTGTTGTTCTGGTGGTTACTTTTAGCTTCTTCACCTCTATTTCATTTTGTTTGTGAAAAGACCTGACACATTCTAAAAACACAAAGAGCAAGGTGTTAACATTACAATTTCTATAGCAGCATCCAGATGCACAAACCAAAACTTAAACACTTACTTTTCAAACATGTCAGGAGCACAGGTGGCAACACCTTTTTCCCATCTTTCCCCGTTCTGTTATACAGACAGAGAACATTGTCTGACGCTATAATAAGTCTTCTTTGGACAATTGTTGTGCATCCTAAAGAAAGTGTGTATCATAAAGTACTTTAAACTACACTTTTGTAGATCTACACTTTACATTCTTAATGATGTAGTGTTGCATCTGATGTCTGGGTAAAGTTGCTTGTTATGTTAATAAGAGGATGAATGTCAGTCACTTTGAGTTTTGGTAAATGGGAAGTGACGTTGAAGCTTTTAACATAAAACAGCTACAGTTCCGCAGATAGAAGTTGTTGTTAAAAAACTAGTCATATAGCGTGGTGAAATAAGGCTTTTTATCTTTAATATGATTGTCTAAGAGTAGGCGTACTTCATCTTTTTATCCAAAGAGCAATGATAGAGACAGATGAACTCATGTTGAGCTCACGCTTTACACACATGTTGAGGATCACAGTATGAGGATCAGATGAACTCACGTTGAGCTCACGCTTTACACACATGTTGAGGATCACAGTATGAGGATCAGATGAACTCACAATGAGCTCACGCTTTACACACGTTGAGTATCACAGTATGAGGATCAGATGAACTCACGTTGAGCTCACGCTTTACACACATGTTGAGGATCACAGTATGAGGATTGTGTGATGTCACTGTGATCATCGCATGATCTCACGTGTTGACTGGGATCTAAATTATTAATAAAGATAAGTTTTAACATCAGAAAGTTCTAAAGGTTTACTGTCAATCTACGGTGTTTTTTTAAGATATAGATGCTCCAACAGCAGTAATTTGTGTTGGGTGTGCAAATAACAACAAGGAACATCAAATGGGACTTCATACCTTTATAATAAAGATCGCGAGATGAACCCAACCTGTGGCACTTGGGTAAAATATAAATGTCCATTGCAAAACAAAAAAAACATTTCACATTTCTTCTGAATGATCTGCTCTCTGTCATCGTTCTTCAAGAAAGGATGCAATCTGAGCAGCGATCGTATCTAACAAACAAATGAGCCTGTGTCCAAAGTATATTTTGTTCAAAATAGTGCAGCAGTTTTAGTTATAATATCCAAGCAGTGCTGTCAGAGTTGTATATCCTCCTGGTATTTTCATTGTAGTAAATCTCGCAATCAAAACTTTCAGCCAATGCCACGATCCAACAACGTGTGTTCTGTGTCTCTTCCCCATGCATGCACACAGACACACATCAGTCTCGAATATTATGCAGCAAGCCATATTTTATAATTGTATAAAATAATCGAGAAAAAAAGCACAAAAACGGCTGAGATGCCAAATTCAGCGGCAGCTGAGGTAACATGACGGCAAACAGACAGCAGCGCAATACCTGTCACTCAAGTGACCACGCCCTTAATTATGCAGAACTTTAAGGCTTAATATAATTTAAACGGATAAGTTATAAAAAAATTCACCCCCCTCAGAGTTGTCATGAAGGGCAAAAATAGCAGTATAGACCAAAACCACAATTTGAACCAAATTGTAAACATGTTTTTTTCTGCTATAAACTTGGCCAATTTAACATGGGACTCTATGAGATTCTGCTCTCTTTTGGAGCCTGTCCCTAGCGGCCAATCGATGAATCGCAGTTTAAGTTACTTCCGTATTGGCTTCACGAGAGAAAGGGGGAGGTTGCCGCTTGTTGCTAACGTGGTCACTTCTAGCTAGGCGGGCGTGGTTTCAGCAACCAATCACATCAGCTCAAACCACCTCCCCGCCTCTTTGCCCATTTTCAGTTATCCGGGAGTGATGTGCGGTGACGCGCAGCTAAGATGGCCGCGGCCTCATTTTCGCTTCAAAACTGCTGTTCAGAACTCTATGGGTGACGTCACGGACGCTACGTCCATATTTTTTTACAGTCTATGGTTAAGACCAATATCGCGATGTATCATTATAGGATTGTCTAGCGATATATCGATTATCGCAGAATCGCTGACTCGCAATATTATCGTTATCGTGAGCCATTTATCGTGATCGTATCGTATCGTGAGGTACCCTCCGATTCCCACCCCTAATTGACAGCCACCATTTAAATGTTAATAAAAAACAAAAAACTAATTGAAGTAGAAATCATTTTAAATTTAGTAGGCCTATTATAACTTTATTATTATAAAAATGTCCTTAAGTCTAAAACAGGCAACGTGAACCACGAGTCACATAATTATTATTGTCTTGTTTGGGGCATAAGAAAGATTTTTTCATCAAATCCTTTTATCATTTATCATAGTCTGGACTGTCTTGATTATGCTGGTCACATGATTTGTTTCAAGTTTCCTGTGATCAATAAGTCAGCCTGACCTAAATCCAACATGGGCGCCATTGGTGAAAAATTCAAATTTTGTGAAAAGTAAATATATATTAATCTTACTTTTTTTCTGAAAAGCAAAAATGCAAAACAACTGCTAATATTAATTGTGAGCATTGTCTTAAGATGTTGAGAAAGAAAATTAAGTTATATGTTGCTCATGTTATTTACCGCATTTTGAAAAGTATGTAACTCCTGAGTCACGATGCCTGTTTAGGGTATAAAAAAGGATTATCCACAGTATTGACAATGAATGGTGTTTCAAGGTAAACTGGCCTCCCTGTACTGGTCATTGCATCATTGCGAATTCCAGGGTGATGAGTGAGAGGTGGATTGTGGGTGGTGGGAGGGTAGATATCTCATTAGAAATCTCATTCTAGGACCAGAGCCCCTAGGGAAGACCCTTATAAGCCCACCAGACCTCTGGGCCTACTGTACACAGTAGAGGGGAAGGGTTTAGCCTTTTTTTATACCGTAAACAGGCAACGTGACTCAGGAGTAACAACTCAATCTTAAATCCAAACTACATCAAATATTTCAAAAATTCCTTTGGATATGTTTTACTTAGGTCCAGATGATATAAAAAGTGACATGAAATGATTTTTTGCTGATCATTTTCCCGTCTTGCCTGTTTAAGGGTTAAGTCTATATGAAAATCAGTTCATTTTAATCTTCAATATAAATGTGGTACCAACTGATTCCCATGTATATTTTACAGCACTGGTTGAGAGATTTTTTTTTTTTCTTGAGGAAATTTGCCATGTACTATACCTGATATACAGTATATCCCAAATAACTGATATTGCATCGCAAGCTTGTGAATCGAAATGCATAACTATGATGACTTGCAGGAAATGGTGCAAAACAGAAAACAAAGTCCAAACAGGGTGGTATTGTGACATACTGATAAGCAAGGTAAATAGAAAAAGGGGAATCAGCAAACCAAACAAATGCAGAGTTCAATGTCCTTCATTTGGATCATCAATGAAGTTAAAGAGACCTTTCTGTTTGTTGTTCTTTACTGTGAAATATTTAACCCCAAAAATTAAAACTTATGTAATTCAACTGCATATAAAATCCATCCATTTTAATCACATAAATCCAATGTAAAAAAGTTAACTTTTACTTAAGCTTCCCCATCATGTTCAGTTGACTTGAATTAATTAAATAAAGGTTATGTTAACTGATAAACTGCAATTTAAGCTTGTTTAATACATAAAACTTACTCTTTTAATATAACTTATTCTTACTTGCTTTATATAACTACCTTAAATTAATTAATTTATTTATATTATATATAAGACAACTGTTTACAGCAGTTTTGTGCTTTCTCCGAAACTAACACAATGGTTATGGCTCCTTGTTTGACTTTTTAGTTTTAGGTCTGTGTGCCAAAAAGTTCTTAGATCAACAAGGAACCAAATTTCAACATCAAGCATTAGTCTTAGTATGGTAGTCAGTTTGTGCTTTTGCTTGTCTGAAACTTGATACATAACAGTAAATGGTTACATTCCCTGTAAATGTGTTAAAAAAAACAAAAAAAACAATCAGGACACTTGGGGAAAAAAGAAAAGCAATTTGAGGGATTATATTTGACTTCACATATAACAGGTTTTCTGTTAACTGTCACATTTCAGCATTTAGACATTCAGCAGCCAAAGTGTTCTACTCACAAGTTAACTTCCTGGACAAGGAATAGCACAAGGGCTAACATCTCTGTTAAAGGGTTAGTTCACCCAAAAATTAAATTTCTTTCATTAATTACTCACCCTAATTTTGCTCCAAACCCCTAAGACCTTCATTAATCTTCAGAACACAAATTAAGATATTATGTGTGTACAACCTCAGCTGCGTAGGAGACTGACATAAAAGGGAAGAAAGTCTGTTTTTTTTTTTTTTGCGCGCAAATAGTATTCTTGTCACTTCATAACATTAAGGTTGAACCACTGCAGTCACATTGACTATTTTAGCAATGTCTTTACTACCTTTACTACTATGTAGTAGTTTTAAACCCTCTGTTGCTACGCCAACATCCACTGGCTCATCCTCAGCGCTTTCTTTAAGGGTCACAAAAGGGCCCAGAGTGGTCTCAGAAATTCCTCCCTCAGTTCCTTCAGGATTGCAGTCCTAAGCAAGTAAATGAACAAATTAATAAATATATAACACCTTGTTTAGTTTCACTGAAATATTGGCAGCACACAGCATTATACTATATGTGTAGGTCATTACAAAAAAATATATACAGTACAAACCTGGAATTCTGGAAGAATTCTGGAGAGCTGGAAGTGTTGTAATGTCCCCATTGAGATACACACACAGACTCTTTATGACAGTCTCATTTGAAGTGTATAGCTTCGCACTGAAAAATATGACACAATATTAAAAACCGTGATTGGTTACAGTTCAATCTTTGTAATTAGTTCCAGAGAACTGCAATTTACCACACCTTGTCTGCAACTGCAATGTGTGTGATATCTTTTGTCCAGAAGCTCCTTTGCTGCTGAAAACTTTAATTTGATCAACAGTGTATCTGGCCAGCTGCTATGAACGTTAACAGAAGTGGCACAGTCGTTATCTGCATTAATTCTGCTTTTATCTGAGAGGAAAAAAGGAAGGAGGAAGAGATGGAGGTAGAGGAAACTATAGTAATTTACAAAAAAAATCTAATGTAAATGTAAATAACAAAAACACTAACTTAATTTACTGTGAACAGGTTGACTGAATCTCTCCTCAAAATGTTCAAGTTTAATCTTAGAATGTTTCAATTACTTAAACATATTGGATACTTCTGTGATGCTTCTTCCACACGCTTTACGTTTCCACAAAACTCACATATCTGAAAGTCAAAAAATAGAAAATCAACATCAACAATGTTACAAAGAAATTAAACGAGTAAATTTTAGTTTTAATACAAGAAATATGAAAAAATATTACACATACCATAATTGAGTTATTGTCCCACTGATGAGGTTTCTGAAATAGTAAAGATGACATACACTTTATTATTATTATTTATATATTTTTAATGAAATTACGACTTGAAAAGAATTCCTTTTTCCTTTTCATGGACTCGACTTTTAACAGGATTTTTATTTTTTTTTAGTTTATATACAGTTGATTGACAAACACACTCTGAAAAAACTATATTTCAAGCAAAGTAAAATGCACATCGAGATGACAAAGCAGGTATTTATATATATAACGTACTTGTAAAAGTACATAGTCAGTTGAATAGAGAATACGAATCTGACGTCACGCCACATTGAGTTCTGGGTAACTTCTTTGTTTATTCGCCATCTTGACAGCCTTTCCGTTATTGAGTTTAGTGCAGTAATTTGTTTTCTGTCATGATTGTGAAAAATGTCACCATTGTATGTCATTATGCTTCATCGATAATTGTGATAGTAACTCAGATCATCGTTCTGAGAGAAAACAAGACAGTGAAAAACGTTTTTTCGCCTTTTCTAAGTGTAAAAACACTAAGGGAAGCAGGTCGAGCAGATGACGAGAAGATGGCAAATCTATTATTAATGGCTCTGATTAAACCCACTGCTTATCACTCAATAAAAGAATGACATTGCTGTGTTTTTGAACGTTTTGATTTCGTTTGGTTTAATAATTAACATTAACTTTGCAAATCTGACTCTCACTGTGCTTGTGAATTAGCAGAACTTGATGGGGACATTCAAATGCTTAACAAGAAAAACGCTTCATGTGACAAACAAACAATTCTGTACATATTTATTAAAGCATACTGTGTGGAGATACGCAAATGAGCCCAAAATATGAACGCAACACGTTTATAAAAACTGTTTCCTCTCGTGTCCTCTCAAGAAAACGCTTAATGCACTTAGACTGATATTAAAGAGACCAAATTCTATTTACAAATAAAGCACATGCAGAAAAACGGATGAGACCAAAATATAAATTTTCAGTATCACTTAAAATGCAATCATTTTATACATTTTCTTTATAACGGTTTTATAAAGGTATGAAATTGCTTAGTGTGGTTGTCATTTATTGTTAAATAAATATAAAAATACATTGTGTTCGTGTCTGTCTGTCCGCTGAATTTGACCCATAATCTCCGATTCTCCTCATCTGTGATCGTGGAAAAGGGGGATTACAATGACAACAGTTGTAGGCCCACTCAGTATACTCGTTTAAGCACCATTTTAAATGTTTCCAACAAATAAATGAATGACTTTTCTCAGTGTGTTGATCACATATTTATTTGGATATCCATACGATGGCTGAAGCAGCAGTGAGCGTCCAGCGTGCGACACGGTAAACAGATCAAAATTGTAAACGAAATTCTACAAAACTTCAGTGAAAAATAAATAAATAAATAAAATAAAATGATCATGCGACGCGATAAAATAGCTTCTATTCACTGCAAACGACACCATAAAAAATTAACGTTCCACTTAATGGCAGAAACAAAACAAAAGGTAAGCAAGAATCCGTATTAATTTCAGTACGAGTAATAGACATAAGACAGTAAATGTCATATATGCGATGCTAAAGGCTACTTATGTTAACCATTGCGATAATGGTTTAATGTTTTATCTGTCTCTTCCCTGTGCTGTGCCTGTTGATTCCTGACAAATGCATATCTTTCACAGATTCACACACTCTGGTTAACTCATATAACTCATAACTAACAGGAGTCTTCTCTTCTCATGAGCTCCCTCTGTTGCTCTGGCTGAAAGGATCAGGATAGATAGACGGAGAGATCGCGCAAACGTCCTCGGATTGCAATCATCACATAATTTAGAGGAAAATAAATAGAAATGCTCAAAAAAGTGACGCAAACATAGGGTATGTTATCAATATATTTCTAAATGTGTAAGCCTTTGGATTTAAAAGCTTTAGTGGAGTTGTTTTTTGCGTTCTTGTGATCGCAAATAAATGGAAGCAGGCGCAGCTGAATATGTCTGTGTTTTCTTTTTATGTCAATATAAATATCAGTTAGATGTAGCATGATTGAGCTGCACTTCTGACATAAATTAATACATTACTATTACTGTAACATTTTTATTGTAAAACATTGTTCAAATATTGATGCTGGAATCTTAAATCTTTAAGTAAAAAAAAAAAAAACGTTCGCAAGTTCGGATCGTTAAATCTTGAATGACTGTCAACTGTTGAATGAATGAGTGTCCAGCTTGTTTACTTCGAACCGGAAGACGCTCCCACGTTTGACGCAAGGCCTCATGGGGCGTAGGAAACTTGTGGATACATATCTCGAAATGATCAAATTTACAAATACTTGTAAGACAACATAATATAACGTATTCATTAACGTAGATAACGTATAAGTTACAATAATGAAGTGTATTTGAGCAACGTTTTGGCTTATCTGCAAAGCAAAACGTTAGCAAAGAACGCTGGAATGACGAATCTGTTATTAAAAAAAATAATTATAATAATAACTCGTAATCTATCTAAATGCGAATATGATGCACGGTGCACTGTCAAGTCGACAGCATAACGTTATCTTAAAATTATCACAGTTACATATATTACTCCTTTTACAGATGAGAAGACCTAAAATAAAAGTTAATAACGGTCAATTCGCTTTAGCAAAAATGCGCCTTCACGCTAAAACTAAGAAAACAAGATAGAATAAACATAAAAATGGTTATTGTTTAAGTTTAAATCATTAATAAACATATCTTACCTTGTAAAACATCTACATCTCTTCATCCAAATCTTCCTTTTCGCTGAGTCAGACAGTAGATCGCCATTGCGCCTTCAGTTGTTGTTTTTTGAACTCAGACTTCAGTGAGCATGCGCAACACTTGCATTTGCGCCTTATGTAATTTGATCAGGTTGGTCTTGTATCCATTTCATTCATGTTGTATAAAAGTAATTTGGAGTAATAATAGGTATTTTTAGTAGTTTTTAAATATGTTTTATTAGATTTTTTTGCTTAATTTCAAATAGTGGCAAGAATCATTTTTTTGAGTGCATGCTAAAAGTTTCCCAGGTTTTTCCCCCTGGTCATAGTAGGACTGTTTAAGTCTCACTAAGTTAATAGCTGCTTTGTTAGCTGACAATTTATTGTACTGTGATCTAAGTTGTTAGGTTTGTTATTGTAGAGATCTGTTTCAAGTTGTTTTTTGTTTTTTTTTCTCAACTAATGTCTTCATTTCCAGTTGTGTACTGTTTTTTTGAGCTGGTAAAGCTATTTATTTGACCCCTAATAAAGGCCCTAAATGCCTCCCATCTTATGCTAGCAGATGTTTGAGAAGTATTACACACAAAATACATGTCAATTTGTTTATCTAAAAAATCTATAAATGTAGGGTCTGTAAGCCATCCTGGTTGAAGGCGCCATTTCAGGGAATCCCCCACAAGCTGTATAAATGAATGATATAGCTGCATGGTCAGATATTACTATTCTACTATACTGACAGTCATCAATTTTTAAAACAAGTTGTGCTGAAAACAAAAAATAGTCTATACATGAGTACATTTTATAAGTGCTAGAATAACAGGAGTATTCTACTGCATTAGGATTACCATGTCTCCATATGTCCAACCAATTAAATTCTTTAAAAAATTGTTTATTGTCTTCCTCGATCTGGTGTGAGTATTACCTAAACCTGATTATCTATCTCTTACTGGATCTAATGTACAGTTAAAGTGGCAGCTATTATGCATTGCATTGAGATTTGAGACATTCAGAAACAAATTATTATAGAATTTAGGGTCATCCTCATTTGGGCCATACACATTTATCAGATTTATATTTCCAAATAATAGCATACCCTGAACTATGACATATCTACCAGCAGGGTCCTTGATTATATTTTTGATTTGTAGTAGTACAGATTTATGAATTAATGTCATAACCCCACTCAGTAGATAGGTTGTTTGCAAAAAATAAAATAAAAAATTTGATTGCAACAATTTTATCCTGTTTGTCTTGTTTAACCTTTATAATTGTGTTTAAACCCCTACAGTTCCATGAGGTAACTTTCACCTTCAAACTAAGATTTGTAAAAAAAAAAATACATTAAGATTTGTAAAAAAAAAAATACATTGATGGAAACATACTCTGTTACGTACGTAACCTCGGTTCCCTGAGATACGGGAACGAGTACTGCGTATGGGGAAAAGCTCCTTTTTCCTCCTTGCTGAAGCCTTTTACAATAGCGCAGTGAAAACTGCACGTCTATTGGCTCAAAGGAATGAAACTCTTTGAGCCAATGATGGCGTGGCGTAGTCGCGCGAGCCAATGGCGAAATAGCGTGCCAACAAGCCCGCCAAAACGGGCGTGGCTTATGGCTATATAAGCCGGCGTTTCGCCGTTGGATTCAGTTTTAGCTCGACTGAAGCGATGATACTGAGCCGCAGTGTCGGGGCATGGCATAATACGCAATACTCGTTCCCGTATCTCAGGGAACCGAGGTTACGTACGTAACCGAGTACGTTCCCTTTCGATACTCTCACTCATACTGCCTATGGGGAACGAATACAATCACGCCGTGCCGCGACAGGGAACGACAAAACATTACTTGAGCGCCGAGGGGCTCAGAGGATATGTGAAGGGCTGAAAGCCGTTGAACCCTGGCCACAGGGGCCGGGAGGCCGTCTTTTCACACTGAGAGGACCCGAGCATGTAAGGTCGGGATGTCCAAGTTATAAAATCTGACAAAAGTGGACGGCGAGGACCAGCCGGCCGCCTCACAGATGTCCACAGAGTAAATGCACCTCTCTCTTGTCCGTGGAAGGAGGTAGCGCTGAGAGGGAAATAACCTGGGCTCTGAACGGGGTTGAGGGCACCTTGGGGACATAACCATGTCTGGGTTTTAGGACGACTTTGGAGTCATTGGGCCCGAACTCAAGGCATGCAGGGCTCACAGAGAGGGCCTGCAGGTCGCCGATGTGCTTAACCGATGCTAGCGCAAGTAGCAGAGCGGTTTTAAGCGTTAAGGGCCGAAGGTCAGCTGACTGCAGTGGCTCGAAGGGCGGACCCTTGAGGGCTGCAAGGACAGTGGAAAGGTCCCAAGAGGGAACAGTAAGTGGTCTAGGGGGATTAAGCCACCTAGCGCCTCTTAGGAAACTGACAATGAGGCCGTTTCTGCCCACCGTCTGGCCAGCAATAGGTGCGTGAAACGCTCCAATGGCAGCAACGTAGACTTTGAGCGTGGAAGGGGTGAGACCGCTATCCAGCCGCTCTTGGAGGAAAGACAGTATCTGGGATACGTCACTCTCCACAGGGTCGGTGCTGTGCGTTGAGCACCAGTCAACAAAGACAGACCATTTCTGGGCGTAGAGACGCCTGGTGGACGGAGCTCTAGCCTGAGAAATGGTATGTAAAATGTTCCCGGGGAGGCTTAGCGGCTCCCATCGAGGGACCATAGGTGCAGAGCCCACAGTTGGGGCAGGGGGTGCCAGATTGTAGAGGAGAGGAGGTCTCTTCTCAGGGGGATAGGCCATGGGTCTCTCGTGGAGAGCCTGAACAGCTCTGAGGACCAGGTTCGGGTCCTCCAGAGTGGGACCACCAGCAGGACTCTGTGTTTGTCCTCCCTGATTCGTCTGATCACGCAAGGGATCATTGCGATCGGGGGAAAAGCGTAAAGGAGGAGCCTGGGCCAGGTCTGGGTAGTGAGAGTTGTCTTCTGAGGCGAAGAGGTCGACCTCTGCCTTCCCGAAGATCTCCCAAATCTTTCGTACCATTTGAGGGTGGAGCATCCACTCGTCTGAGGGGACGTTGCTCCGCGATAGCATGTCTAGCATTGCCACACAATGTCAAACCCTCTGTTTTTTGGCCAAATGTCATCTCAAATGAGCAACTTACTGTCAAGAAAATTAAGACAATATCGAGACCATCATTATGAGAAAAAGATGGAGTTGGATTGGGCACCTGCTGAGGAAAGAAACAAAAAATTTCTCATACACAGCCCTTCACTGGACACCAGAAGGCAAATGCAAGAGAGGCAGACCAAAGAACACCTGGAGACAGACAGTAGAAAGAGAGTTGAAGGGCCTGGACCACACTTGGGGCACCATCCAGAAGCTGGCCCAGAACAGACAGGAGTGGAGAACTTTTGTTACTGCCCTACATGCCAATGGCATAAGAGGCAGTAAGTAAAGTTATACCAACTGCTTATGACCAAGACGGGTCCACGCATTACGAAAAGCGATCTGTCTTTCCTTATCTTTATCACTCTCTGCTATTATCGAATACTAACCAATCAATAAACTTTCATTTGTTTTAGTGAACTATGGAACATTTGTAAACATAACCTTTAAAGGGTTATTTGTGTTGGAACATTTAGGCACATAACAAATAATGACATACCTGCTCTGAAGAGAGGACAAAAAAGATCAAAGAAATCAAATAATAGGTTGTTTGCACAGAGCGAAATGCGGCTGGAGGGCAGGAGGTGAATTCTCTATATAGGAATCGTTGTCACAAACTCAAAATTCCTGTTTTGCATGAAAACCACAAGGAGCTTTTATCATTTTCGTAACTTTTATTGTTTTTTAACTTTAAAAGTTGTTGCCTTTAATAGCATTTTGCATCTGCTGATACTGAAATTAATATGGAGACCTGCTTACCTTTTTTTAGGGTCCAAGCCACTAAGGCGCAGCACCCTATTGTTTTTTTTTTTAAGCTTTAAGAAATGTTTTTTTCCGCCATCTGGTGCTTTTTGGGTGCCTTAACATGCTCAAAAAACTCTTGAAAATTGGCACACACATTGGCATCTGCGGTCATTAGGACACTGCTGAGGCTGGGACCCGGGCGTGGCACAGGGGTTCTATGGCGCCCCCTTGAATGGAGCCTGAAAACTTGGTCCGTATATCAAACACGCTTGCATGTATTAGTATGAAACTCGGTACACATATAGACCTCATCAAGCCAAACAACTTTCATACTATTATACGGCAAGTTATATGCCAGCTCAACAGGAAGTCAGTTATAATGGGTTGTTTGTAGGAGTGTAACGGTACGCGTATTCGTACCGAACGGTTCACAAGGCAAATCCCAAATGGAAGTGATCATCCCTATGCCCTATGTGATCATCCCTATAGCCGGGGACACACCTAACAATTAGCTGAAACATTCTAAGACTGAACTGAACACACATACCGATTGTTTCCTTCGACTGGAGCCGATTTTAATCGTTGACAGTCGGAGAAGAACACAAACGTTTATGATTGAGACCGCTGCTAAGCAACACACTGTGCGCGGGATCTTGAAAATGGATGTAAACAAACAGCTCGCGCTCTTCATCTGCAGCTATATTTGTGCGGAAAATAACTAAAGAAGTGGAAAAACGCGCAGGATATGAGTGAGGTCCTGGCTGGAGAGGAAACATGGATTTGTTCTCTACAGAGAGAATTTGAGGTGAGTACGTTAAACTTTGTTAAATCTATTTTTAGGGCTTGCACTCCGGTGGTGTCGGCCGTTGTTAAGCAACGATAAGCTGCAATCCTCAATGAAGCTTGTTCGACTTGAAACGGCACTGTACAGACCATTAAATTACCACATAAGTAACGTTATACTACCACAATGCGACCTCAAAGGGCACTTTCACTTTTGCGATCAAAGGGGCAGGGCTCTTTATATTCTCTCTGTATATATTGTATCAACTGTTAATTTTGTATCCGTATCAGATAAATAATATATATACAAAACATGATAAAAAAAAAACAAAAAGTATTATCTTTATCATTTGTTGCTCCCCTATTGGCTGGTGCTCCAGGACACTCGCCCAATGCAGTCTATGGATAATCCGGCCCTGTACATTACCTGACACGTTCAAAGCTTCCGCAATAGCAGCCCAGCTTCTTTCCTTATCGCTTCTATTATGGTATTCCTTCGAAGATGTGTTGTATAGACATTCGTACTCTTGCCAGAGTTCAACCAGTTTTTCTTCCATACCGGTTGTCCAATGTGTTTTTATGTTTCAAACGTTTTTTGACGCCATTTCGCCGCTTGTTTACAATCGCCTGACACAGTCTCCAAGGAAACAGAGATGTCATCGGTCGCAAATATTATGCTGCCTTCACGTGCTCTCAGTGCTATTGTAAAGATGACTTTCCTTGAAAAAAAAAAAAAAAACGAAAACGAAACTTGAATGCGATTTGCTCATAATCACTACTTCAGAAGTGGGAATTATCAAATTTAAGAAGAATCTTTGTGAGGAGGACTGGCAATGACTGTTTCTAAAATTCTAAGACTAGAATCTTAACACAGCACACTGCACGATTTTAAGCACCAACTGTAAACACAGACTGAACGCAACTGGCTCTGACTCGGGCCGATTGGACATGATCAGTCGTAAGTATCAAATTACATTCATAATCGGCCTTACAATTGTTAGGTGTGTCCCCGGCTTATGTGAGCAGGGTATGCGCGTGCCGTATGTAGCCATTTGGAATACACTTGGCAAAGGGAGCAGCGTAATTTCCTCATTACCTTCAGCTGGGATGTTCCTGTGACAACGCAGCACAATGTGGGTCAGCTGATGACGCTGTTTTAACAGCATAATTCCTTTTTCTTTTTTTTTAGCCTAACTGCTGCAAATAAAAAACATACATTTTATATATTTAAAAAGTTTTTAAAATATGCTATATAATATATAAACAGTAATATATATAAAACTTTTAGAAATATAAATTGTATATGTATTTATGCCGGTGCTGTGTTGTCATGGGAACAGCCCAGCTGAGGATAATGGCGCCGCTCCCTTTGCCAAGTGCATTCCAAACGGCTACATATGGCATGCATGTACCCTGCTTACAGAGGGATGATCACATAGGGCATAGGGATGATCACTTCCATTTGGAACTTGCCCAGTGAATCGTTCGGTACGAATACGCGTACCGTTACACCCCTAGTTGTTTGAAAAACGCATGCACTGAAATCATGCTCTGATATACTCCTCCTAGGCAAATAATCCAATTATCACCAAACTCGGTCAGCATGAAGTCAAGACAATAAGGATGCTAAATTGATGTCTCGAGTGGTTTGGCTGTGGCGAAGCAACGTATTTATGGCGACATAAAGGGAACAGGAAGAGTGTCACTTTCAAAATTCTTTAAGATCATAATTTTATTTTTACCTGATTTATTTTTAAACTTAATTAGATTAATGTCAAGTCATGGCAAATGTAGACCTCTGAAAAGATTTTTGAAATTTTTCAAGCACTGTTGCCATAGCAACAGATCAAACTTCAATATTTGTTTTGGATGCTTTTGAGACTCATAGCATGCTTCAAATTGCATGAAACTCAATACACGTCAGGATTGTCATCCAGTAGACATGGGCAAAGCCTTAGAAACGGGCCATAGCTTGGCAACCCTCATCAACTGGCAGCAAAATCCGCCTGCCAATCATCTTCATCCGGCCCGTAGCACCTCAATCTCCCTCCTCCTCTTTTCCTGGTGGTGTGGCTAAATTTGGTTAGATATGTGGCCGCAGTGGCGCCTGCAGCTGTATGGCTATATAGGCTACGCACTGTTTGTACCATCCGCGCTGACCTGAGAAACGTTTTCCACGCGAATATTTCAGCAGTTATTGTGTATGTTCCGTATTTCTGTCGACTGAACCAGCGATACCAGTCATTCATGAATTAATCATTCTTTTGTCTCGATTCTTTCTTTTCCGTGAATTGGCCAAACGCTCTTGCAAACGTTTTGAAACTATTTGGATTAGTTCGGACCGCTTTGTCACTGAATCATCTGAAGTTGTTTCTACGTCAGTAACAACAACAGAACAAATAGCGCAGTTTTCAGATGTTTCACTAGTTGAACTACACTGAACGGCCAAGTGGATAACGGAACGAAAGTTTAAAGGAACTGCGTTATTCCCGGTCCCGGATACCATGATTAAACAGCGTTGCGACATCTAGTGAGAAGCGTTTAAATTCGACACACACCTCTCGGTTACAAACTACAAATCACTCAATGATTAAACTAGTTTTAATTCAGATGAAACAGCCTCAACATTCCCACCAAGACTGATGAGGAAAACAGGAGAAACATGCCATGAATGAAGATAGAAGACTTTTAAATCCCAAAATCACCACCCTTTACCATGAATGAACTGTTGTAAATTACCACGGTTTGTTGAACTGAGGAATATTTATATTGAAAACTTATAATCTTTTATATTGCAGGTTTAGGTGGGTAGGGGAATATATATTATTCATGTTGTTATGGTGGCTCCAAGGAAGACGAAGAGGAGGACAAAAATCCAACAAGGTTTATTTAGAAGACTCAAAGATAATCCAAACGTATAACACAGTGCATAAACACACGCAACACAAGTAATACCAGACAACTCAAGAGTGAAAAGGCAGGAACTTAAATACATAGCAAATTAGGTAACTAATAATGAACACCTGTGATGATTAAATGAATTACCATGACAACTAAAAGGTGGCGGGAAAACAGAACAAAGGAAGACGTGACATCAAACTAAAAGTCCATGAAAACTAAAACGAACATAACATAACTATGACACATGTCTTTCTGATGGTGTAGTTTTTAACTTTGTTTAGGCGTATTTTATAGGCCTATAACATATCATAATATAATATCATTTGACAGTGGTAGTGAATAGCCATGTATGGTTTTACCTGTGGTCACCAAGTCTCACTGTGAGAATATTTTCATTTAAACCTATTAACCTAATCTGTCCCTCGTATGAAACTACTTGAAGAGCCCTGCTCAACGGACATACTTAAGCTTGACTCGCCATTGGCTAGTCAATTTTTTATTTTACTCAACTGTGCTATTTTGAGGCACCATGAAATATGAACTAAAATGTGTATTTAACATACTATCTCTGTTTTTTAAAAAAAATGTATTTAGTTACCATATATACTACACTTGAACCCATAGTGTACTACAAGTGGTAACTAAATAAATTTTTTTTAATACAGAGATAGTATGTTAAATACACATTTTAGTTCATATTTCATGGTGCCTCAAAATAGCACAGTTGAGTACACTTAGATGTTCTTAAGATTATCTTAAGAAGTATGAATTTTTAGTATATTAATTACAAAATTAGTGTGCAAAAAAAGGGCACTTTAAGTACATTATAGAAGTGTACTTTTTTTTCACCTGGGTGTAGAGGGTTGCATGGGCACAGTGAGTTCACAGACGGTCTTCATGACAATAACATGATTTTTCCTAGTAGAATCACCCCATCCCCCTCCCTTATCAGGAAACAAATTTTGGCTATATAAATGGTCTGTCAACAGCATTTGATGCAAGTTTCTGGTACCTTTATCTCAGAAGAGGACACTGACTGTTGAATTCTGATCTATGAAGAGAAGGTTATCTTCATTTAATTACTGTTATTTTAATACTGATTATGTTTTACTCACTTATATAAATGATTTCTGGTTATGAACAGAGCAATGAAGCTGTATCATAGCGTCCTGCTACTCTTCAGCTGCCAGTTCATTCACACTATGGGTAAGCTACTAATGTGATTTGGTACATTTTGGTACTAATGTGATGTGATACATATATTAAAATCCATTTTAAAATAATATTTTTTTGCTATATTTTAATATAAAAGTATTTAATTCATTTTTAAAAGTGTCTGTTTGTACTTATTTTGCACCATGTTTTCACAGCTTTAAACTGTGAAATGATTTGTGGCACCCTGAAGCAGATAGACGCTGGGGCAGGCTCAGTGGTTGGAGTGAACGATCAAAATGAAGTCTTCGTCCTGATTAATAACGTCTTCACAAAGGTCTTTACGTCTCTAAAACACTTCAGTGTTGGTCCTGCTGGTCAGTTTGGGGTGGATACAGCAAACAACATCTTCAAGGTGCGGGGTGGCAGCCTTGTGCAGATTACAGGTAAAGAGTTACAGAAATCATAAGATATGTTTAATCTGTTATTAATGTACGTGATTTTAGTTTGGAGTCATTGTTTTAAAATCACAGTACCAATGACATCAGCTTATTGTCATTCTGGTAGCACTTTATTTTACAGTCCTGTTCTGCATGTAGATACTTTGTACTTATTATACTGTAGAAATTACAATAACTGGGTTATAACTAGGTACTGACCCTGAACCTACCCCTAAACATAACCTCAACCCATGTACTTACCTTGTATTACCAGTACTTTCTTGGGTACTTTCTCTATGCTTTCACTTCCTTTAATCCCTCCCTATTCTAGCTTATGCTACTCCAAGCAATGTAACTGAAACTTGTGTTGTGAGCACTTCTTGTGTCTATATGCCTCTTCACAATGATTCGCTTGTTATATTCCTCACTTGTAAGTTGCTTTGGATAAAAGCCTCTGCAAAATGAATAAATGTAAATGTACACTGGAATGGACTGTAAAATAAAGCATAACCGTTATTCTTCCAGTTAAACTAATCTTTCATCCAACCTGTTGCTTGTACTGTTAGGCCTTCTCAAACAGGTGGATGCTGGAGGAGATCAGAATGTTGCAGGTGTCAATATGAATGATGACATATATTGTTTAAATATGGATGCTAACAACAATTTGCCATCCAACTCTGTTCCTTGGGTTCAACTTAATGGAAAGCTGAAGTATTACAGCTGTGGCCCGTACAGCTGTTGGGGAGTGAGCGGTGATGAACTAATCTGGATCATGAAGGTAATGTCACATTGTTAAATACAGGGGCTTGAGTACAAGTTCAAATACACCAGGTTTTTAAAAGTACAACAATAAAGTAAACATCACGCAAGCATTTTCTGACATAACTAAAGAAATAAAGAAACAGTTTGTTTGGTGTGGAAGCAGCAAACAATTTCTTGATGTGACGACAGCACGTCCTGATATTGCTGAGTTAGATGCGTTCCTGGGTCAACATATTTTGTCTGAAAATTTAGTCTTAACCCTATTCCTACCCCTAAACCTAACCCTACCCATAAGTTATCTCAAAAATCAGAGGGAAATGATAGATGAATAACACTGATGTAGAAGCACCAATTCATGATTTTAAGCCTAAACTTTAATAATAATAATAATAAGTTTTATTTATATAGCGCCTTTCCATAGCTCAAGGACGCTTTACAGTGAACAATTAACAGGGAAGAGATAATACAAGTAGACAATGATGAGAAACAATAATGGAAGTATACAGAAAAATAGAGTCAAGTACAAAATTACAAAACAAGACTTAAGAGACATAACATTCAGAGAAATAATAGTAATAATGCAGAGTAATCAATTAATCAAATCAGGGGTATAACATTCAGAAAACAGGTGAGTTTTGAGTAATGATTTAAATTCAGAGATATTATTGACACAACAGAGTGAGCGTGGGAGAGAATTCCAGAGTTTGGGTGCAATAACACTGAATGATCTGCGATGCCGAGGGACAACGAGAAGGCCAGAGTCAGAGGAACGTAGTGAGCGAGTTGGAGTATAGGGGACGAGCATATTACAGAGATAAGGGGGAGCCAAACCATGCAAAGATTTAAAAGTGAGCAGAAGAATTTTGAATTTAATACGGTAGGCAACTGGAAGCCAGTGGAGATCATACAAAATTGGGGTGATGTGAGCAGAACGCTTGGTATGGGTGAGTATTCTAGCAGCAGAGTTTTGAATGTATTGTAATCTGGAAATGCAGCTGGTAGGTAGACCAATGAAGAGGGCATTACAGTAATCAAGGCGTGATGAGACAAATGCATGGATGACAGTTTCGGCGTCTTTGGTACTGATGAAGGGACGGAGTTGGGCAATGCGACGTAGGTGAAAGAATGCAGATTTGGTTATAGAGGAAATATGAGACTGAAAGGAAAGGGTAGAGTCAATGATTACACCTAAATTTTTAACAGTATTTGATGTTTTGTTTACATAATCTGTAAACTTGTCCCTCAAATCTGATTGGTTGATTTGAATGTTGTTCCAGGATCAACTAAAATGTTGACCCAGGAACATGTTGAACTCAGCAATATCAGGTTATGGCTGACTGGTTTGTGTTTCTTTCGGTCTTGTTCAGGGTGTGTCTGGTAATACCTGTTCCGGGTCCGGCTCCTTTGTGAAAATTCCTGGACTTCTGTCCATGATTGAAGTAGCAACTGATGGCAGTGTTTTTGGTGTCAATTCTCAAGGGGTCTTATACCAAAGGTGAACTGAACAGTCATCATTTAATAAAACTTTTTATGAACAAAATTATGAATTTTTCAAGAATAACTTTCACATATAAATCATATACTGCATTCAAGAAACCATAATTTTGCAGAACTGACGTCTCTCAGTCCAACCCCGCTGGCACAGACTGGTTATCGATTGTTGCCTGTCCCAATGGCCACAAGCATGTGAGCTTTGACCTGGGATTGCTGTGGGTCGTCTGTGTTGATGGCTCCGTCCGCAGGTGTACTTTATAGTCTGTCATGCATCACTGAAGCAACAGAGGAGCTCAATCATTAACAGAAATCTCAGATATTATTAACAGAAAATTATAAAAGCTTGATTAATCTTAATCTTTCTTATCTTCTCTTTTTCTTGCTGCTGAATCAATAAAGCACTATGATAGCATCTTACCAGCCTTGTGTTTCTTGAATCATTTAGTCCAGTAATTCTCAAACTGGAGGTCCAGCATTACAGTGGAATTTACACTATTAAAGCTGAAATTATTATTAAAGTTATTATTAAATTATTAAAGTTATTATTAAATGTGACCTGATTCAGCAAAATGAGTCAGTGACCCAAATTTCATGTATCAATGGAAAGATGAGACAATAAGCTTTAAAATGACATCCTAGTCAAAGTCATACCTTGAATGGTTTTAAAGATATAGCCTACCCATCTTTATAGCCTACCCATCTCTGCCCTCTTTTTCCAATTGAAAACCTGAGAAAATCGCTTTTAAAGTTTTTTGCCCATTTTTTGTTGATATCTTTCAAAATCCATTGCATTTAAAGGGATAAACTATTTATTTTACAGCTTAATTTGACCAAAGACATTCATATTTATATAAATGTTATTAAATCAGGCTGAAGCTCAAATTATTTTGAAGTATTTATTTGAATTAATGTTTTATAAGGCACTTTTACAAAGATTTACTAAAATCAGAAAGATTGAACAGAGGTGCTAGTGCTACATTTTTGCTTGAGAGAGAGGGTGTGTGTGTGTGTGTGTGCGCGCGCGCGTGTGTGAGTGAGTGAGTGAGAGAGAGAGAGAGAGAGAGAGAGTGGTGACCAGACGTCCCCGTTTTCCGGGGACAGTCCCGGTTTTTGATGCTTCGTCCCCGACTGGAGCTGACCCCGGAAATGTCCCCGTTTTATATTTCGTTCAAAATAATCCACGAATACATGGCAAAAAAGTCTGGCAGCATACAGCATAGAGGTTTCTTAATAGTGTTGTTAAAATATATATATTTTTCTAAACATATCTCTCTATTAAAATATGTTAAACAGTTCAATCCCGCTTTTCTACAGTAGGCTATCCATATACACCGGCAGCGCGTTTACGCACACCGCAGTTGAACACAGACACGCCTCCTGTCACTCGCTCAGATCAGCGCCAGGCCTTGAGACTCTCGTTCGGTCCGGTTGAAGGGTTTTTGTTATGATATAATAACTGATATGACAACTTTAGCACATTTATCAGCTATACATTCATTCAGTGTTTCCCATTAATGACCCTGTGCGCTGCCACCGTTTCATAATGAACCGAACATTTAAAACATAAATCGTCTCTACGTTGTATTTTTCTAACGAACGTTGTGCCTTTATAAAACAGCAAAATACAGTGATTAAGTATATATAGCCTATACAGTCTGTGTTGTGTGTTTTAAAGAGAAGTGTGCACTTTGCTCATGCGATCAGCTGGCGATTTGAAGATCAAAATTAAAGCTCAAAATAATAGCCTATATATATATATATATATATATATATATATATATATATATATATATATATATATATATATATATATATATTTAAAAATATATATATTAGGCCTACAATAGCCGATATGGATATTATTGTCATGAATAATTATATAGCTAAGCCTAAAACATTATTATATTATTATTTTATTGTAATAATTGTTTGGCCTTATTTTTGCAACGCAAACTTAAAGGGAAAACTTAAGTTAAGTTATAATCTATTAAAAGTAAAGAAATCTAACTCTTCCCAAGTAAATAAAGTAATAAATATCAAGTTAGTTTAATGTCAATTCTAGTTAACATACTCTAGAATATTTACTAATCTTACTTAAGATTTAATAGTAAGATTACATGAGAAATTCCATTTAACTAACAGTGTTATATTGTGTTCTGCAAACATCTTAAATACTATTATTCTCAACATGGCTTTAATCTGCCATTTTATGCTACGCAGACTTAAAAAACTATGTGCAATCGGTTTCCACATTTTCTTCAAGTCAAGTGAAAGAAGAATAGTATGTTGTACTGAAAAAGTTTTGTTAGTATAGTTCACTTACACGCGAGTACTACTAACTAAAAGAAGAACTGTAGAGAGTACTTAATTTACTTAAAATATAATTTTATTGTCACCATTGTTGTGGTTTGCATGCTGAATGTTAAGATCTGTGTGTGGCTCAAGTGGTCAGCTGTAAGCTACTGTTACAGATACTCAAATAAAAGTTTAAAAAGATGTTGATAACACAGTGTTAGCACAAACATTTTAAAACATTAAACATCTTCCTAAACAACATTCAGTTAGAAATCAGATCATGTCTTAAAAGTGATCTTTTTACTACTTCTCCTCATTTGATACCACAATGATTTCTTGATGCAGCATGGCTGCAACAAAATGGAGAAAATTATAAAGTCTTTAACAAAGTTCCAAGTAACCAACCAAAGAGAACATGAATCACCATCATGGTAAGTAAAAAAAAAAAAAAAAAAAAACTTTTTAGGAAAATCAACATCAAACTAATTGATCTTAACTTGGGTTTTCTGAGTAAACAAGCCATTAATAGACAGCAAGAACAGCTTTTACTTTTATTTCACTGAAGTAGATCCACTCTGCAAACATAACGTTGAATCCTCAGTCCGTGTGATTCTGCACTGTGTGGAGGGATGTCTTGGCATGTCTTGAAATTTTTTTGTAATTTTACTCAAATTACATTAGTTATGAGAACTATTTGTTCTAAAATTTCAGCAACAATTACAAATTTGTAGTAAAGTCAACATTTTGGTTAAAATCAAGTAAACATAGGTGAACTATCCCTTTAATGACAAAAACCAGACAAATGTCTTGAAATACAACATCAGAACAGTGTCTTGAGGTGTGGTAGCCGTAGTATAAGCAAAATAATTGACTTTGGGCTGTTGAACTTGCATTTGTTGCATTTCCTCGGGTGTGCATTATTTTCTAAGAATTCAACGGCCCAGAGTCAATTATTCCTTACATAATAGTGATATGCAGGAATTGCATTGCATGATCGATTTAGTACAATAATAATACAATGAAAGCTGTGCATAAGGTTGGGTGTTTATGACTTTAAGTGTTTATGACTATCTTAAAGAAAAATGTTCATGGCCATGATGAGATATGGTATTTCAAAGGAATTGTTGAGAAGTTGATAAAGCCAAAGTTTTCTTTGTAAACCAGACCTTATGCCATATGATCTGTTTATAACTTATTAAATCTGTGCACCTTTAATGGTACCCCTATACGAAAAAGAAGTTCATTCAAGTGTGCTATTAGTGTACTTCTTTTAAACTAAAAAAATTAGACTTTCAGTCTACTTTTTATGTACTTTTCAGAAAAATACTTCATGTACGAATATACTTAAAACTGCACTTAAGTATACTTGACTTATACTGACAGAAAACAGATATGTTCCTAATTCTTGTGTACATAGGAATTAACTTCAAATCTGCTTTAATGATAAAAGTATTGATAAAAATTATGCATTAAGCTAGAACAAATGTTTGTAAAATGGAAAGAGTTAAAGTACAGTTAAAAGTATATTTCAAGTATAAAAAATGAATACCTAAATAGGAACATAGCAGTGTAATTAATGTGAAAAATAATGTATAAATAGTAAATTATAAGTATGATGTTATGTTCAGTTGTTTACTTACAGAAAACTTACAAGTATACTAGTAGTTTACTGAATATACTTCAAAGTGTACTTTCATAAACTAAAAAAATGTGCTACAAGTATTTGACTAGTACTATCAGTATACATATAAGTTTCTAGTATAGTTGCAGTACAAACAAAAAATTGGGTACTCAAAGTTTACTACCGTTACACTTAAAATATACTGTATTGTATTCTGTTACTGTTAACAGATCTTTTAAATATTTTTCCACCTGGCAGGAATCAGCAAAGCCAACTCCAACTATAATTGTTCATGGGGCTTCAAGCCCCTCTGATGCAAAAAGAGCCAGCATCAGTATGGACGGCATGAATATCCTGACTGAGGGCATAGAGGTATCAGAGGAACTGGAGTGTCTCTTTGCTATCCATGTGTGAGTACCTTAAGCCCATCATTCACACAATGATTTTTATGGAGCACTGTTTGTTTAAACTTTCCAGATGCCAGAAAAGAGTGTCTGTCCCAGTCAAAATGTACAACCAACTATCATAGTTCAGACAGGACCCCTTTGGCAAGTTACTTTGAGTTTATTGAAACAAGTTATCATTGGCGGTATGGTTCCTTATGGGGGTTCTTGCTCCAAAATTAATTGAACATACAAGAGCTTTAACATTAACCCCCATGTAACCATCAGCTTGGAAATACATAGACAATTAAGACACTTTTGTAATGTCTTTAAAAGCGAACAGAGGTAATCATGTAGATGTGGCAGTGGGACGTCGACTGTAGCTTGGTTATGAGGATGACTGTCTCTCAGCAGAGAGGTCCATGCAGCTTTGTAATCTGAAACAAAAGAAGACAACAACCAAAAGGTGCACATTAATATGCTCATGCTTATAATGGGGAGGGAGGGAGGGTTGCAAGCAGTTTGAGCATACTTACCGAGCAGTAATGCCATGTATATATGTCCCCGGTCTAATAGGAGAATGATAGTGATTGGAGCGATTTGTCAGATGACCGCGTCAGCTGGTCGCAGCACTATGCCTATGTGGCCTGACTGAACTAACACTGCGCTCGATTTGTACTATGTTACATAGTTGTATTATGATAGTTGTATTATGAATCGTTTTTTTATTAGTAGATTTTATTGACTTTAATGTGTAATGCTGATGTCAATTTAGGTGCTTCTGTATATTTTCATTATTTATTATGAGTGATATTTTAATGTAAATTTGTAGAGTTTAGGGACTTTATGTTAATGTGTCATGCTAATGTGAATTTAGGTGCATCTGTATTTTCATTATTTATGAGTGAAATTTTATGTCAATTTGTAGTTTCGTTTCAAGGGAACTCAATGCTGCATCATGATGTCATGACACTGTGTGAATGCCCCCAGAATGAATGGTGCCTGAAACACGTGTGCAAACACAGCAATTTAAATTGGCCATAGTAGAGGGTGATGTCACTTGGTGCGCCGACATGCGCTATAAAAGGGGTCCCCATACAATACGTCATCAGCTTTTGTTGTCTTCAGTAAGACCATTTGCCTGTTGCGCCTGAGTACTACTAAGATGGAAAGAGTGTTCAGGAGATGTTTGCCGCCTTGTCAGAGTTGTTGCGGAGAGCCACTGCCTCAGGATATCGTGTTGCATAATCCACAATGACTAATGCAAAACGATGCCCTCTTGCTGATCGCTCTAATGGCCCGATGAGGTCCATACCAATTCTCTCGAAGGGGACCTGCATTAATGAGAGAGGGCGCTTTTAGAGCGGCCAGTGGGTTTACCAACTGACATTCATGACAAGCGCACCACCTACGCACATTCTTGTGAATGCCCGGCCAAAAAAATCAGGTCATGAGGCGATTTAGTGTTGTCATTTGACCTAAGTGTCCAGCCATTGGATTAGAGCCGCTTGGAAAAGCATTTCCCTGCGGCTCCTTGGAACTAACAACTGAGTTGTATCTTCTTTTGTCTGAGTGTCTTGGGTCACTCGATACAACCGATTTTTTATGATTGCAAAATACGGATAGGTAAGTGGACGTACAGGTTGGAGAGGCTGACCATCGATGGTACTGACCTGTTCAAATGCATGCTTTAGCGTCTCATCCTGAGACTGCTCCAGGGGAAATTCATTGCGCTCTGAGAGAATAAGTCTCTTGATTTCGCTTTGTTCCCCCGAAGCAGTACTCAGTGGTCCCCAATCAGTTTCTCTTACCTGCACTCTCACGTCCCCTTCCAGTGCATTTTTTCCCCAAGAGGCATCCATGCATAAACAACCCAATAATTCAGTAAACGCTGGCCAGTTTGTTCCCAAAATGATGGGATTAACTGCCACCTCAACACTATGCTTTTGACCCCGGAATTGGATAATGACAGGCACTACAGGATATTCCACCACATCCCCGTGCACACACCGCACCTTAACCATGCGGCTTGTATCCAATGCCCCAGATTAAATCAGGCTTTGATGGATTGAGGTTTGGTTACATCCTGAATCCACCAAGGCCTGATAGGTACCCCCCTTGATACTCACAGGTATTTGGTACCAGCCAGCTTGACCGGGGGCAGCCTGCGGGACATCCGGGACCCAGACCATTGTCCCCACCTCCATTACATCCACAAAATTCTCCAGGTCCCCGCAATGCCAACAGGCCGGGGCTGGACTCGAGGGGGTCCGGGCCGAGGGGACCTAGGTAGAGGGATAGGTCGAGAGAGAGAAGGGGGGGAGAGAGGGAGAGAGAGAGACAGATGGCAGGGGTTCGCCGACCCTGGGCCAAAGTAACTTTCACTTCAGTAGCAACTTCCTTGGCACGTCAGGGTCCACCAGTCAGCAGTCCTTCTCTCTCTTGCGCACACCTGTTTCTCCTGGCATTTTATACTCTCTGCACAACAATTACTGAAACAAGAGACAGGTGTTCGTTATTTGCGTTTAACCCACTCACTCACCGTGCATCTCCCGACTCTCTCTCCTGCTGCAGACCTCGCTGAACCACGCCCCCCTCGCCACAGCGCGAGTTTAAAATATTCTAACTGAATATTATTGTGGCGAGGGGGGCGTGGTTCAGCGAGGTCTGCAACCGGAGAGAATAGCGGGAGACGCTTGGAAGTGAGTGGGTTGGATACAAATCACGAACACCTGTTTCTCATTCCAGTGATTGGCGCGGAGACAGGATAAAACGCCGTGAGAAGCAGGAGCGTGTGAGAGAGAGGGGAACTGTTGACTGAGTCGAGTCGAGGTTCGTGGAGAGATGCCCTTGTGGATGGTGTAAACCAAACTTGGAGAGAAGCCCTTGTGGATAGCGTATGCCGAACCTGGAGTGAAGCCCTTTGTGGATTGTTTATTTTCGTTGTTGTGCGTTGCACAGTCCTTCTGTTGAACCATTTTTCAATAAAGACTCAGTCAGCAGTTGTTCGTCGTCCCTGACCTCTTCCTTCCCCCACTACGAACTTAAGTTTACTACAATTATATTATATATTATAGAAGGCGACTGTTATTTTAGAACGTTTGCCCTTATTGTTTCCATGGTGATGCGTCATGCATGTTACGTACGCTGAACGCAGCCACAATAACACTGTATGACAGATAGATCGCTATTATTTTGTAAAATATTCACAAACTTGTTTACCATGTCATCAACTATCTAATATTCCGATTCTCAAATATGTGTAAGTGAGTGTGTTTTGTCATTTAAAAAACTTTATAAATTATCTTTATCTTGATCTTTAATGCGAGATGGGCGCCGCCATCTTAGTTTGCCCCTGCAGTTTGCAGAGTCCTGTCAATCGGATTTACAGCAGGTGAATTAATCATTTTCTCCCAAAATATATTCAAGTAAGTGGCTGGTGAACTGGAAGAATAATAGAGTAAACATCACTGTGTATTTTATAAACTCTAAATGTATTGTTTTACTGGTGCTTATGCGTATTTAATTGTCTGAAACCTTAAAAAAACATTATGTGGCTGAAAACACTGCATAGCTGTGATATATGACAAGAGCTGAGTGTGTCCGTCCTGCAGCCAAAGAGCGAAAGCACAGTTTGAATCTGGCAGTTATGTGACGTCACTGAACATTCTAAATCCCATATGTTGGACCGTACACCCAGACCACTTTTCCAGTCATTCATTCCGCATAGGAGTAGCAACCACAATGCCCAAAAGGCATTTCCCAGCATCAGATTCAAACACTTGGTCGCTGGTTGCTTGGTCAAACTATATCTGATCCAATTGCTTCTGTAAACAGCACACTGCAATAAGGGGACATGTGTTAAGAGACGAGCAAACACGTTGAGTTTCCTTCGATCAGTGTATTGTTCTGTTAATCTTCAAAAAAAACACATATACAAAACATGTAAATCACAGAATGCACATTAAAGTACATAGCAATTACATTTTGTTTCCACTGATAACTTATTTACTGCTGTAACAAATTAATAACAAATTAACTGCTGTAACCATTGTATACATCCTTTTATATGCAGCAAAACACTTTGTAAAAGGTTACAATTAATATGACAAGCAACTGAATATAATTCAATAAATGCCATGGTTCTTCACTGAATATTCATATAAATAGATGTAATTTCTCTCCCATAAACTCACACGCAGCATATACTCAGAAGTAGCAAATGCAACTATTCTCTCATTGAAACATACATAAACAAATGCAATATAATGCATATTAGTAGCACACATATGTGTACCATTTATATCATGAGCAGTGACTTTCAATTAATCACTTATATGGACGTGTATGACGATCGGATTCACATCAAAAATTGCTCGTTTCTTGTATGCCAGTCACTTAACACACTAGCTAATAGTGTGAACACGAACTATAAATACTGTTAAATACATGTTAACACTGCATCATCGTAACTTTAATATAAACAGATATAAATGGTAATTTAAATGACAACCTTATTCCAAAGTTAAGAGTCAGATGGGGGAGGGGTACTCACACGCGCCATGCGTGACTTACTTTTCATTAAACACAATTTAACATTACTTGTTAAACAATAAAGTACATAAAACAAACCCATAATAATCTCACAACAGTCACCAACACATTTTGGTGATAAATAGTAGGTTTTGTAGAGTTTTTACCTGCAATAAGGGGACATGTGTTAAGAGACGAGCAAACACGTTGAGTTTCCTTCGATCAGTGTATTGTTCTGTTATGCTAAAGGAACGCGTGCTTGGCACCGATAACCTGTCCACGCCCCCTACTGGGATCTTCCAGTATTGCAGTCACTACATTCCTACATAACTCAAAATAAAGCTGCAATTTATAGCACTAATTCTAACTCAAAATAAAGCTGCAATTTATAGCACTAATTCTAACCTGTTACACACTCCCCCTCTAAGTTAGATGTTGTCCCCAACATCAACACTCTTGGTGACTCTTGCCATACACTCAAACTGTTTGAATATCAACCTTTCAAGACCATTCAACGTATGGGTATTGGTTACAGGCTGGAACTCTTTTGATACATTAAATGTTTGTTTGTTGTTTTTTTTTTTTCTTTAACATCAACACAGTGTAATTAAACATTTGGAAAATTGTTACAGACTGGAACTCTTTTGGTACATTCAGTTTTTGTTTCGGATATCACAATGCAATTCAATATTTGCAAAATTGTTACAGACTGGAACTCTTTTAATACATTCAGTTTTTGTTTCACTGTTGAACACAAGTATCTAAAATTCAGTTTATGTGGTTGATCCACTACTAGCTTTAAGACTCAAATTAGAGAGTAAAGCGGGCTGTGCACCAAATGTTCAAGAGTCTCCAAATCAAAGTCTCTTTGACTTCATAAACTCTGTACCATTTCAAATTGTGTATTAAATGTTCAACGTCCTTAAACAAAAGGTCCCTTTGAGTCCGAAAACTACAATTTTAACCATGAAATGAACTATGTGGCTCGTCCATATTCTTCAATGACAGAAGGTTTCAAAGTTTAACTCTCAAAAGAACCGAGTTACATTCCATTTGAATATAAAGGCTGTTGATAGTAAGGTGGCAACTGATATGACCACACTTGGGGGATGGTCTGAACTGGTAATGCATTGAGACCATAACAGGAAGGGGACCCAATTTTATCATATCTGAAGATCTTTGGTGGTCGCCGCTTTCTTTGTGGTCGTTGAGGCCTAGACTCTGTTTCACTTTCTGGATTACTTATACAGGACTGTGGTACATCCTCCACTGACTGCTCGTCAGCTGGGTCCGAGTTTTCCTCCACTTCAGGTGAGTGATTCATGCCAGTGTTCTGACATTCATAATTTCTCTCACATCGTGTTGTTTCACTTGCAGGTTTTTCAATATGGCGTATTTCTTCCTGTTCAGTCACTGCACGGGGCACACAAACTGAGACTTGAGGTGACATGTCCATAAAGTAATCATCATCCTCATCATCTTCCTCATTACTCCCTTCAGAATCTTTCTTTGCTTTAACAGGTCTGGCATTGTTTTTCTTTGGCTTTACAATCGGAAGTCCTTCAGTTTCTATGGGTAAATAATCACAAGGCAGTAAGAGGTTCCTGTGCATGACTCGTGATCTACCTTTTCCATTTTCAGGCCTGAGTTCATAGATAGGCATGTCCTTTCCCACCTGTCTGACTACAATATGAACTGTGTCTTCCCAATGGTTTCTTAATTTTCCAGTGCCTCCCCTGGGAGTTAGGTTTCGTACCAATACCCGGTCACCGGGATCCAACACTGTACTTCTCACTCTGGCATCATAGTTTTTCTTATTTCTCTGGGCCACTTTATGAGCATTTCCTCTAGCAATGGCATATGCTTCTTGCATTCCCTGTCTCCAATGATCAGCATAATTTTGAGGACCAGCTCCAGTTACATCAGCAGAAAGATTAAACAACATATCAATGGGCAATCTTGGTGAGCGGCCATACAAAAGGTAGAAGGAGAAAAGCCAGTTACTTCAGTACGTGTACAGTTATAGGCAAACACCAGTTTATTCAACGAATCCTTCCAATTGTTTTTGTCCTTGTCTGTGAGGGTCTTAAGCATCTGCAATAATGTACGGTTAAAACGCTCTACTTGGCCGTTACCCTGTGGGTGATAAGGGGTAGTCTTTGAACCAGCCACATTGCAGAACTTACTAAGTTGTGAGAAAAGTTGGTTTTCAAATTCACCACCTTGATCGTGGTGAATGCGTGTTGGAAATCCAAACTTGAGGGCATAATCGTTGAATATCTTGTCTGCTACAACTTTGCCTGACTTAGATGTGGTCGGATACACTTGCGCAAAGCGCGTGAAATGATCCACAATCACCAGGATGTACTCATAACCACCTCGACACTTGTCAACGTGGAGAAAATCAACAGACACAAGCTCGAATGGGTAGGTAGTGGTGATATTTACAAGAGGTGTTCTAGTTTCCCGGCTGGGTTTCTTTTGTTTTAAGCAAGCACAGCTCATCACATACTGCTCTGTTTCCCGCTGCATGTACGGCCAAAAGACACGATCCCTAATTAAAGACAGTGTCCTGTCAAAACCCTGGTGCCCCATTTCATTGTGGAGCTCTCTCAAAACTGTAGGTTTTAGCTCAGTGGAGTATTACCAGTTGTTTTCTACGGGCCGTTTTTCTCCATAGGACACCGCTTTCATCGACTACCAATTTTACAACCCCTCTGAATAAACAACGACTCTGAGCACTCAAATGTTTGAGCTCAAGATATGGCAGCTTTACTCCTGACACTTTGCACTGTAACACTGGTCCTACATGTGGGTCGCTCTCCTGGTCTTGTTTGATCTTTTCTGGTGTTAATGAAACAATAGAGGTGTTTTGCGGTGCACAAGCATCTCTGATTGAAATAGCCATTGACCACGCTGCGTTCGCCTCTGACTGCAGCTCCACTGACTGAATAGCTGCCCCTATGGTATCATAGGATATTTCCTCCGTGTACTCGTTCATCAGGGATTCTGTATCTAACGACATCCTGGACAGAAAGTCAGCATCTGTGTTCTGTTTACCTGGGCGGTACTTGATAGTGAAATTGAAGTCAGCTAGTTCAGCCACCCATCTGCTGCCCGTGGCATTTAGTTTTGCGGTGGACAGAATATACGTCAACGGATTGTTATCGCTATAGACCGTGAAGAAAGGAGCGTAGTAAAGATAGTCACGGAACCTCTCAGTTATTGCCCATTTAAGAGCCAGGAATTCTAATTTACCGGAATGTAAGTGGTAATTTTTCTCAGACGCAGACAATGCCCGTGACCCATATGCAATCACACGGAGGCTCCCCTCCTGGTGCTGATACAACACAGCTCCAAGTCCTTTGTTTGAGGCGTCTGTATGTAAAACAAACGGCTTAGAGAAGTCCGGAAATGCAAGGATTGGTGGTTGAATCAGGCAATCTACTAACTTACTTAGGATCTGTTGGTGGGTATTGGTCCAATCAATTTGAGTCTGTGCTGGAACTACTTTCGAATTACCCCTTTTATTGAGTGTTCTGCCTCTTGGATGCATGCTCTGGGAACCCGTCGTCTCTATCGTTGTTGCGGGTCCTTTGGTCAGATCGTACAGGGGGGCCGCAATGCGGGAAAAGTCTTTTACATACTGACGATAATAGCTTAACAGTCCCATTATCTGTCTCAACTCACCAACTGTACTTGGTCTTTTCTCTTTCAGGGTTCTGATGGCGGCAGTGTCGGCCGGGTCCATTTTGTTCCCTTCTGCAGATACTATTCTTCCAAGGTAACGGATCTCAGTCCTAAATAGTTCACACTTGCTGGGTTTTAATTTTATTCCATATTGTCTTAGTCTCTGTAGCACCTTCCGGACATCACTGACATGGCTCTCCGAACGTTTTGCTGAATACAAGGGTGTCATCTAGGTAGGGGACACAGATCTTATCACGGAGACCCTCTAGACACTCCTCCATACAACGCTGGAAAGCCGCAGGCGGCGTTCATAAGGCCAAACGGAATCCTGGACCATTCATATAACCCCCAGGGGTCCACGAAAGCTGTGAGATGCTTGCTGTCTTTTGCCATGAACCCCTGGTGATAGGCTTTCCCTTGGTCCAATAATGAAAACATAGTGTTGCCTCCTAAACCATCCATTACATCTTGCACTCTAGGGATTGGTTGTCTGTCAGGGTGAGTCTTGCGATTTAACTCTCTATAGTCAATACACAAGCGTAGAGAGCCACACTTCTTTCTTACACAGACCATTGGGGAAGCATAAGCAGAATGGGATTTTTCTATCCACCCCTGAGCCATTAGATCAAGCAGGTAATCTTTCATTTCCTCATAAAGGGGTTTCGGAACTGACATGTATGTCCGTGCAACTGGTTCTTGATCTTTTAAGGAAATGCTTAACTTTAACTTATCAATGCAACCAATATCACTATCACACCGAGAAAAGCAGGCAGATTCTTCTCGCAGCATCTTGCATACTATTTTTCTCTGCTCCTCATTTAGGTGGGTAAGATCAATTGGAGGGTTCCAGAGATCTTCATCCTCTTCCTGTTTTTTAACACATCCCGTTTCAATGCTCCCGATCTCTACACGTGAATTTGTTTGCAAAGTTGTATCAAGTGGGCATACACCTGCAGCTGGTTGTACAGTACCAATTATCATTCTGCTAGCCAGAACAATATCATGAGCAGCTGAATTTTGCACCATGAGGATAATGTGCGTAGGTACCCTTTTCTTTACTTGAACTAGGGAGTCACAAAACTCAAGTCCCTCTGGCCACTGTGGATTCTCGTTCGGCTCGAAAACAAACACTGTGTCCTTTTTCAAGGGCTTAGCGTGTATCTTACATGGTATCTGCATAACACTATGACTTGGTGCACTCACCCTGTGGTTGGTTCTCACTGAATACTCAGTAGTCCGTTCAATGCTGACAGCCTGAATGAATGCTTTAGCTGTTCTTTTCTTCAAGTTTGGGAAAGCCTTAGTTACAGTTTTGATCAATTTTTCATTCTCAAGAACTCCTTCCTTTGTCTGACTGTTAATCACTGCACGCTCAATTACATTGAAGCCAATTATCGGACGAGGCTGTTGGTTACCCCTCATAACAAGCATAGGGACATGGAGTTCATCAGTGCTTCCGTCCAGTCTTATTGCCACTTCTATCCAACCCACATATGGCATTTTGGTGCCATTTGCTGCTTCAATCTGCAAAGGGTTTGCTGGGTCGACTACCTCCGCTATGTCCCTCAATTCAATATTTGGGAGGTTTTCAGCTTTCCAGACCTCATCAATTGCAGATACCTGTGAGCCAGTATCCCAAAGCACTTGAATTTTCTGTCCGTGTATATAGCAGTTAACAAGACACTTCTTTCCCACTAGTTCAGTCACTGGTAAAACCTTCTTTGTCATAATATTTCCCTTTTTCCATCAACAGGTTTGCATAATTGTTTTTGCTGAATGTTTGGTTGTGTGCTCGAGTGTTGTCCTGACTTATTTTTCTCTTTCTTCTTAGTAGTGCTCCTACGGGACATTTTGGCCATCTCAGCTACTCCCTGTCCCCTGGGGGTAGCTGTTCCATGTTTAAAGGAGCTCCTCTCCTTAAGTCAGGTGCTTGGTATCTTCTGCAGCCGGCACGGAAATGTTCGTTGCTTCCACATCGGTAGCAGTGTTGACAATATTCCTCTCCTCTTTGCTGGCACCAAAGACACCTAGGTCTAGGACGTTGAGTGGGATATCGCTGTGGTGCGAACCTCTGCTGAAACTGAGCTGAGGCTGTGACTCGTGTTGGATTGTTCCAGGAGGCAAACGGCGGCTGAACATTAACCGACCGGTAAGCGGCTTCACAATCAACCCCTCTATTTACAGGAGGGCTCCACCCGGGAGCAGGATCGTTTTTTTGGAAGGTCTCACGGATCTGTGCTATTTCAGTTTTGAGATCTTTTAACAGTACCATGTCTGCTTTGAGTCCCTGTAAATCTGACAATACATCTGGGGGCAGAGCAACAGTGTGCTGCTGAGATGCCTGTTTTCTGTCTCCGCCTACATCGCTAGACTGTACAGCATGCACACCAGCTTGCCGTTGTGACGTCTGACGCCTCTTGTCCTGCCTCTCCTTTTCATGACTAAATGCTATATTAAGTCTCTCGAGCAGGAGCTCATCTGAGGTGGTAGGATTTAACAGGTAAGGCTGAAGTTCACTCTTAATGTTATCGCTCTGCAGGCCTGTGAGTATGGTGTGCATGAACATACTCTGCACAAGGACAGGATCATATTTTAAACTGGACTCCGCTTCTTGCGATGCAAACAGTATTTTTTGTCTTAAGTCCATTGCTCGAATGAGAAAGTTCTGGGGAGTTTCCTTGTTGCTCTGCATCTCGGTGGTGAGCTGTTTATATAGCTCTGTTGCACTTCTTTCTTGATAATGCGAACGGAGGATTCGCCTAAGTGTTGGCAGGGACAGACCACTCTTACCTTCAAGGTAACTGCGCAACTGCAGACCTGGGACAATGGCTCTGATAACGGCATCGACTATTTCTGACTCTGAGTAGCCTCGGCTAAGGCCATTTTCAATCTGGCGAGCTAGGCTGGAGAAGGTGAGTCGATCTTTTTGTCCCGGTTCGCCAATCTGACCTGAGATTTTATAGTCTTTTCGCCAGGTGAAGTTATTTACTGGGGTAACCTGAGAATTTCTTTGCAGCGTTTCCCTGTCACCGCTATTTTCATGTTTCCTAGAGGCCAGCTCCTGCATTTCAGTTTCCTTCTGATGAACGGCCAGTTTTAAACTTTCCAATTCCATTAATAACTTGGCCTGTTCGTCATCCTTTTCACCTTTGTGTGCTTTTGTGTTTGCATTCAGGGCCAAAATATCTTTAATTAGGTCTAATAAACTTAACAGTTCTGCCATGCCATTATCTTCAAGCTCAGCTATTTCATCACGGTCAATATACTGACTAATGTATGAAACAAGAAACCTTCGACTCGTATTAACAACTCTTTCCTGATTCAATCCTGAAATTTTCAGAAAATCACTCACTTGGATCAACTGGTCAATATTAAGCTGAAATAGCAGTCCTTTGACTTCAAACTGCAGGTTCTCAATTTCTGAATCCATACTGGCAGATGAGCAATGATTAGGCTATTTTTTTTGTGTTTTGCCTTGCCTGGTTGTTGTTGCCTCCCTAGTAGATGTAGCACCTCAGGATGCACTCTTTCCAGCCTCAGCTTTCACTACTGCAGTAGCCAATGCGCTGCTCTCTCTCTACCAGGTAGGTGATTTTATAGAATGGTCAATGCAGGGCGATTCTCCTTCATGTGGGATACAGGCCTCACTTCAACCATCCCAGCGGTGCCTCCAAATGTAAACAGCACACTGCAATAAGGGGACATGTGTTAAGAGACGAGCAAACACGTTGAGTTTCCTTCGATCAGTGTATTGTTCTGTTAATCTTCAAAAAAACACATATACAAAACATGTAAATCACAGAATGCACATTAAAGTACATAGCAATTACATTTTGTTTCCACTGATAACTTATTTACTGCTGTAACAAATTAATAACAAATTAACTGCTGTAACCATTGTATACATCCTTTTATATGCAGCAAAACACTTTGTAAAAGGTTACAATTAATATGACAAGCAACTGAATATAATTCAATAAATGCCATGGTTCTTCACTGAATATTCATATAAATAGATGTAATTTCTCTCCCATAAACTCACACGCAGCATATACTCAGAAGTAGCAAATGCAACTATTCTCTCATTGAAACATACATAAACAAATGCAATATAATGCATATTAGTAGCACACATATGTGTACCATTTATATCATGAGCAGTGACTTTCAATTAATCACTTATATGGACGTGTATGACGATCGGATTCACATCAAAAATTGCTCGTTTCTTGTATGCCAGTCACTTAACACACTAGCTAATAGTGTGAACACGAACTATAAATACTGTTAAATACATGTTAACACTGCATCATCGTAACTTTAATATAAACAGATATAAATGGTAATTTAAATGACAACCTTATTCCAAAGTTAAGAGTCAGATGGGGGAGGGGTACTCACACGCGCCATGCGTGACTTACTTTTCATTAAACACAATTTAACATTACTTGTTAAACAATAAAGTACATAAAACAAACCCATAATAATCTCACAACAGTCACCAACACATTTTGGTGATAAATAGTAGGTTTTGTAGAGTTTTTACCTGCAATAAGGGGACATGTGTTAAGAGACGAGCAAACACGTTGAGTTTCCTTCGATCAGTGTATTGTTCTGTTATGCTAAAGGAACGCGTGCTTGGCACCGATAACCTGTCCACGCCCCCTACTGGGATCTTCCAGTATTGCAGTCACTACATTCCTACATAACTCAAAATAAAGCTGCAATTTATAGCACTAATTCTAACTCAAAATAAAGCTGCAATTTATAGCACTAATTCTAACCTGTTACACTTCCACATTAAAAAAGAACACTTAATGAACACTTATCAGTTAAGTTTTCAGCTCCAGGTCGTTCTCTCACTTAAACTTGTAAGCTCACTATATCCAACTTAACTAATACCATCAAACCACTAAAATAGGGAATATTCTATTTCACTGCCGCAGCAGTGGCTTCCCTCTCACTCCAGCAGAAGCCCTAATTTTCTCCACTGCCGCAGCAGTGATGTACCCTCCGCTTCCGCAGGAGCACAGTTTCTCTGGCTAATTTTCCCCACTGCTGCAGCAGTGATGTTACCTCAGCTCCCGCAGGAGCTCAGTTCTCCAGGCTAATTTCCACTGCCACAGCAGTGATGTCCTCTCCGCTCCCAAAGGGGCTGTTTCTCTGGCTAATTTTCTCCACTGCTGCAGCAGTGATGTACCCTCCGCTTCCGCAGGAGCGCAGTTTCTCTGGCCTATTTTCTTCACTGCTGCAGCAGTGATGTCACATCAGCTCCCGCAGGAGCTCAGTTCTCCTGGCTAATTTCCACTGCCGCAGCAGTGATGTCCTCTCCGCTCCCACAGGGGCTGTTTCTCTGGCTAATTTTCTCCACTGCCACAGCAATGATGTACCCTCCGCTTCGACAGGAGCGCAGTTTCTCTGGCTAATTTTTTCCACTGCCACAGCAGTGATGTCACCTCAGCTCCCACAGGAGCTCAGTTCTCCAGGCTAATTTCCACTGCCGCAGCAGTTATGTCCCCTCAGCTCCTGCAAGAGCAAAACATTAAAATATGATAATGAATTAACCCCTAAAAGGTTTTATATGGGACCTTTTTCTTGTCTACAAAGAACTCTAAAGATGTGACATGTGTCCTGGATCTGTGCTCATCAAGGTTGTCATGGACTCCTTTTCCCACAATTCCCCATCTAGGAACTAATCACACATTCACACCTGTACCCCATCAGTGACACTTTATAAGCTGCATTCTAACACACACAATTCTTAGTATTGTTTAGTCTATGTTCACATTGAGTGTTATTCCTTGTTTCCTTGCTCTGCCTTGCCTAGCCTGTGTTTTTTGACCATGGACTGATTCCTTGTTTTATGATCGTTCGCCGCCTGCCTTGACCATTGCCTGTGTTGTTGGATTACTCTTTTTACCTTGCTATTCCTGTTACTGTTTACTGGTGTTTGACCTACTGCCTGTTCGACTATGCTCTTCTTGTTAATAAAGGCTGCACGTGGATCCACAACTACGTTGTCACGCTCCCGTACATTACAGAATACTCAGTCATACCAAGATCCAGTGGCTTTTTTGAGCATTTCCAGTCTAACCATGGACCCAGTCAACCAGCTACTACATCTTTGGCAAAGGGACTTACCTATTGAGGAGTATGTTCACCAGTTTTGTGAATTATCTTTTCAAGTTCCATTTGATGAAGTGGCTTTAATGGACATTTTCCATTTTGGACTAAATGAGCCCATAAGATCCTGGTTTCCTGTAGGGAAGTTTAATTGTAGTCTAAGACACTATATGGACTATGCCCTAATGTTATGTGGTGTTTGGTCCGTTTACACCGCTGCTTCGCGGTCTGCGCTGTTGTGGCGGTCGTCTGCTCCGCCGTTGGGCTCTTCAAACCCATCTGCTCTGATGGAGTGATCATCTGCTCTGCCATGGGGCTCTTCAAACCCATCTGTGCTGCTTTGGTGGTCATCTCTGCTCTGACGTGGGGATCTTCAAGCCCGTCTACAAGGCCCCCTGCTTAACCTGCTCCACCCTGGCCTCTTGCACAATCTGCTCCGCCCTGGTCATCTGCCCAGCCTGTACCACCCTGGTCATCTGCCTGACCTGCACTGCCCTGGCCGCCTCCTCAGCCTGCTCCGCTCTGGCCACCTGCTCGGCTTGCTCAGCCTGCTCCGCCCTGGCCACCTGCTCTGCCTTGGTCTTCATGCCCTCTTCCGCTTCACGGACCTGGCCCTCCATCCCTCCCGCTGTTCCTCCTCTGCTCTGCCTCCCTCCTGGACTGTTTATAAGTGTCTGGAAGCCACTCCTTTGAGAGGGGGCTCTGTATAGAAAGAACTTTTGCAACAGTCATAAAGCAAGTTTCAAACCAAATGTAGTACCTGTGATTTCGGACAATGCGTCTTTCTTAGTTTGTTAAAGCTATGCTAACAGACTAAAGCAGTTTTCAGTCATTTTTAATCAGGCACTGCGCAGAGTTCCCATCAAAACTTTCTCAGTAGAACAGAATAGATATTGCCAATTGTATCGTTTCAGGATGGAAGAGTGATTCATATCCATTAATGCTCCATCTGTAGTGTTGGAGCCCAGTATGCAAAATTTAGTTTGATGTTTCATCACAATTTTCACTCTCTTTTGTCTTCAAGCTGCAATGCCACCTTTCACCGTCACATGTAGTGGTGTCCCATACTCAGAATTTGTGCTCTGCATTTCATCCATCCAAGTGTACACACAGCAGTGAGTATTGTGTACACACAGCAGTGAGTATTGAACACACACAGGTTCAGATAACAAGTCTCACTCTCTAACCATTAGGCCACAACTGCCCAGGGTGTCCTTATTACCTTATAGTGTTACAGTATGTACACTAATGTCTGGACCATAAATTGCAGTAGCTGATCTTTAGCTGAATCAGTGAAACCCATTAATTAAGTTGCAGGTGGTGTGGTTGATGAAATGTGCTTTTACGCTTTACAGGAACTCAGTCTCACACTTTCCGCTATATATCAGTAAATTGATCATTAAAGACTCTCAATCTCAGATTTTTGTCTGTAAGTCACAAAAAAACTTTTATAATTAACTCTGAGGAGGTCCTACCCATCTGTAGACGGACCCATAAAAGTGAAAGCGTGCGCACGCTCACACACACCTGCAAGTGAACGTCTGAGCCAGGTGTCTTTACCATCGTGTCACACACAGTGTGGTGCTACACTTGCCCTGCCTCAAACACCATCAAAATGGGGGCAGATTATTTTGGATTCTCTTTTCTCTGCAATGAAAATAGAAGAAATTTCACCATTTGTATTAACAATCCAGCAGACATCTCAATGATTGTTGTATATTTTCTGGTGGTTCTGGCTGTAGAAATATGGGTAAGTAGCCAGGGGTTTCTATCAACAAACATTTTTCTACCATTGACAGACTTGTGAATTGTTGACCTTGCGTCAACAAATAAATATACAATGGCTGTGTGAGATCTGAAGTCTGAAGAAAGAAAGAGGATTCTGACTGATTTTGCAAAAAATGTATAATATAATGTAATTGTAATACAACAAGGGTGTTTTTTTGCAAAAACTGCATAAATCTTTTAGACAAATTAATTGTTACAATGGTCTTTTTTATTATAATTCTTAATATGTGGTAACTATTAATGATAATATCTTTTAAACACTAAAAATATTTTTTGAAATTATTACTAAATTATCCATACAGTACATTACAATATTCTCAAATCAACTCATGAATTTTTAGTACAGTCTTGATCTTAATTTTAATTGAGGGCATAGTTATTACTGGCATTTCTTGATAACACTATATTTTTCCACCTGCATTTGCACATTGGAAATCCATATAATTTTATCCATATAAATCCATATAAAAACTCTTGTGAAAATTCAAACATTTAATCAAACACCAAACATGGCCACTGAATGCCAATCCATCAACACTTTGAGACTGCAAATGTGATACGTTATTGTGAAATGTGTCTGCAGGTATGACACCATATAAAGTCAAATGTGATTTTGTCTAAAACATTTAGTGTCTGTAACTCTTTATATGCTGAATTTAATGGCTCTTTCTGTTCAAAGGCAATGGTACGAACCACTCGAGCCACAGTAGGAGGCTTTTTCCTGGCTGGCAGAAGTATGGTGTGGTGGCCGGTAAGGACTTAGATGGTGGATGAACAAGATTAAAAGTGGGCAAAATGTGGTGAATTTTTGTCATAATGTGCTATGCAAGATTGAAACAGCCATAAAAGTAGGAGCTGTATATATCAATAGCATGACCAGTGATTTTACTTTATCATAGATATGACATGATAATGACCCTAACTGCCCCTCCATTTCAGAACCTTGATTTCACAATGAATGCACTGATGCCAGATGCGACCCACAATTGAATACAGCTGATATGGTTTGTTCATGCAGTTTTGAATGGAGCTGTCATGCTTTGGTCTATGCCAAAGTTATCACTTTAAACAAAATATTGAATTTCAAATGTTTGTTTATTAGTAAATATAATATGAACCACAACAGGAATGCAGGTAATTTATGATTATTAAAACAAATAAAGCAGATGGCATGTAGAATGGCAGACTTAACTTATACAGTCTTTGTCTTTGCAGGTATATGACGGCCTGAACAGATAATGATATGAAACAGGCAGTGAATGATGAGACCAGACAATGAGGGTAGGATAGGGGAGTACTTATGTGAGTCTTGATGAGGTGATAATCAGCAGCAGATGTGGGTGTTTGCTGACTAAGTGCAAATGAGAACCAAGAGGGATACTGGGAAATGGAGTCCAGAGTGTGCATGAGGGAAGAAGGACCTGTGCATTTGTGACAGCTGAAGACTCCCAGGGCACAGCAGAAGACCACCACATCTGAGCAGACGAAACTGACCCCTGGTTAGAATTGCTGACCCCTGGAAGGTCATGTGGCTTGAGAACGTCTGGAGGGCCAATTGGCTTGAGAATGTCTGGAGAGCCAGCTGAGAGATGGGCATCTTGAGTGCCAGCTGAGAGACGGATGTCTGACATGACAGCTGAGAGACAGGCCTCTGGAGTGCCTGCTGAGGGATGGGCTTTTGGAATGAAAACCACAGCCAACTTGGCTGTGATGAGGGAGCTTAATTCGGCCTCTGTGGCCATGATGAGGGAACTTTGATCAGCCTCCGTGGCCGTGGATGGATGCCCCCAACATTGGAATTTCTTTCTCTGGAATGGGCTCTAGAATCTCTCTGTTCCAGAGAAGGAGACTCCAGAGCCCAATTCAGACTCTGGGGTTCCTACTCTGGGATTTGAAGTGGTGATGATGGACTTGACTGTGTTGAAACCTTTTGACTCTGAATAGCATGTTTTAAAAATTCTGAGCCTGTTTTAATTGCCACCAGTGCGGACACAATTGGGGGGTCCGCTAATTAAAATGTAAGATCCATACTATTAGATGTTGCTTTCCTGGATCTAGGAATATTAGGATACTCTGGCGTGGCCGCCACGATGGCTGGAAATGCTGGCGTGGTGGCCTTGATGGTTGGAGACTCTGGTGGTTCTTTGACAAGAACAGACTTTTGGGTTAACTCAGGACAGGCAGAAAAAAGGGAGCTTGGGATGGTCTCACTGTAGTCTAGACAGGAGAATGATGAAAATTATGATTCTGGAAGGACCACCTAAATTGGGAGCAGGAAGGACGTTATACTGTTGGACAGGGATTGTTGTCCTCAATCTCAGCGACTGTATGCGATGAACCACACCGCCATAGTATGAGGTCCAAAAATTTTGCTAGCATCACACATTTGTTTTTTGCTGGCAGACAACACAAACAACAACACGAACGTAGTAAATTCATAAATTCATTATTCATCAACCAATGCAACCAATGCAAACCGAGTGTTTCAGCAGCTGTCCGGGTGGCTGGTCTCAGACGATCTTGGAGGTGAAGATGCTGTATGTGGAGGTCCTGGGCTGGTGTGGTTATACATGGTCTGCGGTTGTGAGGCCGGTTGGATGTACTGCCAAATTCTCTGAAACGCCTTTGGAGACAGCTTATGGTAGAGAAATGAACATTCAATTCACGGGCAACAGCTCTGGTGGACATTCCTGCAGTCAGCATGCCAATTGTAGGCTCCCCCAAAACTTGCAACATCTGTGGCATTGTGCTGTGTGATAAAACTGCACATTTTAGAGTGGCCTTTTGTTGTGGCACACCTGTGCAATAATCATACTGTCTAATCAGCATCTTGATTTGCCACACCTGTGAGGTGGATGGATTATCTCGGCAAAGGAGAAGTGCTCATTAACACAGATTTAGACAGATTTGTGAACAATATTTGAGAGAAATAGGCCTTTTGTGTACAAAGAAAAAGCCTTAGATCTTTAAGTACAGCTCATGAAAAATGGGGGTAAAAACAAAAGTGTTGCGTTTATAATTTTGTTCAGTGTGTATGATGGCTTGAGCAGATAAGGATATGATGCAGGCAGGTAACACAGATGAACAGGAGTCAGGTAAGTCCATACACTTTAGTGAATGACGAGACAATACAATGAGGGAAGGCGAGGTGAGTGCTTATGTGTGTGTCTTGATGAGGTGATAATCAGGTGGTGTGGGGGGTGTGGGTGATGGCTGACTTAAGGCACCGATATACTTCAAACGAAATCAAAGAACAAACTGATGTGATGTAATTTTGAACAAAATCAGGTCGAAACGAAGTTCGTTTTGTGTTCTTTTTAGAAGTTCGAAACGGCTTGCCAAAGCGAACTTTCAGGAAAAGTTTACTTCAGCTGCAAAACACCTTCATGCCACCATTGGTCTGTGATGCGCCAAGGCTCCGCCTTCATTCGTGTGAAGCTCTTCTCTGACTCATATGATCTATAGAGTTCGTTGAGCTAAGATCTCCACGGGTGAAAACATGAACACACTGGATAGCCGCTTTATAGTACAAAATGAAGTTGTGCTTCTGATGAAATGAGGCACTGACACTGTTTTTTGTGTTTGATACTGTAAAGCTGCTTGCTTTTAAGCAATCGATTTGAATAAACATCTATTCTGTATGCTATATAAATAAACGTGACGTGACTGGAGTGCTGATTTGCAGAGCTTGTGCTAACATTCCCCATGTTATGATTAGAATTTTTCTTATGCTTTCTATTAAAAAAATGCTTGCTGTTTTCTCATTTTTGTTGTGTTTATGTTATTACTGAGAAGAAAGTGTACAGCACGTATTTACATATTCATTTAACCGTCGCTCTCAGCAGTGTGGGTGGCGTCAGATGTTCGATTACAGTATATTGCTGGTCACGCATTTCGAACTTCGCTTTACCCCTAAACGAAGAATGGAAAAGAACTTTGTTTGAAGAATATAGGGGCCTTTAGTGCAGGTGAGAACCAGAAGAGATGCTGGGAAATGGAGTCTGTGCATGAGGGTGTTACAACAGAGACACGGAGGCAGAGATATAAACAATCCAGGTAAGTTTTATTCACGTTTAAGCAGAGCACAGGGTGATGGTAAGCGGATAATGGGATGATGATAGACGAAGAGAATATAATACTGTCCTGATTTTGTCTTGCAGATGCAGATGATGGAAGGAGCTGGCGGAGACACTCGCACACACAAGCAGGTAAGTACACACGGAGAACAGGAGACGAGGGAGCTGGAGGAGACGACTGGAGCAGGTAGATATGGCGTTGTGAGTCCTTAAGGTAAGCATACATATGTTGTAGTGCAAACGAGACCGGACAGTGAGTGTGTGTGAGTGTGGTGGCTTTGTACTGGTGCTGATTGCGGTGCTGATGAGTCACAGGTGGCGGTGATCAGTATGCTGGTGATTGAGTGCGTGGGTAAGGGAGTGAGGTGGAACCTGACGTGTCTGTCACAGTACCCCCCCTCCCACGGCCCGCTCCTGAGGGCCGCGGACCCCGACGTCGTGGTGGTCTTCCTCTAGGGCGTGGGGCAGGTCTGTCTGGGTGATTGGCGTGGAAGGTCTGTAACAGGATAGGTTCAAGGATATCATTCTTGGGAACCCATGAGCGTTCTTTGGGGCCATAGCCTTCCCAGTCGACGAGGTATTCAAGCTGACCACCACGGCGCCGGGAATCCAGGATTTCGTGAACCACGTAAGCTGTGCCGTCCTCCAGGATGAGTGGAAGGGGGGGCTCGGCGGCTGCCACGTCAGGTTCTGTGGAGGGAACAACAGAAGGGTGGTGAGGTTAAGCAGTGATACATGGAATGTAGGGTGGATTCTACTGTACTGTGCTGGGAGTTGAAGACGATAGGTGACGGGGTTGATCTGCCGGATGATGGTGAATGGGCCAATGAAGCGGGGACTCAGCTTCTTGCAGGGCAGACGCATCCTGATGTCCCTGGTAGACAGCCAGACCTTCTGCCCCGGTTGGTATACTGGAGCTTCGGAGCACCGAGGGTCGGCTGTCGTCTTGCGTCTGCGCAGGGCTCTCTGCAGTTGGTGATGAGCTGAGTCCCAAACCCTCTCGCTCTCCCGGAACCAGTAGTCGAATGCGGGGACGTTGGAAGGTTCCCCATCCCAGGGGAACAGTGGGGGTTGGTAGCCGAGTACGCACTGGAAGGGTGTCAGTCCAGTTGTGGCTTGGCGGAGGGAGTTCTGTGCGTACTCGGCCCAACCCAGGTACTGGTTCCAGGAGTTCTGGTGGCCGTGACAGAAGGTACGCAGGAAGCGGCCTATCTCCTGGATCTTGCGTTCCGTCTGCCCGTTCGACTGAGGGTGGTATCCAGATGACAGGCTGACGGTCACACCCAGGAGGGAGAAGAAGGCTTTCCAGACGTGGGAGACAAATTTGGGTCCTCTGTCGGAGACTATATCTTCAGGTATTCCATAATGACGAAAAACATGGTTAAACATTAACTCAGCAGTTGCCATAGCGGTAGGTAGACCCTCCAGGGGTATCAGACGGCAGGACTTTGAGAAGCGGTCTACCACCACCAGGATGCATGTGTTACCGTCAGACTCAGGGAGATCTGTGACGAAGTCCACTCCCAGGTGTGACCAGGGTCTCTCAGGAATGGGCAGAGGTAGGAGCTTGCCGGTGGGAAGATGGCGTGGGCTCTTGGAGATGGCGCACTCCCTGCAGCCCTGCACGTACCTTCTGACATCATTGGCCATGTTGGGCCACCAGAAACGTTGTTTGAGCAACGAGAGGGTCTCATTGACCCCCGGGTGACCAGTGCCAAGTGATGAGTGGGTATTGTGCAGAAGTGGAGTGCGACGTGCCCGTGTGACGTATTGCAAGCCTTGGGGGCAACCTGGTGGAGTGCGTGTGGAGGCATTGGAGGAGGGAATGGTTTCTTCGGACCACTGGATGGGTTCACGAAGATGGACTCCGGCAGGATTGTCTCAGGAACTTCAGGCTTTTCCTCAGGGGAATGGAGGCGAGACAGGGCGTCAGCTTTGGTATTTTTTGAACCAGGGCGGTAGGAGATAGAGAAATTGAACCTTGAGAAAAACATGGCCCAGCGAGCTTGGCGAGGGTTGAGTCTTTTGGCAGCCTTCAGATATTCAAGGTTTTTATGATCAGTGAGAACTTGGAATGGGTGAGCAGCCCCCTCCAACCAATGCCTCCACTCCTCAAGGGCAAGCTTGACGGCCAGGAGTTCGCGGTCACCGATGTCGTAATTGACCTCCGCCGGGTTGAGCTTGCGGGAGAAGAAGGCGCATGGATGGAGTCTACTTGGTGTCCCCTGCTGCTGTGATAGGACCGCTTCCACTCCGGTGGTGGAGGCGTCCACTTCCACGACGAATGGGAGATCTGGATTAGGGTGGACGAGGAGGGGAGTGGTGGTGAAGGCTCTTTTAAGGGTCTCGAAGGCGTTGGTGGCTTGTTGGGACCAGGACAGAGACTTGGGCTGGTTACGGAGTAAGTTGGTTAGTGGACTGACGATGGTGCTGTAGTTCTTGATAAAACGGCGGTAGAAGTTGGAGAAACCTAGGAAGCGTTGGAGTTCTTTGATTGAAGATGGAGTGGGCCAGGACTGAATGGCGGAGACCTTCCCCTCGTCCATCCGGATGCCACTGTGATCTATTATGTACCCCATGATTTGGACAGAGGGCTGGTGAAAGGAGCACTTTTCAGCTTTGAGGAAGAGGTGGAATTGCCGTAAGCGTTGGAGGACCTCCGCAACGTGGTGGCGATGTTCGGCCAAGCTCCGGGAGTAGATGAGGATGTCGTCAATATACACCAGAACGAACTTGTGGAGAAACTCCCGGAGCACCTCGTGTATGAAATCCTGGAATACGGAGGGGGCGTTGACCAGGCCATACGGCATGACGAGATACTCGTAGTGTCCGGTGGGCGTGACAAAGGCGGTCTTCCACTCGTCCCCCTCACGTATCCGGATGAGGTTGTACGCACTGCGGAAGTCCAGCTTAGTGAACACAGTGGCACCACGGAGATGTTCCAGGGCCGCTGGGACGAGGGGAAGTGGGTAGCGGAATTTAACAGTGATTTTGTTGAGGGCACGGTAATCAATGCAGGGCCTCAAGCCTCCGTCCTTCTTCGCCACAAAAAAGAAGCTTGAAGCAGCAGGGGAAGTAGACAGGCGGATGTAACCTTGGTTGAGGGCCTCTTTGATGTATTCCTCCATGGCCTTCTCCTCCGGTATTGACAGGGGGTAAATGCGTCCCCTGGGCACTGGTTCACCCGGTAGCAGATCGATGGCACAGTCCCATGGCCGGTGTGGAGGAAGCTTGGAGGCGCGTTGCGGGCAGAAAACGTCACTGAAGGGGGCGTAGTCCGGGGGAACATCCACGGAGCGTTTCTCGACAGGGCTTTCGATAGAGGTGGCGTTCATGGAGAGAGACTTGGAGAGTGGAGACTTTGGAACAGGAAGCGCTGGAAAGCAATCTGGAAAGCAGTGGTCGCCCCACTTCAGGACTTCGCCCGTGCGCCAAGAGATAGTGGGATTCTAGCCACGGGCGCCCTAGAACCACGTCAGCGGTGGATTCCTCCAGAACCAGCAGATGTATCTTTTCTGAATGCAGAATGCCCACGCAGAGTTGAAGTGGTCCCACACAATGACGGATGTTCTTACGGCTCAGGGGTTTGCCCGTGATGGAGTGGATTTGATAGTTAAACGGAGACGGGGAGATCTTGAGCTTGAGTTGTCGACAGAGGGCGCCTGAGATGAAATTTCCTGCTGACCCTGAGTCGAGGAGCGCCACCACTGGAACAGAGGTATTTGCAGCAGTAAGGGTTACAATAGTCGTGAGTGGTTTCATTTTCTGAATGGAGGGGAAAATAGCACTCACCACGGGCCGAGGAAGACGGGTTGGGCATGTGGAGATGACATGCCCCGGAGATCCACAATATAAGCATAAGTTCAGGGTCAGCCTTCTTTGTCTTTCATTGGAGGTGAGACGTGAATGGTCGATTTGCATTGGCTCGGTGGCTGGTTCTGGGGAGCTGACGGGTTCAGACCGGCGGAGGAGGTTGGTGGCAGCCGGCTGGCCCTGGTGCTCGAGGAGACACGACTGCATATGAGAACCCACGCGGATGGCGAGTTGGATGAAGTGTTCAAGTCCCATTGAGTCCTCGTATGCAGCAAGATGCAGCCGCACGTTGGGTTCCAACCCTTGATGGAAAGAGGTGATGAGGGCTTGTTCATTCCATCCGCTGGTGGCGGCTAGCGTTCGGAACTGCAAGGCATAATCATTTACAGAGAGATTCCTTTGCTTTAGATTATAGAGTTTCTCACCAGTGGAAGAATCCTTCAGAGGTTTCCCGAAGACCTCACAGAAGTGAGAGACGAACGCCGAATATGATTGGACAACAGGGCCTTTCTGAGTCCACAGGGAGTCTGCCCATTGCAGGGCCTTACCTTGCAGTTGCGAAATGATGAACGCTATTTTTGCCGTGTCGGTAGTGTAGAGGTGCGGCTGCATCTCCAGGACCAGTTCGCTGCATTCCTCCGCCGATCCTGAGTAGGGCGCCGGTTTGGCCATGGGACTGGCGGTGAATGCTGGAGAAGGAGCGGTGACGGAGGGTGCGGAAGCTGCAGCGGTGGATGGTGATGGTGAGGATGGCTGTGGTGTGAGTGCTCGGCGCAGTGCGTCCACGAGCTCTTGAAACGGGTCGTTGGTGCTCATGCTGTGAAGTTGTTAAGGTCCGGTCTTCTGTTACAACAGAGACACGGAGGCAGAGATATAAACAATCCAGGTAAGTTTTATTCACGTTTAAGCAGAGCACAGGGTGATGGTAAGCGGATAATGGGATGATGAGAGATGAAGAGAATATAATACTGTCCTGATTTTGTCTTGCAGATGCAGCTGATGGAAGGAGCTGGCGGAGACACTCACACACACAAGCAGCTAAGTACACACGGAGAATAGGAGACGAGGGAGCTGGAGGAGACGAGGGAGCTGGAGGAGACGACTGGAGCAGGTAGATATGGCGTTGGGAGTCCTTAAGGTAAGCATACATATGTCGTAGTGCAAACGAGACCGGACAGTGAGTGTGTGTGAGTGTGGTGGCTTTGTACTGGTGCTGATTGCGGTGCTGATGAGTCACAGGTGGCGGTGATCAGTATGCTGGTGATTGAGTGCGTGGGTAAGGGAGTGAGGTGGAACCTGACGTGTCTGTGACAGAGGGGAGGACCGGTGCATTTGTGACCTGCAGATTGTTTTAAAGTATCTTAAACTTTTTCAGATTGGAGCCTCTCTCTTTGCAAGTAACATTGGAAGTGGGCATTTTGTGGGACTAGCAGGAAGTGGAGCAGCTGCTGGTATCGCCATCGGAGGCTTTGAGTTGAATCTATGTTTTTTTTTTTTGTTTTTTTTTTTAAAGCCTAATATTTACATTTATGATATTTAATAATTATGATGTGTGTCAGGAATTTATGGTTTAGCCTACAGTTAACGACTATATGGATCAATAAAACAGAAAAAATATATATTTTTCATATAAGTAACTATTATTATGGCAATATTGCATTTCTATAAATAATATTTTATTAGTGATTAAGGAATAATTTACAATTAATAATTTGTAATATAATTAATCATTCATAATGATAAAAATGTCTGATACGCAGAACTGATTTTTAATTATTATTTTATGTCTGCACACAAAAAAGTATAATTATTTATTAGAAGGATAAAAGTATACTATGCATTATTATTATTAAGGTAAAATATTAAGAATTTATTAAAGAACCAATTAAACTTCAGAGCTATTTTAATATTATTTATATATTGTTATAGTATTTATTCATATTTTAAATTAGCTTTTATTTTTACATATTCAGGTTTGATTTTAGTTTCAGTCATTTAGTTATGTGTCATTTTTATTCATTTTTTAATATTCCTATTTTTTAATATTCCTATTTATTTTTATTTCAGTGAAAGTTTTAGTAATTTAAGTACTTTAATTTAAACTTATTTTATTTCAGTTAGTTGTCAAGGCATTATTTCTAATATAATTCTAATTAGGTTTATAGTTTTTTATTTTATTTCAGCATTTGTTTTTAATTAATGAAAATATTTTTTAATAGTATTAGTGGTAACACTTTACAACAAGGTCTCATTTGTTAACATTAGTTAATGCATTAGTTGAACATGAACTAACCATGAGTAATATATTTTTACAGATTTTATTCATCTTTGTTCATTTTAGTTGTTCACATTGCAAAACTAATGTCAACTGATACACCTTTTGATTTTAATTAGTAAATTAAATTAACATTAACATTAACTTAATGAATGCTGTTAGTTTACATTAACTAATGTAGTTAACTACTTTTATGAAATGAAGCTGTAGTAGACTTAAGTTCATAGTGGGGGAAGGAAGAGGTCAGGGACGACGAACAACTGCTGACTGAGTCTTTATTGAAAAACGGTTCAACAGAAGGACTGTGCAACGCACAACAACGAAAATAAACAATCCACAAAGGGCTTCACTCCAGGTTCGGCATACGCTATCCACAAGGGCTTCTCTCCAAGTTTGGTTTACACCATCCACAAGGGCTTCACTCCACGAATCTCGACTCGACTCCGTCAACAGTTCCCCTCTCTCTCACACGCTCCTGCTTCTCACGGCGTTTTATCCTGTCTCCGTGCCAATCACTGGAATGAGAAACAGGTGTTCGTGATTTGTATCCAACCCACTCACTTACCAAGCGTCTCCCGCTATTCTCTCCGGTTGCAGACCTCGCTGAACCACGCCCCCCTCGCCACAGAAGCCTGATTGTAAAATGTTACCCTTTCAGTTGTAGTTAACAATAACAACATTGAAGGTATAATGTGTAGAAAATATCAAACCAAATCTGTAATTACATCATCTTTTTTTCCACTCTCAGGCTCTTGTTGTTGTGATTTTTATGGGATGGCTCTTCGTGCCCATCTACATAAAGGCTGGGGTATGCTTACATTTCTACCTCTCCAACCAGCATTACAGAACAAATCTTTCAAACATTGCTTATTATCACAAGATGAATGTGTACTTTATCTCTTTGGTATCATTTTTATGGTCCTTTGTTGACGTTATCTGCAGGTTGTGACCATGCCAGAGTATCTGAAGAAACGCTTTGGTGGGCAGCGTATCTGTATCTACCTCTCTGTGCTGTCCCTGTTTCTCTACGTTTTCACCAAAATCTCTGTAAGTCCAAAATCTGTCTCAGTCTTTACAATGAATGCTGAATGCAGATGAATTGTGAATGCAGCTTTTTTTGACCAATTACAAGACACTGCATGCACACATTAAGCACCAGAAATAAATTACTGAAGGCTTAAAATAAATTGTAACCAAATGGTGTACCAATTAAAAGACCAAAAATATACACTTTTCCTTATGCTTTTATATAAATTTTACATTACATTTGCATTTCAATATAGTCTATATATTGTCTATATATAATTTGCATACAGCATATTTATAAATATATCATTTGCATACAGCATATTTGCTTTATACCCACATTCCATGCGTTATTTTTATATGGTCCCTGAAGTTTATACTACAACAGAGAGTAAAGTCCAGGGTTGTAGTATCATACGGTGGGATGCTTATTGTAGCGTGATGTGTTATGTGTAATTGCCCATTCTGACAATAGATAAGTCTGTGCAAGGCAAGCTGCATTGTGACTTTAAACTTCTACAACTCCATGGTCTGTTGTGTAATAGTGTCACATAATGCACAGAGACAAACAGGAGGGATACAAGTGCAGCTTTAATGGGTTAATCCAAAACGTAATCCACCACAGGCAAGGGTCAAAATCCCCAGAGCAGTCCAAACAGAAAACAAAGAAAAACACAACAGAAGCCGGTGAAACCACGATAACAAAAGCAGAAATACACTCAGTATAAATAGACAGACACTAATGAACATAACACAAAACAGCTGGGTGCAATGAAGAGGTAATGAGTCTGGGAAGTGAGTTCTGGGAAATTAAGTCCAAGTGAAGAAAGCAAGAGTCCGGGTTGGAGTGCCCTCTAGTGGCTGATTAGGGCACTCCCACTAGTGATCATGACAGTACCCCCCCTCAAAGGAGCGGCTAACAGACGCTTCACCAGACCAAACAAAAAACAAAACTCTCAGGAGGAAGGTGGACAGGAGAAGGACCAGGGGGAGGGATGGTGGGCCAGGTCCAGAGTCCCCGACTGAGGGCCAGGGGGGAGCTGGAGGCACAGACCATGGAGGCTCTAGTGGGGTCGAAGTCCTGGCTGACTGCCAGGGCGGTGCTGGAGGAACTGACCAAGTAGGTGCCAGCAGGTCTGGGGTCCTGGCTGACTGCCAGAGCAGCGCTGGAGGAACTGACCAGGTGGGATCCAGCAGGTTTGGAGTCCTGGCTGAGTGCCAGGGTGGTGCTGGAGGAACTGACCAGGCGGGTTCCAGCAGGTCTGGAGTCCTGACTGAACGCCAGGGCGGTGCTGGAGGAACTGACCAGGTGGGCTTCAGCAGGACTGACGGCCTGGGCAGCGGCAGCAGGGCAGACAGTCTGGGCAGGCAGCTCGGTGACGGCCTCCGTGGCCATATCAGGGAGACCGGGCAGCTAGGAGACGGCCTCTGTGGCCTTATCAGGGAGATACTGGCTGGAGCGGACTCACTGGCTGGAGCGGGTTCACGGGCTGGAGCGGGCTCACTGGCTGGAGCGGGCTCAGTGGGGGACTCACGGACTGGAGCGGCATCTGGAGCGAACTCACGGGCTGGAGCGGGCTCTGGAGCAGACTCACGGGCTGGAGCGGGCTCTGGAGCGGACTCATGGGCTGGAGCGGGCTCTGGAGCGGACTCACGGGCTGGAGTGGGCTCTGGGAAGGCCTCCAGGCCTTGAGAGATGGAGGAAGTCTTCCTTCTCCTCTTCCTCCGTTTCCATGGATGAGGCGGTGGCTCTAAGCCTACCTCCTCTGTGGGCGCAACAGCGACCTCACGGGATGGAGCAGCCTCTGGAGCGGACTCACGGGCTGGAGCGGCCTCTGGCTGAGCAGGTGTTGCCCAATGGACTCTATGGGAGAGATAATTGACAAAGCCCCAAAAGTCCAAGACCTGCAGCCCCTCCATCTCCCATTGAGGCAGAGGGTCATCGAAGCATTTATTAAAAATCTCTTTAAACGCATCATCATTATACTTTAGCCCCACCGCCACCATCCAAAACCTCTGGGAAAAGCACCATACCTCCCATCCCTCCTGGCATAGAGCCATCAATGCCCGAAGTTGAGCCATTCGCTCCCTCATGGTAGATGGAGGAAGATCATGCTGCTGGATTTATTGGTGATCGTGGTTTCTGTCGCGTAATGCACAGAGACAAACAGGTGAGATCCAAATGCAGCTTTAATGGGTTAATCCAAAACGTAATCCACAACAGGCAAGGGTCAAAATCCACAGAGCAGTCCAAACAGAAAACAAAGAAAAACACAACAAAGCACGTGAATTCATCAGTTTCTCCTGAAATACATGCAAGTAAGTGGCCGGTGAACTGGGAGAATAATAGAGTAAACTTAATAGTTACTTGGGGCCACTATGTATGTCTGATATGAATAAACGTCGGCAATAGTAAATAAAGTAGTAAATACAACACTGCATAGTTGTGATGTATAACAAGCGCTGAGCGCATCCATCTCTGGCTCTGCGCTAGCCAAAGCGTGAAAGCACAGTTTGAATCTGGCAGTTATGTGACATCACTGAACATTTTAAATCCCATATGTGGGACCGTACTCTCACGGGCACAGAAATAAAAATCCCACAATGTGGGACCGTACTGCACAAAAGGTTAAGTGTTGACGTACAGCTATCTCTGACCAACTCTGCTGCTCAAGTTTGCTTTTGCACATTTCTGTCAATAAAGCCTTTTACAATTATATTTGTGAGTCACCTCTTCTGTTTCATAACAACTTTAGTGTGAAAAGAATTTGCTTAAGTGCTAGCTAAAAGTAATGTTTTGGGCATTTAACTGCATGTTAAATGCAATGTCATGTATTTTAATATATTTGTAATTAGAAGTCTGTCAAAATTAACACGTTAAGGCATGCAATTAATTTTTTCAGTTTAATGCGTTCAAAATATTTAACGCAATTAACTCAGCATCCGTTTTTCCATCATAATTTGGCTAGCATTATATTATATGATCATGCTCTTATTCACGCAAATGCTTTTAAACCATTCAAGCGCCAACACAAATGAGAATGCGCTGTCTGTGTATGTCATGTCTGTGTGACACACACGGTCTGCACAGAAAGATGGCGCCAATATTGAGTTCTCTTTCGCACTTGAATGAACAACAACACATAATTATGCCAAAATGCCCGTTTTGTCAAGTATCATCATAAGAGCAGTCTTAAAGGGTTAGTTCACCCAAAAATGAAATTTGTCATTAAAGGATTAGTTCACTTTCAAATGAAAATTACCCCAAGCTTTACTCAACCTCAAGCCATCCTAGGAGTATATGACTTTCTTCTTTCTGATGAACACAATCAGAGAAATATTAATAAATATCCTGATGCATTGGACCTTTATAACGGCAGTGAGTGAGGATCAACAGGTGTCTCCTGAGCTGAAGAAAGTGTCTCTGTCCACATCTATGTATCATAAACATATTCTGCACAGCTCCGGGGGGTTAGTAAAGGCCTTCTGAAACAAAGCGATGCGTTTGTGTAAAAAAAAAAAATAATATAAGTTTTAAACTTTCTTCGTAAGTAGAATATGGAAGGCGGTCTGGTGGAAGCTAGATATTTTACTTCATAACTTGATAAATATGGATTTTTTTTTTTTTTTACACAAATGCATCGCTTCGCTTATTTGCTATGTTTATGATGGATGTATGTGGATGGAGACACTTTCTTCAGCTTCATACCTGTGACACCTGTTCACTGCCATTATAAACTTCGGATATTTATTAATATTTCTCTGATTGTGTTCATCAGAAAGAAGAAAGTCATATAGACCTAGGATGGCAGTAAAGCCTGGGGTAATTTTCATTTGAAAGTGAACTAATCCTTTAAGTACTCACCCTCGTGTCATACTTTTTTTGTGTACAAAAACAAAACAAAAATAACAAAAATAAAAAGACTTTATTCAACAATTCCGTCTCCTCCCTGTCATTCTCCTATGCTGTTTAGTTCAGCCCTTCCAGGTTCTATTTCAGAACGGTGAATCAGTATTGGCTGATGATGTTCACGTGAGCGGCACAATGTATGCGTGTGATGCTGATGCAGGAGCCGGCCAATAATGAGTCATTGTTCTGGCGTAGAACCTGGAAGCACTGAACGTAAACAGAGTAGGAGAATGACAGGGAGGTGATAGAATTGTTGAATAAAGTCATTATTTTTGTTTTATTTTTGCGTACAAAATGTATTCTCGTCTTTTCTACATTTCTGGGCCTTGAACTGTGCAATGATGTTGCTGCTTATGTGTGGTTCAGATAACTCTCGGATTTCATCAAAAATATCTTAATTTGTGTTCCGAAGATGAACGAAGGTCTTACGGGTTTTGAACAACATGAAGGTGAGTAATTAATGAGAGAAATTTAATTTTTGGGTGAACTAACCCTTTAAATGAGTTAAATAATATCTTAAAAGACCTTAAAGAGTTGCGAAAATGATACGCACGTCAGATCGTCATGTCATAATCAGCAGCAGCAGGTCTTAAAATCACAGCAGCCTAATAAACCATTACTGTGATGTCTGTCATTAATGTTGGATTAATCTACATTTCATTTATAATTTATGCAGTGAAGACTGTAAAGTGTTTGATAACTTTATTCAATTTCTGCATATTTCCTACCTGTTAGAGGGTTAGGAAGGCCACAAGTAAATATGACATTTATTATTATGGCTTTATGTGACGATTGTTTTAAGTTCACTTAAATTAAAAGTTATTTTTTAAAGCCTAATAAATGTTGAAATTTATCGTTTTAGTTATGCTGTAATGTTGAATGTCTATAATTAATGTTTAAGAGAAAAAAAGTTTCATAGAGACATCAGTACCAATATTAGCATCAGTGATATTGGCCTTCATTCATAAAAAGATGCCATTAAACAAATATTTAAAATATGCTGTCTTTAACTTTTTTCTACATTAATTTGGAGAGTAACTCTGTAATTAGTACAATATAAAAATATTAAAACTCCAAAGTTTTTGATAGCAATTAATTATAGAAAAAATGTATGATTAATTCATTTTTTTTAATCGACTGACAGCAACTTTAAAATTAATTTCAAATAACACACTACAGTTAAAATTATAATCAAGTACATTATGTTAGTCAACACTTCAAAATAAAGCATGATAAAATCTTATTAAAACATAATTTGAAAATGTACTTTAAACTAAAACTTTTGGTAACACTTAATTTTAGTGTCCTTGTTACACATTTTATGTGCACTTAATATAGTAATAACAGTAAATCATGCATAATTACAAGCAACTAACCCTAAACCAACCCCTAACCCTAATTATATAGTAATTACTTAATATTACTCAGAACTTATTTGTATAATTACACTGTAAGGACACCTTAAGTAACCAAGCTTTTAATGCAGCATAATTATAAAGTGTACTTTTCAAAAGTGTATTTAAGAAATATAGTGACAAAAGTATACTATCTACAGTAAGAGGCCTTTTTATTCATTAATTTTATGATCTGCCATTCCTATCTATCTATCTATCTATCTATCTATCTATCTATCTATCTATCTATCTATCTATCTATCTATCTATCTATCTATCTATCTATCCCCAGCAACCACA